>NW_015173677.1:0-12758 GCF_001447785.1 Gekko japonicus
AGTGGTACCTATTTATCTACTTGCATATTATCTGGGCTGACAGAGTGCAAAAATCATAAGGATCCATGAGGATCCGTGGGTCAAAACCATTTTTTTGCAGCATGGTGTTGCCACAGAGCCGTGGCATCGTGCATTCTGCGGTGTAGGCTGTGGCCACGGAGAAGGCATATTATCTGATGGTGGTTTTGGGGTGACAGAGTGCAAAAATCATAAGAATCCGTGAGGATCCGTGGGTCAAAACCATGTTTTTGCAGCATGGTGTTGCCGCAGAGACGTGGCACCGTGATTTCTGTGGTGCAGGCTTTGGCCATGGACAAGGCATATTATTTAATGGTGATATTGGGGTGACACAGTGGAAAAATCATAAGGATCCATGAGGATCCGTGGGTCAAAACCATGTTTTTGCAGCATGGTGTTGCCACAGAGTCGTGGCACTGTGGTTTCTGTGGTGCAGGCTGTGGCCGTGGAAAAGGCATGTTATCTAATAGTAATGTTGGGTTGACACAGTGCAAAAATCATAAGGATCCATGAGGATCTGTGGGTCAAAACCATGTTTTTGCAGCATGGTGTTGCCACAGAGCCGTAGCACCGTGAATTATGAGGTTCAGGCTGTGGCCACGGACAAGGAATATTACTTAATGGTGATGTTGGGGTGACGGAGTGCAAAAATCATAAGGATCCATGAGGATCCGTGGGTCAAAACCATGTTTTTGCAGCATGGTGTTGCCGCAGAGACGTGGTTGGTGACACAATGCAAAAATCATATGGATCCATGGCACCGTGGTTTCTGTGGTGCAGGCTGTGGCCGGGGACAAGGAATATTATTTAATGTTGATGTTGGGGTGACACAATGCAAAAATCATAAGGATCCAAGGGTCAAAAGCATATTCTTGCAGCATGGTGTTGCCACAGAGCCGTGGCACTGTGATTTCTGTGGTGCAGGCTGTTGCCATGGACATGATATGTGATTTGATGTTGTGTTTGGGGTGACCCATTGCAAAAACCCCTAGGATCCATGAGGATCCGTGCTCCAGAACCATGTTTTTGCAGAATGGTGTTGCCACGAAGTCGTGGATCTGTTATTTTTGTGCGTGCTTTGGAACCATGTTTTTGCAGAATGGTGTTGCCACGAAGTTGTGGATCTGTGATTTTTGTGGTGCAAACAGTGGACGTGGATGTGTTATGTGATTTGATGATGTGTTTGGGGTGACCCAGTTAAAAAACCCTGAGGATCCATGCTTTGGAACCATGTTTTTGCAGTTTTGTGGTGCCACGAATTCGTGGGGGCATGATTTTTGTAGTTCTTCCTATAGTCTTAGACATGGTCTACAGTATGATGCTGTTTTTATTTCATTGCAGTACAGAAATCATATGAATTCATGAGGATCCGACCTTTGGAATCATGGTTTTGCGCTGTTCTGGTGCCACGAATCCGTGGGATCCTGATTTTTGTGGTGCCCCCTATAGACTAACAGATGGCGTATGATATGATGGTGGTTTGATTTCCTTTCAGTACTAAAATGATATGGATTCACGAGGATCCGTTTAGATCCGACTTTTACCCAGCCCTCTGTCTCTCTCTTGCCCCGATTCGCCTTCCGCTTAGAACTTCAAACTGAAGCCAGGGCCTGCAGCCGATGCCACTTGGTTTGTGGTTGTCAGGTGAAAGCCCGTGTCCTTCATGTCGTCATCGCCCAACTGGCTGTATCCTAAGCCCCCCTCGGGAGGCCGTGGACTCGTTCCGCATTTCACCCGCTGCTGCTCGCTTTTGGCCGGCCACGTCGGGAACATGGATGGGTCGATAGGCAGGGGGGTCTCTCGGAAGTACTCGTGCTTCAGACCGTCTTCCGCGTTGATTCTCTTGCCCGGGTAGTACGTCAGGAACTTGTTCATGAGATCGAATCCCTGGTCGGAGAGCAGTGCCCCGAACCTCTTGCGGAGATTGTTGTACGAGTACTCCGTGAAGGTCATCTTTTTGACCGCAGGCAGCTCGTTGTATCCAGGCCAGATTTTCTCACTTGGGGTTCCCAGATCCTTGAAAACTTTGTTAATTTGGTCTATTTCTGACTTCCCCGGAAAGAGCGGCTTCTGGGTCAGCAGCTCTCCAAATATACAGCCCACAGACCACATGTCGATAGCGGTGGAATATTCCTTGGCTCCGAGCAGCAGTTCTGGCGCCCTGTACCACAACGTTACAACTACAGGCGTGTACGGTTTCAAAGGTGACCCGTATTCGCGGGCCAACCCAAAGTCTCCAACTTTCAAGATGCCAGCATGGCTCAACAGCAGGTTAGAAGTCTTCAAGTCCCGGTGCAGAATCCAGTTGTCATGAAGGTGCTTGACTCCCCGGAGCAGCTGGATCATCAATGTTTTCACTTCACCTGGCAAGAACGGCTGCTTCATCGTTTCCATGAGGCTTTTGAGGTCGTGCTCTACATAATTCATGACGATATAGATTTTGTCCATGTTGCTGCCAACGACAATTTCCCTGACAGTGACAATGTTTGGGTGTTGTGCTTTCAGGATAGTGTTGATTTCCCTGAGCGACGTTATGGGGAAACCTTCTTTCTCCTTCTCCATTTTCAGCCGCTTCAGGGCCACAATCTCATCTGGTTTTTTGTCTTTCACTCTGTACACAACGCCATACGTGCCCTCCTCTATTCGGTTCAAGCACTGAAACTCCTCTACGCTGCGACAGCCCTGGAGGGCCGGAAGGTACTTGGGCAGCTCCTGCTTCAGCTCCACGGGCGACATAACAGGCGAATCGGGGATGTAGTCTCCTTCCGTCATGGCGTTGGACTGGGGGCTGGCCTCCCCGACCTCCTCCTCCTCCACTTCGCTCCCTGCCGAGTCTCGATCGAACCGCGACTCGACTGGGATGTGATCGCCGTTCTCCCGTTCCTCCTCTTCGCTCATTTCCTCTTCGCTCACCTCTTCGGCAGACTGTTCAGATACTTTTTCAGAGTTGCTCCCCGTCTCCTCTTCCTCTTCTTCTTCCTCCTCCGAATCGGAGCCTGATTCCCCTGAGGACGTCTCCGCTGAGCTGGTTTTCCTCTCGCTGTCGCTGATGTCCTGCAGATCTGAAAGGGGGTCTTTCTCTTCTGGCTTCTCCTCTTTTACTGGCTTTCGGATTTCACCCTGTTCAAGCTTCTCTCTCTGCTGCCGGAGGGGGCTGCGGCTCCAGACGTGGCCTTTCTCGCCGTATTCTTCTCTCACCGTTCTGTGATGTGCGGAAATATCGCGTCTGGCTTCCCGTTCTTTCCGCCTTTCCCGTTCTTTTATCTCCCGCTGCTCTTTCTGCTGCTCTCTCATTTTCCTCTCTCGCTCCCGTTTGCGCTCAAGCTGCTCCAGACGGCCCCTCTCTCTCCTGGAATGCCCCCTAGCCATCTCCCTCCTTTTCTGCCTTTCCCATTCACGGCGGGCCTTATCCTGCTCTTCTCGGTGCCTTTTCCTACGTTCGTGCTCGCATTCCTTCTCTTTCACCCTAGCATGCTTCCCTTCTGCCGAGTGGCTGCGATGCCTCCGCTTCTCTTTCCTCTTCTCGTCCTTCCTGTGGTGGGCCTTCTCCTTCCGTGACATTTGCTGGGGTGGTTTGATAGCCAGGGAGTCGTCTTCCTCTCCTCGGTCTTCCATAGAGTCTTCCCTCCTATATGGTGAATTCCCGATTGTTATTTTCATGCGGTGATCTCTCAGCTCTCCCTCTTCAAGGGAATCACGCTTTGAATCCCGATCATCAGAATTTTTTAGGCGCTTTATGTCTGCTTTCTCCTCTTGTTCCTTTCGGCGTTTCTTCTCCTGAAGAATTTCATCTAACGTTTTCACTTTCCAAGATTCCTTTTAATCACCCATTTGCGTCAGACAAGGCACGCTCTCGTCGCCACTCGGGCCGCTGCCTCCACAATCCCACCGACGGAAACTGAACGCACGGGAAACCGGCGCCCAGTTAATACGTAACTTCCGGCACAGGGCGCGCACAATTCGACGACACAAGGAAGGGGAGGAAGCGTGCCGCGTTAACTGTTTACGTCATTCTAAGGAGATTTTTGAAAAAGGGAAAACGAGAATAATCCATTGTGCCGATTGTTCCGGTAGGGAAAAATGGAAAGCAGCCATTTTGGTCCTCGCGACCCTAGCAACTGTATTGATCAAGGGATCCATGGCAATATTAAAGAGAATAGGTGACAAGGGGTCACCTTGCTTAACATCATTCAAAAACCGGATTGGAGGAGATTCTCCATCTTTAACCTGGAAGTGTGTATTAGCGCCATCCATGGAGCTATTAATCAGCCCAATAATATGCAAAGTCCATAAAATGTGCTTATGTGAGATGGAGTCAAAAACTTTAGCTATATCAATAAATACAGCTCCTAAATGCATCCCTCTCTGTTTGGCATCCTTCATAAAGATCCTTAAAACTTCAAGATTCTCAGAGCATCCCAGAGATTAGATGAATCCTCTCTGACATGGGTTGACCAGGCACGCTTTTTCTAGTCTATGGGTCAGAATCCTTAAAAATAGTCTAAAAACTGTTGAACCAAGAGTCAGTGGTCTCCAGTTACTAACATATTTCAAACCATTTTCATCTTCCACTTTGTGGATCAGTAAGGTAAAGGTAAAGGTTCCCTTGCTTGAAAGCCAGTCGAATCCGACTCTAGGGTTGCGGTGCTCATCTCCGTTTCAAAGCCGAAGAGTCAGCGCTGTCTGAAGACGTTTCCATGGTCATGTGGCCGGCATGACTAAACACCAAGGCGCACGGAACGCTGTAACCTTCCCACCGAAGTGGTACCTATTTATCTACTTGCAATTTCTTGCTTTCGAACTGCTAGGTTGGCAGGAGCTGGAACTAGAGACGGGAACTCACTCCGTCATGCGGCACACTCTGGTCTTGAACTGCTGAACTACCAACCTTCCACAGCCTGCAGTTCAGCGTCTTAACCACTTGAGCTGATCAGTATAGACCTACAATTTTCCACCACATCTGGAATTCTTCCTGTTAAGAACCAAATATTCAACAAATCACACAATATCTGCCCACCCAGGTCCATAGCTTTCGGCTCTTTAACGTTGATTTTATCTGGCCCAACCACTGTTTCCTCATGCATATCCATCAAATTATTCCATACCTCTTCCTCTGTTACCAATTCTTGGAAATAGTCATTAACTGCCCATCCATACGATTTAAATTGACCTAGACCTTTAAACTCCACAGATGTTTCCAGTTTGCTTTTAAATACCTCAAAAATCTTCCCTGGTGCTATTTCAGACTGGTGATTATTCTTCCCATCTAGAACCAAAGGAATGAGTTTCTTATGATCTGTTTTATATAAGGTTTGAAGCCTTCCATAGCTAAATCTTTTCTGAGCTGTCCTCTGCACCCACTTACTACACTTCCTCTTCTTCCCTCTTTTCACTTTACAATTTCTGCTTCCAAGTTTAGTTTCCATAAGGAACCGAATTAGAACATCTATTGTCAGTTCATCCTTGCTCCCCCCTTTCTCTCGGCCTCAGATATGTATCAAATAGTATGGCACAATTCTTCTCTAACTTGGTGGTCCCGCTGCAATGCAGAGCCTTTATGTTAGCCAGATTTAATGTTTTCCCCTCATCTTGGGTTTCAGGTAGATACAGAGGTATCCCGAAATGTGATAGAATTTGTAATTGCTCATCTGGAGAACCTGATACCTTAGATCACATCTTATTACGCTGTCCCCTCCACTCACATCTTCGATTACTTTGGATTAAGCCCATACTGTCTAGGATTAACTCTGAAAACATAATTAGGTACCTTTTAGCTGATGAGTCACTTGAAGTTACTGCACAGATTTCTGAATTCTCGACTAAGATCTTGGCAGTAAGGATTTTTACGAAGGCAGGTGTAATGATACCTGATGAAGTAACTTATTTATTGTCTTATATGCCAATAAAAGTGTTGTATTGTTGATCCACCATTCTTTCCACACCACTTCCATGATTGTACCAAACTTCTAATACCTCTCGGGCCCCAACAAGACCTGTTATATCAATCATACCATACAACTGTCTGTAGTGTTCCTCTATTTCCTTCACAAATTCAGCTGCTGGTCGGAGAGTTAACATTTTATTCCTGGCTTTGGACTGATCACTTTGAACTGTTCCACACCTAAGAGCTTTATTCCTCAAACATCTCTTTTTATACAAAATTTGCTTACTGGTTTTACTCTGCAATTCAGAGGCAATAGCCATGGTCACATTCTTCCACCAGGCTTTCAACTAGGAATTGCCCCCACGACTTCCACCAACAATCATGGTTATGGGCCCTGGTCTTAGCCTAACACCTGGCTTATGCCATCATGAGACCCAGGAGGATCTTCAGATTTGAAAACTGTCTGTTTTATAAATATTTGTGCACGCCTTCGTGAGTAACTAAGAAATATCGCTAGCACCTTATGTTTTTATGATCTTATTGTATTGATTTGTTTAAAATGTTTTTATGTGGTTTTAATGGTCATTTGTACCAATTTATGTGAGCCGCCCTGAACCCGCTTGCGGGGAGGGCAAGATACAAGTCAAATAAATAAATAAATAAATAAATAAATAAATTCACATCCTTGTATTTGACTTCCAAAAGCCCTAACAACTCTACTTCTTCCCTTGACCAGCAGCTTTTTGCCTAGCCTCTTTTTAAAACTTTTTCCTTATTTAACTCAATTTTCCATTTCTTTCTACTGGGTGCTCATGTCTGTTGTGTTGGGGCAAACCACCTTGAGATGCTAATCCCTTTTTACAAAGAGTACACACAGTCCATTTGTTTGATCTCCTGATTTTGTACTTTATCTAGGTGAATGAGAATTGAGTGACTTTTAGTATTCAATTTTAGTATTCAAGACTGCAAATATATTTCACTACACAATTTCCATGCCTCCTAGAGAGATGTGTCTGTAGTCTCGATGGTTTTCCAAAGACATCCTTACACACAGGACAACTTATCTCAGCACTCGGCAGATACATAAAAAAATTCATTATCTACAAATATATTCTCTCAATTGCTGCTTACTGCTTCCCTCCTCGCAACCATCTTCTGATATCAAAAGATTGCTAGTCTCCTCGACAAAATCTTCCGCATGGGTGCCTATGGGTCCCTCCTTGACACAATCTTCTGTAACAGACAAATTACTAACCACTTCACTCCACACTCTAGATTCTAGGTCTTCATTCGGAATACTCACCAATTGATCAACCAAATTAATGGGATCAGTCACATCAGGTAATTCAGTCACATCAGGTAGTTTATTGTCATGTCCAGTAGTAATTGTCTCTCTTATCAGAGGCTCATCAGGCCCAGATGTTTGGACAACAATAGAAACCTTATGAGTTGCCACCGTACAAAGGTAAAGTTGTCTTGAATCTGCACTGCCTGACCATGTCAGGGACAATGTGGTTACCTACACATAAAAGTACACATAAATTGCACACCTCCATATCAATACGATAAATGGTAGCAATACCAGCACTAATTAAAAAGTTAAAAGTGGAACAGCAGAATCCACACTTGGCCAGAGGAAGGTAACCTCTGTTGACTGGCGGGGTCATGTGGAGGCAATGGATTTGATCTATAGTGCTGCTCCTGTAACCAGACCAAAGAGAGTTATAGTTACTCCTGCCTACTTCAGTTAACCTCCTCTCCATATTCTGTTAAGATAGGCACCTAAAGAGTACTGACATGTCCTGCTCAGCCAAGCCTTTCTGTGTTCTCAATGCCTCTCCACATCCTGGAAAACTCCCACAGCCACCAACCTCTTCACGCTAGATCCCCAGCCTCAGCTGGTAAGACATCACCACTGCCAGAGTAACAGTGATGTTACTTTTAATGGCTGCTTCAGGGTTGACTGCCTGACACTGCCATGTCTTGAGATGAACACTGTTTCTAGACATTTGCTGGGACTTCAGTTTGTTATTTGCTGGTTTCTGGGTCCTCTCATTGTGTGATCTTTGGAGTGTCCTTTCTGCAGGCAAATATTATCTTGAGTGTTGACTGGGACTGGCCTCCCAACAGCCCCTTGTAAATATGGGAGGCACAGAATCTCCACTGGCCAAAACAGTAGAAACCACTAAATGAGCTATTTTAAATACATGAAAATACCTCTGAACAGTGGGAAATACAAGGTGAGAATAGCATTAGCTGCACATACATGCATATGTGCACACACACACACAGGGCTTATGACACAGAGAGCTGGTGTGTCACTCATCTTAGGATAATTTATTTTGTTAATATGCTGCGGCTGTGGTTGGTCCCCAAGTTAGATAGCCGTGTGTGTGTGTGTGTCAATGGCTACAAACCTGGCCACCTCTTTGAGGAGAACAAATGAAACAGCAGAATTGCTTTGCTTTTGAGAGATCCAGCCCCATCCTCTGATATTGCATTTCATAGTCCATCTGCACTGCCAGCTTCAGATATCATAGGGCACAACAAAACACACTGTCATTATCACTTTTCCTGAGAAGTGTGGGCGTAAATAATGGGCCATTTGTGGAACTCAGAGAGATCTCCATGGAAACGCTTAATCACTGACATTTAAGCTCCTGGTGGTGCTACAGGAAGCAGCTGACTGACCTATTCTAACACTTTATCAAGGTAGAAAAAGAGGGCTTTGTCTTGAACAGCTAGCTGTGATATGCTGACAGCCCATCTTATTGTATCTTTCTGCTTTCCCCTTTCATCAAGAATAACCTTGGATTTTCCTATCACTCCTTTCTTTGACCTTTTCTCATTCGGCATTGCTCCTTATTAAAGAATTAAATTTGGCTTGAAAGAGAATTCTGAAACATATGACTTTGATGTGAGAGGTCATCATTTTCCTACATGCTGTTCTTCTGCAACAATTTGCAGAATTTTTACCCTTTCTTGGCATCAACTTATTCCTACTTATAACACAAAGGACTACAACATGCAGCAACAACAGTCACACATGTCGATTCATACATTATGGAATGCAAAATTTGGGTCTAGGTCCCCATCATGTGACTTGTGTAACAAGCACACACTAGCTGCATGTTCAGGCACTACATGTGTAGGAATTGATTTGGATAATGACTGTGGTGGATGTGAAAAAGAGACTTCATGAAGCATTTTCCCAACTTGCAACAGTCCCAGGAGTGTGCTGTTTGGCTCATTGGGGAAAACTCAGCTGACCACTTGTGGGTTTCCCCAACAAACCAAACAGTAGTCCCCCAGAACATCTCAGCCAGGAAAACTGGAGGTGTGGTATTGAAGCCATACAAACAGGAAATGAGGACAACCTGCCGCTCACATGTGACTGTTATGCTGGCCACAGGGTGGGGTCAAAGACCCAATCTGTAACAGTGGAATGTGTGAATTGCACATTCTCAGGCTCTAATAGGATAGCTGCTTGGACCAATTCAGGATAGTGTATTATACACTATCACTCAATCAATCAAATGCCGTCCTAAATAAAACTGACTTCATCTCCCGAAGATTGACAATGAGGGGGCCAAGCGCACCTCCCTGGGGAGGTTGTTCAATAACTGTACAGTTGTCATGGAAAAGGCTCTCTCTTGTGTACCCACCAAATAAGCTTCTTTGATTTATGGGATAAGAGGGCATCTCCCCATCTGGTAGCCTGCTTGGTCCTTTGCCACCAGGGGCACCTCCTTGTTGGCAGTGGGGAGGTAGTGGCCAGAATGCTGGATGTGTCTGGGAGCTTACAGGGGATGGCTTCTGCTGCAGTGTGAACACTTGCTGGTGTTTCAGCTGTGTAATCAAGGTGTCACCTCTCCCCGTTGGATCAGCACCTCCGTATGTCCAGAACAGATGCAAGACCAGCTAGCAACATTCTATCATGGCAGAGTGAAGGGCCATAGGCAGTCCCACAGGGCTTCCATGTGGTGAAAGGGGCACTGCATCTGGTGCTCCGATACCACAAGAGGGCTCCAGGTGGAGGTTTCTGCACCCTCTTCACCTGAGTTGGTGTCCTGTTGGTTCCTCCCTGTAAAGGAAAAGGGACAGCATTAGCACCTTCAGGGCATACTTCTCCTGGACAGGAAAGGGTGTGTCCATCATGCGGAATTGGCCATCATATAGGTTGGGGGTGCTTGCTGGCTGCTGTAGGGTTTTGGCTGGGGGGGGGGGCGGCTGTTGCCACCTGGCTAGGTGAGCAGCCTAATCCACAGCAATCTCAGTAGCCCCCCTCCCTCAGCAGCTGCCTCAGATGGGCTCCAACACACCCACCTTCATGGTGTGTGGCATCCATGTGCATCTGGGGGCCCACTGCTCACCCCCATGGCTGACAGGTTGGGAGGGGGAGACACTGTGTCCAATGTAGCTTGGTGTCACTGTAGTAGGCCCAGGGGAGGTATGCAGGTAGGGGGCTGTCCCTTGGGATCCTGGTGGAGTGCCTGGTGTACCTGTGCGGGCTGAAATCTGGGAGAGGTCATCTGCAAGGTGCTGGCTTTGCTCTCCCTGTAGTGCACTCCTCCCAGGTGCTCACCCAGCAGTGCTCGGTGCCCTGTCTGTGTAGTGCCCGCCACCAGGGTGCCTGTGTGCTTTCTGTAAGTCCACATGGTAGGGAGCTGTCAGACAGCATTCTGTGGCGCATGCCCTACCCCAGGAATTCTGAGGCAACCTCCTAGAACCATTTGTAGGTTGGGGGTGACTGGGACTTAAGGAGGGGAGCAGTTGGAATGAGGGAGTGTGCTGATTGAGTGCTCACTTAGTTGGTATCCAGAGCTGCTTGGGGTTCCGTGGGCATGTCTGCAGCTGTGTGTGAGGCAGCGAATTTGAAGTTACCATGGCTGTCAATGGGCTACAACACCATTTTTGCCAGCACACCTTTTGTGCATGCTCAGGGAGGCTGAAAACACTTTGGAAGACACCTAACTGCTGCCACACCCCCAGAACACCTACATCTATGCTAGTGGGAGGGTTTGTGCTATTGCTCTGCCGGTGTGCGGCTGCAGCACTCCTGCGCCAGTGGGATTCAGCAGCACAGTGCTGCTAGTGCCCTGTGCCAGTGTAAACTGCCTTTACACCAGTGTAACTCCAAGTTATGCGGCTTAGGGTTCAATTGGGTCACTATTCTGATTTCCCCCCCCCTCTAGGATTGCTCTGATAGTTACTCTTTAAGAACAAGAATGCTCAAAGATCCATTCACAGATCTTCCAGTATCATATTGATCAATGCTTTAGCACACTGTTTTGATTTTAAATATTCAATTTGATGCGAATTCTTCCCACCCTAGTGAAACTGTGGTTGATCCTTCTCAAATGTATTAACAAATAAATGAGCACATCATGTTACATGGTAATTTGCTGTTTGAAATCTAGTTGGTCTTAAAGGTGCCACTGGACTCTAAATTTGTTATACTGCTTCAGACCAACACGGCTGACCACCTGGAACTAATATTACTGTTAGCCCTGATCAGGGGTCGTTTCGTAGAAAAAGAGCTAGGGGAACTCATTAGCATAACTCATTAGCATATGCCACACCCCCTGACATCAGGGGCCCGGTGGTGGACTTGCAAGGCCAGCGGGAGTGCAAGGAAGCCCCGCCAAGGCCCTCCCTGGCCCCAGGCAGGCAGGGGTGGGGAGAGGCGGGGAGGAAGCAACTTACCTCTTCTCCCTCTTCTCCTGCCTCCTCTTGGCTGAATGAGGGCCGGAAGCGGGGCGGCCGGAAGCAGGGGCGGGGCTTCATCGTGTGCCCCACCCCCCGTACCTCACCCAGGGGAACTGCGATCCCCCGCGATCCCCCCGAATCGACCTCTGGCCCTGATGCTTGTTTTTGCATCTATTGTGGAAAAAAATAGAATTAAAATGATGTAAAATGTAAATGGCATAAATTAATCAGGAATACTAACAACAAGAATGGGTTGCTGGCGGAATTTAAATGTTGGTGGGTTTGTTAAGGTAGGGTGAGTGTTTATGTGCTGCTATGCAAGAGTGGAGTGAATGTTGATTGTGTGGAAGGGTGAGTGCTGCAAGAGGGTGAGCTAGGAGTTTCGGGGACCTGGTAGGGAAGGTCACCGTTTGTAATTTTTATTTTATTTTATTAGTTGTAGCACTGTCATACTTCATAGCAGTAGGGTAGTTAATGGTTAGTACTGTTGAGTAAAGAACTTGTATTTTAGCCCGGTTTACTTGCCCAATTTGCAAGCCATGGGCGATCTGAGGCGTAGCGAAGATCGCCCAGTGGTGGACAGACCTGGTCATGCAATTCCGGTGCTCTTGGGGCGGGGGAAGTATAGCGGTGGGTCTAGGCAGTGTTTTAAGGGAAGGATGCGGAGAAGCAGAATGGCTCGGCACCCTTCCAGCCTGAGACCCATCCCAAGGGTGACTGGCAGTGGGGCTACGATGGAGTACCCCTCTCCGTCATTGGTGTTGTGCAATGCCAGGTCGATTAACAACAAAGCTGCTGTCCTTCGGGACTTTGTGATGGACCAACAAGCTGACCTGGCATGCGTGACCGAGACCTGGGTCAGGGAGGGGGAAACCGTTGCCCTGACCCAGCTTGCTCCACCTGGTTTCTCGGTCCTCCACCAATCACGGACAAAGGGGCGGGGGGGAGGAGTGGCTATTTTCATTCGAGAGGCTTTCTCCTTCAGGGCGCTCCCGGCCGTGGAGATCGCGGGCATGGAGTGTGTCGGAGCGATGCTGGAGGCTGAGGAGAGTTTGGCGATTTGGGTGGTGTACCGACCGCCTAGCGCACCGGCCAATAGCCTGCCGTCCCTGCTGGAGGCCGTATCAGGCTGGGCGTTGGAGCACCC
>NW_015173677.1:14384-63368 GCF_001447785.1 Gekko japonicus
GTGGCGGAGGTTAGGAGTTTGGGGGTGCTCCTGGACTCCATGTTAACTATGGAAGCCCAGGTAGCAGCCACTGCCAAGTCGGCATTTTACCACCTCCGGCTGGCACGGCAGTTGGTTCCCTTCCTCGACCGGAATGACTTGGCCACGGTGATCCATGCGACGGTTACCTCAAGGTTAGACTACTGTAACGCTCTCTACATGGGGCTGCCTTTGTCGCAAATTCGGAAGCTGCAACTAGTGCAGAATGCTGCAGCCAGGCTGTTGATGGATCTTCCTAGACGGGATCACATCCAGCCTGTGCTGAAAGCGCTGCACTGGTTGCCAATAGCTTACCGGGTTCGCTTCAAAGTGCTGGTCGTTACCTTTAAAGCCCTATATGGCCAGGGACCAGCCTACCTAAGGGACCGCCTTGCCCCACATGTTCCCCCAAGGGCACTACGGTCAGGGACTCAACATCTACTGGCTGTTCCAGGTCCCCGTTCTATTAGACTCAGCATGACCAGGAACAGGGCGTTCTCGGTGGCGGCTCCTATCTGGTGGAATGAGCTCCCAGAGGAGATACGGGCTCTGCAGGACCTGGCACAGTTCCGCAGGGCAGGACCTAGCACAGTTCCGCAGGGCCTGCAAGACGGAGCTCTTCCGCCAGGCTTTTGAATAGGAGCCGCCACCACTAGTCCACCACTAGTCCACCAGCAGTCCATCATTAGTGCACTAGTGCACCACCATCGCACTAGCTACCATCTATCCCCCATATATGGACATCAAGATGGGGCATGCACATCTAGTTGCTGCATTATGGGCGAGAACGGGATGGTCAGGGACAGTCATCTTGCTTTTAGAAATTTTAGAATTGCTAGGCATCAAAATCTGTTTTAAATAGGGCTGTAATTTAATATTTTGTATTGTTTTATGGTTTTATCTGGCAATATGCCCTGTAAGCCGCCCTGAGCCTCCAGGGAGGGCGGGATAAAAATGTGAATAATAAATAAATATAAATAAATAATAAAATGAAAAACAGAAACAACAACATGTAAAAATAAAGAGTAAGAAAAAGCATATTTGTTCATTCTTAATTTGACCCTGAGTGCAACTCTAACCATACATAAACCGAAAACTGATTTTAGTTCTACGGTTTCTTTTTCTTTTTTATGACCATCCTTTTGGCTATGGGGAGGGGAGTTCCACGGTCTGCTTTTCTTCAGTTACCATATCTTCACATTCCTGGGGCATGATTCATTCAGCCTGATGAAAAGTTTCACCGCTATTTCAGATATCTCAATTATTTTTGTCAGCAACATTGTGTACTTTCTGCCTCCCCGTTGTCAAAGGGAGGGGAGGGTTACAAAAAGACAGCAGGGACAGAAAGATAAATGAGGGATAAACTTAGCATGCCGCCACCTTTCAGTGCTGAGCTGTGCATTAGAAAGTGAAAGTCAGCTGTGTTCAGACTTACAGCTGTTATTAATGCTGAAGTGTCTGGAGAGCTCTTGGAACAGTCTGTTTTAACCTTATGCAGTTATAAATAAACTTAGCATCTTCCCCCACAGACCAAGGTAAAATTTCTGATTTATAGTTTAGTCATATTTTATTCAGAACTCATAATACTATTCAGAGTACAAACCCTTCCTCTTATCTCCTGGGTTTGTGGAGGGGGGGGGCATTTGTACAGAATGTTCCATCATCCAGTGTCATAGCACTAAGGCTGTTTAACCAACAGCTAAACAATAACTAATGTTAGAAAGAACCCTGTATCTTATGTTGCTGTTGACTAATTAGAACAGCAGGGACTGCCACTGATTATTTACCCTGTCTGCCACAGATACATCTCCATGGTTAAGGAGGGGGAAATAAACGGATGCTGTCATGATAGGATACATGTTCATTTCTAAGCTCAGTCCATAATGAACTAGGGATGAAACTGAGCTTCCTTACAGGTTAAGAAATGTTACTTTTGATCCCATCTCTCCTCACTACTAGTATATCACACATTAAGCAGGAACCTTCAGCATGTTTAAAACTGTGAAATGCAAGCAGTCTTTTTGGGAGGCAGGCAATATTCATTGTATATATTTCCCACTCTTGCTCCAAGAAGCTTAAGACACCTTCAAACACTTTCTCATCCAAGGCCACACACAGTCTGCATTGAACCTGGCTTGTTGCCAGGCTAGGGTGTGTACCTCATTCTTCTCTCCTACCTCTCAGAATGAGAGTTAAATGAGAGGGGAGGAAACTAGTTACTTGCACTCAAGCACAGGCAGGGGTGGATCTACATTTTTTGGGCTCTGAAGTTTGAACTATTATGGGGGGCCCTTTGCAACCAGCAACAATATGGCAACATCCAACAAGGTCCAAAGAGCCTTGCTGCCCTTGCAAGGATTTAAAGGCTCAAAGGGTAGAGCACAGGGTGTTGGGGTGGAGCCCTTGAAAAGGGGCCATACAGTGAGCCCCTTCCCACCAGGAAGGAGGCCTGGGCAACTGCTATTTTCTTCAGTGGGGTTATTCCATGGCAGATCACCTCATTTTTTTAAAAAAATTAACTTCTACATCTCAGATTTTGATTAAAACTGCTGTACTGGTTTATCTTTCATGTCAAAGTCACTTGTGTGAATCAAAAGTTCCTAGGCTATGCCTTATAGTTTTCAGGTTATGGGGGATGAAAATTAGGGAAACGTATACATGCATGATGCATCATAGGAAATGAAGAAATAAAACATAGCAAAGACCACAGTTAATATATTTTATTTTAGACACCTATGAGAATATATACTACATGAAGTACATTTTTCAAAATACTTTTTTTGTTATTTCTAGCAACATATTCACATGCCGTTTTGTCATATGAGACCTTCATTGCAATGTCATTTTCTACAGACAATATGCATAAAGAATTTAAGTGCTCTTCAGTCATGGTAGATTGAAATTTGTTCTTTATAATGGAAAGCTTTGAGAAATTCCTTTCTGCTTCACAGCTCGTGATAGGCATTGTCAGGTACAGCTTAAGCACAGTAGTAATATTAGGGAACACTTCAATCAGGCGCTCATAAATAAATAAACTGAAGAACTTCTGCGCATTGCATTTTAGATGGCATGTTTTCTTCTGTGTTCTGGGATTTCTTCGGGTATAAATATTCTTTGAACTGGTAACACTCATTTACTAATTCATGTTCAATATCATCTTTGTAATGCAATAAGTTTAATATTGTCCTCATCAATTTCAGAATTGTTCACCAATTCTGAGAGGAACTTGAACCTTTTTGCAGTCTGCTCATATGGGTCAGTCCTCTTGCCTAACTGGATTACCAAGCAGTCATAGAGTTGATTTAGAACTTCTATCCTAAATTTTTGAGCTCCTTTCAAAGAAGCCCTTCCACTTGTTCCATCTGAAATTTTCTTTGTAACCATGCATTTGGAAGCATCAAAATAACCTGAGATAATATCTTCACAAACCTTTTGCTTCTGATTCATAGTGTACAATCCGGTCAACTGAATTTTCTCGGAGTTCTTTAACAAATGAAAGTAAAGATAACAGCAGAAGATAACCTTCAAATACATGAAAACCAGGAGTTTGGAGTTTCTTGCTTGTTTTGTTGAAATGCTCAAGAACATCTTCCCAAACAACTGTTAAAATAGCATAACTTTACCAGCTTGTGGTATAAAATTTTTGCATCGCGTTTACATTCAGGCTTCTCTTCTGAGTCTTCAAAAATATGTTTGAGAGTTTGTAAAATACCTGTATATCCATTTTTAATTGCCCGGACTGCTTCATATTGTGCAGATTATCTAGTCACACTTAAGCTCTTTAGGGAAAAATCTAGATTGCCATGTGTGTTTAAAATTCCCCATTTTCATGGAGATCCTGCAAAATGCCAAAATAGTCAACAACTTCAAGCACAGTAGACACTGCCTTTACTCCAACAAGCTTGAGTGAATGGGCTGCACATGGTACATAGTCTGCAGATCAGTTAATGTTTTTAAAGAGTGCTTGCAGCCCTTTCTCTGAGTCCTTCATGTTAGACACATTATCATAGGACTGACCACGGATGTTTTAAACTGACAGCTTATGTTTGCCCAGAACGGCTTCTATTTTGTTGAACAAGTTCATGGGTGAATGGTTTTCTATTGGTACAAATGTTAAAAATCTCTCACAGGGTCTTCCATTATAACAGTATCGAACCACAAATACCAGCTGGTCAAAATGTGTCAGGTCAGGCGTAGCGGTAACAATAATAGAATAGTATTTGGTGTCTAGATCGTTGATTTGAGTCACAATTTCATCTTGCACATGTTTCCTCATGATTTGTATCAGTTCTTCATACACAGTTTTGGATAGGTAAGTAATATTTACTTTTTAATTTTTACATTTCTCAAGATGTTCATGTAAAAATGGGTCAAACTCTGCAATAAGTTCAATGGCCCCCATGAAGTTTCCATTATTTGGTGAGCCCCACTTTTCCTCATGACCTCTAAATGCTGAAACTCTTTCACTGAAAAACTTTATAATGTCTACAATTCTTTTTAGTACTTCAAAATAGTACTGTATGTTTTTTTCCTCATCTATTCCTCAAGTTGTTGATCCACAGTGTTTTTATTTGACTTTCTTGTTGTCCAACACAACATTGCCCTCTTATGTTCCATGCTGTCTTCATGATTTTCCAGAGTTCTGAGTACATTCATCCAGTCAGAAAACCCACCTGTTTGGCATTTAGAAAAGAGTTTGCAAGCAAAACAGTATATACAGCCTTTGCTCTTTGATTAAACTAACCAGGATCTCATCACAGTCTGACCATTTTTCAATCTTTTTTCAAAGTATTTGTTTGAAAAACTTCTGCTTTGCTCCTTGTAAACCTTGCTGGATTTGGTATATACATCATCTTTTTTATTTTGAAAAAAACTGATGTCTTGCATTAAACAATTCTGTATAAAACCATTATCTACTGCTATGGGCCAGTTTGTGAGGTCTTTGTATTCTTTGAAATAACTGAATTTGCTTTCTGTTTCTGCTCTGTCTCTTCTTGTTCCACGGTACTTTTATGTTGACCACTGTGATTGTCATCAGTATTAAAAGTGTCAACAGTGGGTTGATGATTGCTAGAAAGAGCTCCTACGGTTTGTGCACCATCACTGGCTTCACTGGTGCTTGCTTGGCTTTTTTAAAATTCCCATAATACACGTTTTTGTAGGCAGGATGTGATGATTTCCAGGTTCCTGCTGGTGAGAGAGGGTGATTTCTGGGGGAGAGGAGTGCCCGAAAGTGGGAGACCCCCACCTGCACCAGGCAGTCTGGCAACCCTATGTTGGTGGAAGATTTAATAGCCCCTTTAAAAGGCTACTTTGCTATATGACTAATGAAGTGATCTTTTTAATGTCATTAGAAATTAGATTTATAACAAATGTCATACTCATTCTTTCTCCCCAGTGCTGACCCAAACCTATATTTTTCTCTTGTCCTCCATTTTTTCCTCTCAAAAACCCTGTGAGGTATGTCTGGATGAGAGTGTGTCACCCAACAACCTTCCATGGCAGATTGGGGATCTGAGTATGAGAGACACATGACAGGTTGCTTAAAAGCTTTCCTATTACACATTGCCTGTCATGAAGATAACCTGATCCAAGATGTTTCAAGATGTTCCAATCCACTTAATATTTGGCACTATAACTTCTATGATCATTCTGGGGTTGGTGGCCATGTTTCAAACATGTAGCATTATTTTCTGATGAGTTATGCCTGACAAAAACAGAGGTCCTTAGTTTCCATTGCAAATAGTACAGGGACATGGTATTGAGATAACCTGGGCCATGGTATTCCCATGCCTTTCATTTTTGACCCTGGAATTCCGACAATCTTCCTGAAGCGGGTGGACAATTTTGAGTCTCCCAGCTTTGTTCTCTGATGAGTTATGCCTGCCATAAATGAACAAATGGAGAGACAGACCAATTCTTTTATTACTATAGATTCACAGTAACAGCAAGGAAAGTTATTTGTTTTGTTATGATATTTGGTTTGAATCAGGGTCATATGGAGGCAGGGCCCAGGTGGGTTCATGAACATTTTTCCTTTAGAATGATCACATGTAATGACCAGTTTCAAAAGGATAGAAAGCTCTTGTAGAAAGTAATTTCTTCAGTGCAAACTTGCATAAATACAATTTCTATTCCAACTGTGTATTTTTCCTTCCATTATACTTAAATCTAAGCTTTCTTCCCAGAAATTCAGCAGAGCATGAGCCTATGGAATAGGATATGCTTTTCTTTTCTTTTAAAAAAGCAAACCTTAAGCAGATAAGCAAGATAATGCATGCAGCACAGCTCGGGGGGGGGATTTGCCTGAATACAATGACAGATGTTAAAATATTGTTAACAGTCATGAGAAAATAGGTCAGTATAGTCATGCTGATTCAAAATGCCCGTCATACAGTGTACATATATTTTAAGAGGCAATTATCTCCTTGAAGGCTGCATTTTTATTCCACATGCTATATTTAGAGAAAATTGTAGCACTGAGGATGCTGGGAGGGAAGTGATCAAAGAGATTTACATCAGAGTTTTATAAGGGATGGGGGAAATGAAGAGCAGGTAGGAAAATCACTTACCCATTTGGTAATTCTACCACAAAAAACAAAAGTGCTTAGTGTGTGGAATGGTATGTGCAAGATTAACTCTAACAGTGCAATCTCCTGTCACCTAGCAATGATATAGAAACCAGGGACAAAATGGAAAGCTTATGAAGGATGTCAGTTCACAATGGGGACAGAAATTTTACCTTCAAGCTCGCAAGCCCATTAACCACTTCCCCCATCTCGTCGTTCCATCTTCATCTAGCTTCTCCACAGACAAGCAGACCATGGGATGAGGGGGGGGAACATAAGAACATAAGAACATAAGAGATGCCAATGTTGGATCAGGCCAAAGGCCCATCCAGTCCAACACTCTGTATCCCACAGTGGCCAGAAATACCAGTGCCATCAGGAGGTCCACCAGTGGGGCCAGGACATTAGAAGCCCTCCCACTGTTGACCCCCCCCCCAAGCACCAAGATGACAGAGCATCACTTGCCCCAGAGTCCCTATCTATACCTTGTGGCTAATAGCCACTGATGGACCTCTGCTCCATATGCTTATCTAATTCCCTTTTGAAGCCGTCCATGCTTGTAGCTGCCACCACTTCCTGTGGCAGTGAATTCCAAGTGTTAATCACTCTTTGGGTGAAGAAGTACTTCCTTTTATCCGTTCTAACCCGACCTCTCAGCAATTTCATGGAGTGCCCACGGGTTCTTGTATTGTGAGAAAGGGAGAAAAGTACCTCTTTCTCTACCTGCTCTTTCCCATGCATAATCTTATAAACCTCAATCATGTCACCCCTCAGTCGTCGTTTCTCCAAGCTAAAGAGCCCTAAGCGCCTTAACCGTTCCTCATAGGGAAAGTGTTCCAACCCTTTTATCATTCGAGTTGCTCTTTTCTGCACTTTTTCCAAAGCTATAATATCCTTTTTAAGGTGTGGTGACCAGAATTGCACACAGTATTCCAGATGAGGTCGCACCATTGATTTATATAGCGGCATTATGATATTGGCTGATCTGTTTACAATACCCTTCCTAATAATCCCCAGCATAGCATTGGCCTTCTTTATTGCAGTCACACACTGTCTCGACATTTTCAGTGAGTTATCTACTACAACTCCAAGATCTCTCTCTTGATCAGTCTCTGCCAGTTCAGACCCCATCAACGTGTATTTATATTTAGGATTTTTGGCTCCAATGTGCATCACCTTGCACTTGGCCACATTGAACCCCATTTGCCATGTTGACGCCCACTCGCCCAACTTTGACAGATCCCTTTGGAGTGCCTCACAATCCTCACTGGTTTTCACCACCCTGAACAACTTCGTATCATCCGCAAATTTAGCCACTTCACTGCTTACTCCCAACTCCAAATCATTAATGAACAAGTTAAAAAGCAGTGGACCAAGTACTGATCCCTGTGGTACCCCACTGCTTACACCCCTCCACTGGGAGAACTGCCCATTTATACTCACTCTCTGTTTTCTATTAATTAGCCAGTTTTTGATCCATAAAAGGACTTGTCCTTTTATCCCATGATTTTTGAGCTTGCTTAGGAGCCTTTGATGAGGAACTTTATCAAAAGCTTTCTGGAAGTCAAGGTAAACAATATCTATTGGATCCCCCTTGTCCACATGTTTGTTCACCCCCTCAAAGAACATTAACAGGTTAGTGAGACAAGATCTTCCCTTACAGAACCCATGTTGAGTCTGCCTCAATAGGTTTTGTTCATCTATGTGCCTACTAATTCTTTCCTTAATAATGGTTTCCACCAATTTACCCGGTATCGACGTCAGACTGACTGGCCTGTAATTTCCCGGATCTCCTCTGGAACCCTTTTTAAAGATGGGAGTGACATTAGCTACCTTCCAGTCCTCAGGAATGGAGGCTGATTTTAAGGAGAGATTACATATTTTTGTCAGGAGATCCACAAGTTCACAATTGAGTTCTTTCAGAACTCTTGGATGTATGCCATCTGGGCCTGGTGATTTATCAGTTTTTAAGTTGTTTATCAGTTTTAGGACCTCCTCTCTCGTCACCTCAATCTGACTCAGGTCTTTCAACACCCCTCCCGAACTCAGCGGCTCTGGAGTGGGCAAGCACCTCTCATCTTCCACAGTGAAGACGGAGGCAAAAAATGCATTTAGCTTCTCAGCCATTTCCCTATCATCCTTCAGTACTCCTTTTACCCCTTGGTCATCCAAGGGCCCCACTGCCTCCCTGGCTGGTTTCCTGTTTCTAATGTATTTGAAGAAAGTTTTATTGTTGGTCTTTACATTTTTTGCTATATGCTCCTCATATTCCCTTTTTGCATGCCTGACCACAGACTTGCATTTTATTTGCCATAGCCTGTGTTCTGTTTTATCAGCCTCACTGTGACTAGCTTTCCACCGCTTAAAGGAATCCTTTTTACCTTTTACAGCTTCCATTACTTTGTTTGTTAACCATGTAGGCTTTTTCTTATACCTGTTTGTGCCTTTCCTAACCTGCGGAATATATTTTATTTGAGCTTCTAGAATTGTAGTTTTAAACAGTTTCCAAGCTTCCCCAATGGTTTTGACCCTTTCTACTTTTCCCTTCAGTTTCCTCCCCACATGTCCCCTCATATCAGAAAAATTACCCCTTTTAAAGTTAAAAGTGGTTGTGTGAGTCTTTTTGGCCAATTCCTTATTTGTACAAATGTTGAACTCAACAACATTATGATCACTGTTCCCAAGTGGTGCAATCACTTTTACATCTCTCACCAGGTCTTGAGTGTTACTTAGGACCAAATCAAGGATCGCCTCTCCCCTGGTAGGTTCCATGACCATCTGCTCCATAGCACAGTCATTTAGAGTGTCTAGAAACTCAGTCTCTTTCTCTCGACTAGAACACATATTGACCCAATCAATGTGTGGGTAGTTAAAATCACCTATTATGACACAGTGTTTTTGTCTAGCTGCTATCTTTAATTCATTCATCATTTTATAATCCTCCTCTATCTTTTGATCCGGTGGGCGATAACAAACTCCCAGTGTTAAGTTTCCTTTTGGCCCCCCTATTTCAACCCACAGAACTTCAAGAAGCGAATCCAATTCTCTTAGCCTCTCAATCTTTCTGGACTTTATACCCTCTCTGACATACAGAGCCACCCCACAGCTACAGTTCCATTTTGTTGTTGTCACACAAGCTGTTGGACCCCTCCTCATCAGTGGATGCCGTGGACCTAGCTCCGGGACAGCGGCTCTATTGGGGTGGGGTCGGAGGGGAGCCGGGCACAAAAAGGGCAGTTAAGCTGGCAAAAGGGGTCTCAGTCCTTATGGGCGGGGGAAGGGTCTCCCGGGTCTCGGGGCCTCACCTGGGCTTGCACTCTTTCTCTCTCTTGCTGGCTCACCCTCTGGCTGCCCGGACATCAAGTTCCAGGGTAGTCCTCCTCAACCCCTGGCCACCTCCCCTTTTATACCTTTCCAACTCCCCTCCCTCCTCATGTTCCAGCCCTGTCATGGTGGTCTCTGCCCCTAACGGGTCTCTGCCAGGTAAGGGAAGGCCCAGTGGTGTGCAGGGAAGGGGGGTATGGCTGGGGTGGCCATTGCCTTCTCAGGGCTCCATGCCCTCACCCCCCGGACACCCCCCTATGAGCCCATTTGCGAGGTAGGGCGGGGTAGAAATACTTGAATAAATAAAAATAAAAAAATATGTTGAGCTGTGAGAGGTAGTCAGCAGTCAGGTGTTGTTCTCCTGCTCTATGCTGTACTTTAAAGGGAAAAGGTAACAGGGATAAGTACCAGCGAAGGATACGTGGGTTCTTATCCTTCATACGGGACATCCATAACAGCGGAGCATGGTCAACCACCAGCCAAAAGGGGTTGTTTGTAAGGTAAAAGTGGAGCACCCTGATGGCCCACTTCACCACCAGGGCTTTCTTCCCGATGGTGGAATACTGGTGTTCGGTGGCCTGTAGCTTCACTGCTGATGAAGAGTATAGGTTTCTCAGTCCCCTTGACCTCCTGGGTCAAGACGGCCCCAGCCGTATCCTGGAGGCATCAGTGTGGAGAATGAAGGGCTTGTCGAAATTGGGGTTTTGCAAGACTCACCCGTGAGACAGATTCAAGCGTAGCTGCTTGAAGGCTGCCTGTTGTGGGGGCCCCCAGTTAAGTGTACTGGGTTGAGACTTCCACAAGCAGTCCATAAGAGGGCTGGCCACTGATGCAAAGTGGGGGATGAACTGGCTGTAATACCCCACGAAGCCGAGGAACCATCAGAGCTGCTTCTTGTTTTGGGGTCATGGTTTATCCTCCAATGTGGCCACTTTAGTAGGCAACAGCCAGAACTGTCCCTTCCCCATGAGGAATCCCAGGTATTGTAATTCTTGGGATCCGATTCAACTCTTCTGGGGGTTGGCTTTCAATGTGGCCAAGTACAGAGCATGCAGCACTTTTCCCAAATGTGCCAGATGTGAGGGCCAGTTGGGGCTATGCCCACATTCTCCACCACACTGTCGCACTTGCTGTTGAACCCCTCCTCGTCACTGGATGCCATGGTCCTAGCTCCAGGACAGCGTCTCTGTTGGGGTGGGGTCAGAGGGGAGCCAGGCGCAAAAAGGGGAGTTAGGCCAGCAGAAGGGGCCTCAGTCCTTATGGGTGGGGGAGGGGTTACATCACCACCCTCATCCCTTGCCCCTCCTGAGTCTCAGGGCCTCACCTGGGCTTGCACTCTTTATTTCTCTTGCTGGCTCACCCTCTGGCTGCCTGGACATCAAGTTCCAGGGTAATCCTCCTCGACCCCTGGCCACCTTCCCTTTTATACCTTTCCAACTCCCCTCCCTCCTCACGTCCTGGCCCTGTTGCAGCGGCCTCTGCCCCTGACATGTCTCTGCCAGGTAAGGGAAGGCCCAGTGCTGTTCTGGGGAGGGGGGATCTGGCCAGGGCAGCCATTGCCTTCTCTGGGCTCCATGCCCTTGCCACTGGGACAGTTGTATAATTCACTTTCAGTAACATAGTTCTGGGTTTGACTGCCAAACTACAGTCACAAAGCCTGCATGCCTCTAATTGAGTTGCCAACTTCCAGGTGGGACGTGGAGACGTCCCAGAATGTCCAGACTAGAAATCCATTCCCCTGGAGAAAATGGCTGTTTGGAGGGTGGGCTGTATGGCATTATACCCCTCTGAGTAAACTGGGTATCACCAGCCACATCACAACTAAAAACTCCAATGCGTGATTGTCAGTCCCCATGGCCACAAGTATCTGTATTTGATTACTAAACAATAAATAAAAAGCATTAAGTACCTTTCAATCTCTAAATTGCTTTGAGAATCAAGTCTGATAAAGCTTCCTGTTGGTTCCTTAGCTCTACAACGGGCTAATTCTGTGTCTGTGTCACAGTTTACCCTAACATGATTAATCTGTATCCTATACAGCCCCCCCCCCCCAAGCAACATCAAAAGCAAAACAACAACACTGGGGCAATGAAGCACCACAGACAGTCATTCCAGAAAATCCCCAGTAACTGCCACCACCCACCAATCATAATGTCTCTTACCAAAGTGCCAAGCTAGCCCATGCATAAAAGGCAATAGGTGGTAATGACAGCAGTATCACAATGATGTTGCGGCTCTCAAGTAGGGTGCCAGGAAGAGCCCAGAATACCACAGCTAATGACATTGCTCATTGTTTAGAAGGGCAGCAGCAATGTGTTTAATGAATTTAAATTTTGCTAACACTGCAAGCACATACAGTAGTAGCAGTACAGTTCTTTTGGCTGGGAAAACATGAGATCAAAGGACAGCCATTCCAGTCACACTAAATAGATCCATAGCTCAGTGACTGGGAAGAACATGAATATACCGTCCATAAATGACAAACTTCCTCCTACCACAACAAGAAGAATTTGTGTCCTGCTGAGACACCAAGGATTCTGCATGGTCAATATTACGGTATCTGTATATGGATCCCATATAGGGTAGCAACTTGGTGATTTGCCACCAGTCACTCCATTGCCGTATATTGCCAGTGCAACAGTAATCCTTCATCAGTGAAAAATGTGCAACTGGCACAGTGGAACTGAGTAGCAAGCCTATCCACATGCAGCAGGCTTAATTTGAATTGTTCTGCAATGGTATAAACTATGTCAGAATCTAAACATTCCTAAATGTGTGGGTACTAAAAGATTATTTCAATCATCTCTTCAACTCATCTCTGCTGAATAGCTCCCTAAGAAAAATGTTCAGTGTTTCAATCTCTTGCAGATAACTGGCACTTAACAGGGAAATTAGTATATAATATATTCCTCCCACACAACATTTTGAAAAGAAACTGAAAAACAAAACACGTTTTCCTCCCACATATTATACTATTTCAGTTTAACAATTATCTGACACATATTTTATTGGCTTTTTTGGAGATAAGAATGTCTTGTACAGAAAATAGCTTACAGAGGAAGAAGCGAATAGTGACTTTGCCCACAATGCTCCAGTAAAATCCCAAATTTGTGTTGTTTGCATTAAATAAATAATAAATAGATGGGGATCAAATGATGCATGGCTGATTAAATTTGCCTCACAAAACTACTGAGTCAGTAAGCAATTCAAGTGCTTTCTTACTGTAGTTCAGCTCAATAAATTTCATGACATTAGACCTGCTCCATCATAAGGCTATTAGAGGCTTTTCTGGGTAAAACAAGTTGATAACTGTCTTTCCTTGAAAATGTGAAAGACGTAGGAAAAGACCAGTGGTCCATCTGGTGTGTTAAGCTATACCCACATTGGCAGCAGCTTAGCAAGGTCTCACCCAGATGCAGAAAAACAACTTTCATTACAGGCAAAAAGTCACTTGCTACAATTTCACTGACCCTGTAGGATAAGGAAAAGCAGTATAATATGGAGCAAAACCTCCCTTTCTGCTTTGAATAATGCATTTTCCTCTCAGTTTCACTGATTACCATAATGATTGTTTGAGTCCACGTTTTCAAGGTCATGTCTTTATATTAAGAATTAAGAACTGTGAAAATTGCTTTTCTTTTTACTTACACCTTTAATTAACATAACGCCAATAGTAAGATGAATAGAGGTGCAAATTTGAAAGCTCCTTACTCTTGATTTCTGCTAGCATCAACTATACAATTATGGGGGCTGAGCTAAAATCAGAGTCGTTTGCCATCTGATGCAAAGTGGGGCTGGTCAGTCTCGTGTCACAAGATCTAGGCCTACAGTCATTACAGTGAAAGGTAGATTTGCTTCTAAACCATCCCTGACATACATGCAAGCACTCTCATTCCATATTGTGGGCATATGATCCAATCCCAACTAGAGCACATTATTAATCTGTACTTATAATGAAACATCCCTATAACCATTTCTCCATCCAGATATGTTCAATCCATATTACCATAAGCCAGTTTTCATGACAAATTTAGCCCTACTCATGGTTTGCTAACCGAAGTTTGTGACAGGTCTACCATCATGAACTTCCATGAACTTTTACAGCAGTTCATGGACAGAGCAGAAAGCAGGGGCTTAAAGGAACTCTGAGTCCCTTTAAACCCCTGCTTTCAGTTCACCCACAAAAGCTGCAAAAACAGCTGAGTGGCAGGGAGCACCT
The DNA here is from genome assembly GCF_001447785.1 of Gekko japonicus. NCBI lineage: Eukaryota > Metazoa > Chordata > Lepidosauria > Squamata > Gekkonidae > Gekko > Gekko japonicus. Next base: position 28,515 of record NW_015173677.1, read on the forward strand.
CCCCACTGCTCAGCTTTTTGGGGGGCTTTCTGCAAACCCTGTTTTAAAGGGACTGTGGTTTTTGCGGCTTTTGCCCAGTTTCAAGTCTGTAGTCTATATTAATACCCATCTTGCCTACCTAGCAAAATTTTATCTCACTCTTACACCAAGAAGATTGGGGTACCTATCATGGTTTATTATTTATTTACTTGATTTATATCCTGCCTTTCTCCCCAATGGGGACTCAAAACAGCTTACATGGTCCTCCTCTCCTCCATTTTATCCTTATAATGCCCCTGAGAAGGTAGGATGGGCTGAAAATGTGAGACTGGCCCAATGCCACCCAGCAAGCTTCCACAGCAGAGTGGGAATTCAAATCTGGGTCTCCCACATTCGTTCACCTCTAATCACTACATCACATCACACCACACCATTTTATTCTCATTAACAACTATGTGAAATAGATTAAACTAAGAGAGAGGTTCAGTAAGTTTCATGTCATACTGAGTAGTTGGATCTCCCATATTCAAGTCCTACACTCTTAACCACCAAAACACCAGGGGTCGTTTCATAGAAAAAAGAGCTAGGGGAACTCAATTAGCATAACTCATTAGCATATGCCACACCCCCTGACATCACCGGAAGTGTGTCATAAAACCACACACACCGCCCCCAACGGTCCCGGCCGCCGCTGGCCTTGCAGCTCCACTGCTGAGCCCCATGAGGGCCCCGGCAGTGGACCTGCAAGGCAGGCGGGAGTGCAAGGAAGCCCTGCAAAGGCCCTCCCTGGCCCCAGGCAGGCAGGGGTGCGGAGAGGCAGGGAGGAAGCAACTTACCCTCCCTCTTCTCCTGCCTCCTCCTGGCTGAATGAGGGCCGGAAGCGGGGCAGCCGGAAGCAGGGGGTGGGGCTTCGTCATGTGCCCCGCCCCCCGTACCTCACCACGCTTAGCATTGCCATCCCAACCAAGTAAAAGATATATGTCTTGGTTATATGCAGCTCAAGCTGGTACAGAAAAGCTCTCAAGGACACCTGACCCTGGGAAAGGGAAAGGAGGTATGACTTGTGAGGAAAGTTATGTCTTCTAGAAACAAAGGTCCCATTCTCTCACTCATTCACTCACCCCCCTTTCTGCAGGAATTCCCCCCTAAAATGTCCTCCACTTCTTGGTGCATCTTGCCATCAACCATTAGAGGAGGAGGAGCTGGTGGACGTGGTTTCCACTTCGAGGGTCCAGGATCCTTCTTCAGCAAACTGAAATGAAACACAGGATGCAAATAATGGAGAGTCTTTGGCAACTACACTTTCACAGCCACTTTACTGATAAGCCGCACTACTTTGAAAGGGCCTTTGTATTTCCACCCCAGTTTTTTTTCCCAGGCTGCACCCCTCTCAGGTGTTTGGTGGAAATGTACACTGAGTCCCAAGGTTTTAGATCCCATTCTGGCCCTCTCCCTTTGTCTGAATAACGTTTGTAGTCCTCTTTTGCTTTGTGAAAAGTCTTTTGGAGGGCTGGCCAACCCTTTAAACAGGTACTTGTGGAGCACTTTGTTGTTTAAGTTCATAAGCACCCGAGGTGCCCCAGCCAAACCGAAACAGCATGACAAAATACGCAAACTGCCCCAGCAGAGTGTTGAAAGTAGTCTTATGCTCATCACCCGCTCGAATGTGCAGTATGAAATAGGCATCCCATAAATCCAACTTGATAAAAATCATTCCTTCAGATGCCTCAACCAGCAAGTCTTTGATAAGGGGGAGGGGGTAAGCATTAGACATGGACACTGCATTTAGCCCCCCATCTTTCTTTCTCCTGAATAGCACAGGGGCTACAAAAGGGGAGGTGGCAGGGCAGATAAAACCCCAGTTCTTGCCAATGAACCTCCGCAACACCTCCTTTTCGGCTGGGCTCATGGAATATAATTTCCCCTTGGGTAATTTATGGCCTGGCAAGATCTTAATAGCACAGTCAGTCTTATGGTGGGTAGGCAGCTCATCCACTTCCTCTTCCTCAAATACCCTGACCAAGTCTCTATACTTGGCGTGGATTGGATTCAGTTTCTCCCGTGCCAGGCACACCTGCTCCACTGCCAGATGTAGGTCTTCCCCACATTCTGGATGCCAGAGGTGCTTCCTGCACCATGAGTCTAAAAACGTGAGGGTACCTGTGTTCCACTGCACATAGGGGTCATAAGCTTGGAGCCACGGGCTACCCAACAGCATTGGGAACTTAGCCACGGGGTTTGTTTATATATTATTTATTATTTATTTATTTGACTTATATCTCGCCCTCCCTGCTAGTACAACTAATATAATGATGGCCAACGTTTGCAGCAATCACAATATATAGACAGCTGGTCTGGGTTGCGTCAGGCTATTGGTGGTATTACACTATTGATACTGATGTTACTATTGACGTTGGTGCTGCAGCCAGGGCCTCACTCTAAGTGGTAGAAGAGCTCCATCTTGCAGGCCCTGCAGAACTGTAAAAGGTCTCACAGGGCCCTGATGTCCTCTGGGGGCTCAATCCACCGGTATGGAGCCACCACAGAGAAGGTCCTGGCCCTCATCGCAGCCAGCCTTGCTTCCTTGGGCCCAGAAGGGCCAGATGGTTTTGGGAGCCCAATCGAAGGACCTCATTTTCCAGTGTGCCGACACCCCCACGGGCAAATGTACTGTGCGATACCAGCAAGCCTCCTTCATAGGGGTGTCATCCATCTGAGAAAATAATATGGGTTCTTTTAACTTGTGCTTTGCCCCCAGTCCTGTAACAACTGCAGGGCTTATTAAGTCTCTGGTGCACCCAGAGTCTATAAGGGCCCACACACATATATGGGTACCCACTTTGGGGTTAATTATGGTAACAGTCAAATAGAACAAAGGGAAAATGTGTCTCACTGATTTGTGCGCTGGAGTATGTTGGACCTGCTAGTTGGTGCCCTTTATAGCAGGTCCCGGCCTTTTCCCACTGGCTGCACTTTGGCCTCACTGGAGGAGGAGGTTCCTTCCAAGGTGTCACGGGCTTCAGCTTGAAGGGCTTTTGGAGTCTTGGGACACTTTCCTGGTGTCTTGGTACTCTTCTCCTTTGGCTCCTCACAACCCACTTGTATCCATCCCTCTAGTGTCAGGGGATTGTTTTGGGCTAGTGCCTTCTCCAGGATAGTGGTGTTTAGCCTGGCCCTGTAGAACTCGATCAGGACTTCTTCAGGCCAACCCTGGAGCTTGGCAGCATAGGACTTAAACTCATCAGAGTATTCCTACACCGATCGACTGCCCTGCCTCAGGCCACAGAGGCGGTTGCAAGCCTTCTCCAGTTCAAGTGGGTCTTCAAACTGGTGGTGGAGGGCTTGCATGAAGGCATCCACATTTCTCAGCTCTGGGGTTCTCATTGTAGAGTCCCACAAACCAGTTGGCTGCTTAATCTCTTAGCTGGGATCCCATGTAGTCCATTTGATGCTCATCAGAGGCAACCGTGTGGCCCCACTCTCTTAGGAGCTTCCGCACCTGGATTGTGAAGAACGCCAGCTTTCCCAGGCTGCCATCGAATGTAGCTTCCAGGACATCGCGGGGTCTCTCTCTCTCAAATTGCTGATCCCCTCTCCAATTGGGAGGGGCCCTGCCTTGGGCCCTAGCCTCAGCTTCCCCCTCAGATTCTTCAGAGTCTTCCTTCACCACCAATTCTTTGACCACTTTGGAGAGGTTCTTGATGAGATACTGGAACCCTTCTTACAGCTCTCTCACCTCGGCCCTCAGGTAACCGGCTTCTTCCTCCCACTCCTCAATCACTTTCACCCATTCCGGGTCATTGTGGAAGGTATGGGAGACCCTGCGGTGCGCCATTCATGCTCGGGGAGGCCTTTTGCTCCCGTGAAGCTTGGGGTGCTCACCAACCACACTGGGTCTTCCCATCTGTCTGGGCTGTCACGTCTCTGTTTGGGTTTGAAGATGATGTGCTTCTTTGGTTTGGTACCCGTAGCTCAGTCATCTTTTCTTTTGTCGGGTTCGAGGTTGGGGTTCTGAGGTTTGGACCCAGTGGCCATGGTCATCCCGGCACCTCTGTCTTCATCTGCCATCATCGATGGTGCAATGGTCAGAGGTAAAGGGGAGTTCTAACACTCTGTCAGACCCCCAGTCCAGTTACACTCAACAACTCTCTCTTGGCAGTGATATGTTTATTGAGATGTATGTAAGATACAGAAAGTCACAGATAAATATTGCTTTTTCACCACCATCACCACTACGGATAGGCTCTATGCCATGTTTGATCAGTCTCACTCCAACTTTTTGGCCAGTAGTGCTCAAGTAATTGTCCTTCCTGTTTCATTGCCATCAGTTCCCCAGTAAACCAGGGAGAGTGCTGGTTCGGGGGGGGGGTTAGGGGTCATTGTGTCAACAGCCCAGGCCATTTACGTATTCCGGAGAGCAGTCAGGCCCTCGACAGAATTGTCAGCAGCTAAGGTGGGAAAAATCCCCAAATGCTGATAGAAAACCATCAGGATTCATCAGACATCTGGGGCAGACCATCTTAATGGTCCATATTATTAAATGGAAATGTATTATGGAAGGTCTAGAGAAGAGCGGGTAAATATCTTTTTTATTTTTAAAAAATATAAACATATTATTTGAAAGTGAGAAATGTGATATCAATTTTTGGTTAATTTAAGAGATGAAAAATAAAATGAAGGGGTATGCATAACAGTACAATTTCTAAACTGAAAGCATACAATGCCCATATAAGACAATAGATAGGGTAGGCTCAGTAAAGTTAAAATCTAATTATAAAATGAAGATTTACCATTTTAAATAGATCAAAGAATATATTTGCGCTTCTAAAAGAACAGAATACAAATGATTCAGTAAACAAGCAGGGAAGCATACTCAAGCTGCTCTTAAGACAGGCCAGCAAGTATAATGGTACATCTTGATGGTAAAAAATGTTAGTGTGCATGTCTGTGTGTAAATCTGCTCTTCTTAGCAAAGTTTCTCAATGCAATCCTAAACAAAGTTATGCTCTTCAATTCCACTGAAGTCAATGTGTTTAGAAGGGTATACAACTGTTTAGGAATATCACTTAATATGAATGTTCTGAACTCTTCTGCAATGATGAAATGCCAAACACGTTACATAAAAATAAAAAGAAGTAATTATCATTATGAAAGAAAATGCTTAGATGGCAACAGGAGTAATGAACTCCTAATTGCTTCATTTTTATTGTCTAATAAAACAATATGGCTACTTTGTATCTGAAAAGCAAACCACACAGAGAGCAGAATTGTTTTCAAAATGTTGCATCAATTATTTTAATTATTAATTATTGATGTCAGTAATGAGTTAATCTTGCTATCTGACTCGAAAGTAAAAGATAAATGAAGAAATTTTGTTCCAACTGACTCTAGTATCCTTGAGCATATTTTTATTCTACTGAACAATTGGAGGAAATACAATGAAAACACAGCATGTAAGTCTTGTAGTCTTCAAAAATCAGCCTTTATTGTTCATTATTTACAATTGTAATAGAATAATGTAGAAGTTACATATAAATCCAATTACAATTACAGGAAGGTTATGAAATACAAAACAATGAAATATATACATAAAATAAACTAAATTTTAGCATAGATATTCCTTAAAATAGATAGATCCTCAAAACTGAGTTCTAAATGAGCAAAGGCAATTGTTTGCATACAAGTTGCCTAGTGTAACAGATTGCTAGAACAGATATAGATATATGCACTACGTGTATACACACACACACACTACCACAAAGATCCATCTACCTCCTGGATAGATTTCTGGAGACACCCGCAATACTTGAAGTATCCACATAAAATTAGGGACTAGGAATGGGCACAAACCAGTTCATGGTCTGTGGGATCTCATGAACCTTTATGAAACTTCCTGTTTAACAAACCCGTTCATGGTTTGTGAGGTTTGTGGTGCAGTAGAACAGCCCCCATGGGCTAGAGATGCCAAACTCACAGCGAGTCTCCAGCTGACTCTCCTCTACCTGCCCTCCAAGCTGGGTGAAGATTGGATTGTGGGGGCTGATTTATAGCCCCCAAAGCAGGTGCCCCCAGGAAAGTACTCTCTAGGGAAATCACAGCCACAGGTTCAGGAGTGTGTTGAATGGACCCCTGCAAGCTAGAGGCATCAGACTTACAGAGGAACTGGCTGAGCCCCTCTGCCTGACTGGGGACAGGTGTGCAAAACACCTACTGAAGGGGAGGGTTTTCTTATGTGTGGGTCCTCAGCTGAGGAACCCACCAGCTGAGCCCCTCTCCCTGGCTGTAGAAGAGAGAAAGATGGTGGCTCACTCAGATCCCTGAGTAAGCAGGCATCAAACACACCCAATCCCACTGTTTTCACACTAAGGAATGACTTTCAGTGTCCTTTCCTCTCTGCCTCTTACTTCTTCTCTGCCTAACTGCCTGCTGCCAAGTAAAAAGAGCTCTGTGTGAGCTGAGGGTATATGTACATTCTGCTCCCATTGAACAGAATGGGAGTTCTCTTGCTTTAAAGGGGCCACAATAGGTGTTTCCAGGGCTGCAGAAGTCTACCCTCTGTTGCCTTGAATGGCCGCCATGAACCTCCATTAAAAACAGGTCAGTTTGTGGGCAGTTTGTGGAAGATGTGATTTCATGAACTGAGGCCCCACAAACTATGAGCCAGCCAAGTTCATGACGAACTGAGGTTCATGGTGAACATCATGACCATCCCTATTAGGGACTGACCATCCCTATTAGGGACCACTGCCTATGTATACCAAGGTCCAGAATTTTTGCAGTAGCACCTCACTGTGGGTTGGATATAGGCTTGCCAAGTCCCCTCGGGGGGCGGGGAAAACCCAGGCCCAGAGGCCCGTTTCCCGCCGGCGGTGGATCAGGCCCCGGGGGGAACTCCACCCCGATGTGCACATCACCCGGAAGTGACGCGGGCACGCTGGGCATGCAGGGGCAGGGCCACGGTCATCCAAGGGAAAACTCTATGGTATTTATTTATTTATTTATTTATTTATTTATTTATTATTTTATTTCATTTATATCCCGCCCTCCTCGCATGTGGGCTCATGGCAGCTCACAACACGAGGTGTAATACAGCACCACAGATAAAACAAGTAAGGCACTCAGTGCAATAAATATAGTTAAAACAGTTAAAACACAGTGGGTACTCCCAAGGACCTGTCGCGACTAACATACTCGCTCTCCATTGCACATCACATGGGGCCAAGGAGGGGGATGCTGTGGGCCACCGTGTTCAAGGTGGCCAGTCGGCCCGACCCAGCGGTGCTGCTCACAGTCGCCCAGTGGTGGTGGTGGTGGTGGCGGCTCCTATTCGAAAGCCTGGTGGAAGAGCTCCGTCTTACAGGCCCTGTGGAACCGCAGCTGGTCCCGCAGGGCCCTGATCTCCTCCGGGAGCTCATTCCACCAGATGGGAGCCACCACCGAAAAGGACCTGGTAACTCTATGGCAACCCTAGTTGGATAATAGCATCAGTTGGATCATAGAAAGCAGTTGGATAATAGAATCTGAGTCTAAATGTTTATTTAGAAATATAGATCAAGAAAAGCAGGAGGCGCTCAGAGAGCTGCAGACTTTCTTCCTTTCACACACACACATACACACACAGAGCAGACCTTACCTGTAGGCAACCTAAGTGATAAAAGCACACAGTAAAAACATACAACCTGTCTTATCATGGTGAAGAAGTCCTGGGGGTCCTGGGTGGAAGGAAAGTGAAGAATAAAGAAGCAGGTCAGAGACTGATGCCAACTCTAGAACTCTGAGTGTCCTGTGTTCAGCCTACACTGGGCAGTAGCAAGGAAACTCAGGGGCATCAATGCTGCAAAGTTCTGGAGTTTGGGAGGGGCCTATATTTATATTGTTAAAAAGGTGAGCAGCAATGGTGTTCCAAGGCTGGGACTGATTTGAAGTCACAAAGTTTGAATCTTACTGGCCAGTTTGATTCTAACTACCAGGTGGGGAAACTATAGATGTGAAAGGAACACACCACAGTCAGGGGGTGAGTGTGGAATGAACCTGGCACTGGCTAGTCTAGAGGTGGACAAAGAACAGACTGTGAACTAATGGTCATATCCTGAGGAAACAAAAGGCTTAAGATGGGGTGATCACTGATTAGATCCTTTCATGCTAATCGTTAAGATATCGTCTACATTTTTGAGTGGGGAAAGGAGATGTAGAACTATTCAGGCTGTTTCCCTTTTATGATGGTAGGGGGTGCCAACTGTTTCTGGGAAGGTCACAAGCAGGCATGAATGCAGCAGTTTTCCCTCCTCTCTGCAAAAACTAACAGGAAAATGATATTTAGAGGCATAATGCCTCTGAACACAGAGGTTCCATTTGCTAATGTGGACAATGACCACGGATAGATCTGTCTTCCATGAATTTTTCTAATCTTCTTTTGAGTTTGTCTAACACAGTCGCCAACCTCACGTCTTGGGGCAGTGAATTCTATGAATTAATTCTTTATTGTACAAAAGAACTCTCTTTTATGTATCTTGAATCTTCCTGAGGGGGCTGTCAGGTCACAGCTGATTATGGCAATCCCATAGGGTTTTCAAGGACAATCCATTTAGAGGTGGTTTGCCATTGTCTGCCTCTGTGTAGCAACTCTGGTATTGCTTGGTGCTCTCCCTTCCAAATACTGATCAGGACTGAACCTGCTTAGCTGCTGTCATCTGATAAGATCAGGCTAGCCTGGGCTGTCCAGGTCAGGGCATCTTGAATCTACTGCCAATCAATTTCATTAGGTGGTCAGGAGTTCTACTACCATGAGAGTGGGACACAAGTTTCTGTTTTTACTAATTAGTAGCCCAGTTTACTGTTAATGTCAGATAAATGGTGCTGTGTTAACCATTCCCTGCCACCCTCTGCTGTTTTCCTGATGCAAATCACTTCCTTGTAGCCAATGAATATAACAGCACATGCTATTCTGTCTGGTTCAACAAGTACATTTCATAATATTAATTTTAATTGATTTTCATTGCCAATAAGCCAAACATCTAGCTACTGAACATGGCTAATTTGTTTTAAATTGTGCCAACAGGATTTTTTAAAAGAACTAAAAATCGATGCATGATGTTTAATCAGAGAGAGGATTTCTAGATAGAATGAAATGAAATAGAAACTGTTTGCAAACTGCTGCCAGCTACTTTACAACGTTCAATGTAGAAATAATGGCGAGGGTTGAACCCAACTACTAACAGTAGTTATATCAGCAAAGTGGCACTTCCATTGGTGAAGAAAGGTAATTTTTTGCCAATTTCTTCTTTTCACAGTAGACCCTCCCTCTTTGCCCTATGCTGCTTCTGGGAGTCCCTTGACCACCACACACTCCTTCAGACTACAATTTCAGGGGGTTCAGTATGCTGCAGCAAATGAAAAGTGAGGAAGTTCCATTTTGCCAGCTTCACTCCACTGGTGGAGCTTTGGATCCAACCTGTAGTGTTCAGTCTATGCACATTTGATAGCACCTAGTTGAATTCAAGCAACAGTACTCAAAAAGAAGTTTCCATTGCAGAAGTCCAAAATTATGGTGACCAATAATAAATATTGTTCAAGAATATATCTGCCAAGGTCTTTAAAATGTACTAACAGCACAATACGGAGGGCCACTGCTGCTGTGGCAGGCAGCCAAAGGCAGTGCCTCTAGTCCATTCCCTATGGACATTCTTCAGGGAGAAATAATAACACGCATGCCTCTGCAAGGCACGAATGACATAGTAAACAAGCCAGAGTCCATAGCAACTCCCGCCAACACATCACCAATCAGATAACAGCAGCCAATGATGCCCTTGTGAGTGGCACACACAACCATAGCCAATCACTGCCTGCTTATCTGCCCACTGCCTGTACCCACCCCCTGGACAGCCAGTGGACAGGGAAGAAAGACCCAGCAACAGTGCAATCCCTACAGAGGCACGTGGCCCTAGTGCCACCCCAAGCCCATAGAGGAAGGGCATCTGTGATGCAGACAGGACCGCTAGGGACTAACTGGCAGCAAATGCACTGCCCGCATACAACCATCCCTGCTCCAAGCCTCACACACCCTTCCCCAGAAAAAGTGAACATAAAAAGTAAAATAAAAAAAAAGACAGAGGCCAGGCTGGAACCTATAGTCCCACATCCCAAACAAGTGTTCTAACCAGTAGGCCAAAAGGGTAATTTCAATGAGGCATGGCACCAGGCATTAGGAACTCCGCAACAGCCATGACATCACCACCAGCCACATGGGACCAAGCAGAGACCATTGCGTAGTCAGGCATGGCTCAGGCGAGAGGCACTGGGATTGCACGGCCAGGGCTCCTGGCTCGAGCCCCACATGAAGAGAGACGAGGGGCAGGCAAGTCTTGTAGATGGTATATTGCCCTCACAAACCATAAAAGGGGCAACAGGGTGGCCCTACTGATGGGCTATCCTGGAGAGCCATCATTTTGGTGGGGACACTGCTCCACAACCCCTTGATGCTGCTCCCACAACATCAACTCTCTGTCCACTGGCTGTCCAGGGGGTTGGTAGGGACAGTGGCCATGACAGGATCCCATGAGAAAGTGCTCTGCAACTGCAAATGCTCCATCCACTGCCTAGGGCCCCGATCCTGCATGGTAACGGGTCCCATAATTGCTTGGCCAGCTGCTCCATAGAGCACAGGGATGCATCCCAAGCTCCAGTTGTGCCTTGCCCCTCAGATGTGGGAGTGGATACCCTGGCAAACAAGCGTGCTAGTAGCCCAGTGTGGGGCTGCCAGTGTCCCTCTCCCCTACATCATAGGCAGTGCTCTCTGGTACACTTGCCTGGAAGTATGCTCCCGTGCATAGCATGGGGCTGGGTAGACCTGGCCCCATATGCACACACTGCTGACTTTGGTTGTGTGAGCCAACATCATCAGGGTGGTGTCAGGGTTTGTGTGTGGGAAATGGGGGGGGGGGGCATGTGCACATTCCCAGGCTGGTGTAGCTGGGTTCCCACCCCTGATCACCTGTCAGTGTGTGGCAGCACCTTTGTGTTGATCCTCCAGAGATGGAGTGCCTTTTAGGATTCCAAAATGAGACAAAGTCATACAACATGTATTTTACCCTCTCCTTTGGGTGGTAGTGCTAATTGCTCCCTCAGTTGGGTTAGGGTTAGGCTCTCTGGTGCCATGGAAATACAATGCTAAGTGTCCATGGCAGAGAGTACCATGCTGTGCCCCACCTACTGACCCATGAGGCATCCTGGCAGGGGGTTTGTGATTGGGAGCAGAGGGGGGGGGGTAGGCTGCCACTGGGGAAGGGCATGAATAGTTGCTGCTGTAATCAGTATCTTTGCTCTGCTGTGCTCCGGCCTCTTCTCTTGTATGGGTGCCTAGTGGCTTTATATGGCTTTTGAGGGTGTAACTTTCCACTGACCTTTTTCTGGGCTGGGGCAATTTAGGGAGCCATGCCCCCTTTCCCATCAGGGCAGCAGCTTGCCCTACAGCATTGTGGCACTGATGCCCAGCTGGTACACCGTGCGTCCAGGGCAATCCAGCAGTGCACCTTAAAGATACACCAGCATAGTACCTAGTCAGCACCCTGGGCATCCCCCTCCCCCAGCTTGCACTGCAAACATATTAAATAAATTCCTTTTGTTTTGCATGTATTGCTTTCAGCATTATGGATAAAATACTATGTGCAAGTAGTTATTTTGAATATTCTAACTAGATTTCTTTTGTGACAATCACGTTGATGAATTGTTCCCAGAAAAAAGTTGCTGGGACAAGTACTTTGTTGATTTTCCAACACTGCAGCTGGAAAAAGTACAAGAAGTACATTAGCTATATTTTCCACCAGAAAAAATAGCTAAATGCTATGCCAACTGTTCCAACACCTGTTGGAAATGCAAAACAAGTGTTGGAACCTTCTATCATATGTGGTGGCGGTGCCCAAAAATTCAAAAATTTTGGATATGTATACAGAAAATGATACAAGAAATATGCAAAATGAAGTTAGACCTGGTGCCAGAAATATTTTTACTTAACTTACTTCCAGAAGGAATAAAGTATAATGACAAATATGTTATATTATATATAATAACGGCAGCAAGGATCTTATGGGCAAAGTATTGGAAACAAGAGATTACCCCAAAACGAGAGGAAGTGATAAAAAAGCTGATGGAAGTAGCGGAAATAGATAAATTAAATCTAATGCTACAAGAGAAACATGAAGAGCTGTTTGAACAGAGATGGGCGGGAATGTATACATGGCTGAAAAATGTATAAATGACTCGAATGTGTATGTATATCTGAGGAACTATGTTTTACAAAAAATCAATAAATAAAACTTAAAAAAAAGAAGTACATTAGCAAAGGTTATTCCTAACATACTAACCATAGAACATCGGTTTATAGGGTTGCTGATCAAGCCAAACATGACATCAGTAGTTCTATTATAACCATCAACACACAGTGAATATTATCTGTGAGCACTAAACAAAAATACATTGGCTTCAATGGAATATCTATACATCCAAATCTATACATATATGCTGAGAAATAAATCCTACTGAGTTCATTGGTAATTTTACCCAAGAAAGTGTGCTTAGAGTTATACAACAATAGGTACCTATTCCCACATACCATCCTCAAAATCCCAGATATCACCCTCAGCCTAGATCCTTTCTGCATTTGCCTGCCACTCCGTATTTTCTCAGTGTTCAAGTCGAGACAATTTAAGTCCCAGCAAAACAGCATCCAAATAACCCCGGGGCAACAGCAGGCTGAAACCGGGATGACCACTGAAGGAAGGTAATGTAATTGGGGGAAACCCCAAAATAAAAAGAAGGTTGCATTCAATTTTAGTGCAAAATTGGGGGGGAAACCTGGATTAAAAAGAAGGTTGAATTCAATTTTAGTGCAGAATTGCTTCGAGGACACCATGGTGAACATGGATTAAAAGGAGAGTTTAGGAAGGGCTCTGGTTTCATTCTTCTTTTTTCCTGAGAGAGAACATCTAGAGTTCAGGTATAGGCTGCTGTTGATCCTGGGGCCAGTCCCTAAAGACAATAAAACATACAGTGCTTCCTCCTCCTTTTTTCTTTCTTTCTAATATGTGGCATGTGTGAATTTAAAAGCAGAAAAGAACTTACTATTAGGTTGGTATGGAAGCGATTGCTTCTTGTTCAGTATGTTTGAGGAGGGGCCATGGCTTACGTGGTAGAACATCTGCTTGTCATGCATGGTAGGTGATGAGAAAGACCCTCCACCTAAGCCACTGGAGAGACTCTGCCAGTCTGAGTAAAACAATACAGACAATCTGCTACCTGTGAGTGCAGTAGTCTTCTTGTACAGCAGTTGAGCCTTGACTTTTTCATCTAACAAGCGCATGGAGGAATAGGCACTGTGTAATCCACTTTGGGTCTCAGTGAGAAACGTAGAATACAGTAAATACAATTAAAATAAATCCCATTTCTTTCCCAAGATTATGTTCATATGTGTTACTGACAGGGCAGTGCTGCTCAGAAGGTATTGTTTTACATGTTGTTGATACTTACATATGTGCATGGAACCAGTGATTATAGTGCTTGCTCATACATAGAGCTATATGTTGATTTTTATTGTATTTTGAATTTAACCCTTTACATTGGAGAAAACCACTACCATTAGGGGAATAAACTGGAAGGATCCAACCCACAGGGTGTTATCTGGCACCACTTTTGTGATGTGATAAATAACGGTATTGTGCTGGCACAAAGTTATTTATATGTGAACTTATTCTTGCCAGGACTGTTTAAAAAAATAAAGATCAGCTGTTGTTTTAAAAATGCATAAAACATTCCAAAAAAGCATAGGATACACTATTTAAAAAATGCTAACAGTTTGACAGATACGGGGTAGAAAGCTGAAAGTGTTCCTGAATTTTTTTTTAAAAAAAGAAGCAGGAAAATGGATCTATATTGATGAAGATGAATGGAAAAAAGAATTAGGTTGCTATTTCACACAGTATTAGGGTTACTGATCACCCTGGAAACTGATGACTATATGTTTAGCTTAAACCATGGTACCATTTGTGAATTGATAGTTTTTTCTTATTGAACTGTATTGCCTTAAATTCTGGTGTCATAGTTTAAGTGGCTATCTGGGGTTGACAAAATCAGCAGCAAATAGATTATAACTCCCCTTACAACCAATACTTTCTTTCTAAAAGCTGGCAGCACCTCTAGGTTAAGGGAGATGAATAAGACTTTTGATTTTTACTGTAGGCAGCTGCAGGAGATGAATGGCTTCATTTTGAAAACTAGCACGTCCCATTTTTAGTTCTGCAAAATAATAACCACAAAAACCCTGTCTGCCAGTGCAATTGAGAAGACTCCACTGATATTTCTTTCTCTGCTGACTTCACATAAACTATGTTTTCTTCCTTACCAGATGGTGACAGGTTTAAGGGTTCCCGACAGTAACTGGGTCACATTTGGAAAATATTTTGCTTTTCTTTGGGTCTTGTATATTTGTCAGGTTTAAGGAAGTGAAACATTGTTCCAACAGCCGTTTTGCATCAGGTAGTCTTGAAAGCTAAATAATAATGTCAGATTTCTAAAATGCATGATATTTATTGGCATTTTCTGCTTTTTTTTTAAAAAAAAATTCCTGTAGTCACCAGTTCAGCCAGAAGCTGAACAATATCAGTTCCAGCTGAATGCAGTGAACTCAATGTTTGATCATAAGAACATAAGAGATGCCAATGTTGGATCAGGCCAAAGGCCCATCCAGTCCAACACTCTAAGAAGACAGAGCATCACTTGCTCCAGAGTCCTTATCTATATCTTGTGGCTAATAGCCACTGATGGACCTCTGCTCCATATGCTTATCTAATTCCCTTTTGAAGCCGTCCATGCTTGTAGCCACCACCACTTCCTGTGGCAGTGAATTCCAAGTGTTAATCACTCTTTGGGTGAAGAAGTACTTTCTTTTATCTGTTCTAACCTGACCGCTCAGCAATTTCATTGCCCACGAGTTCTTGTATTGTGAGAAAGGGAGAAAAGTCCCTCTTTCTCTACCTGCTCTATCCCATGCATAATCTTATAAACCTCAGTCATGTCACCCCTCAGTCGTTGTTTCTCCAAGCTAAAGAGCCCTAAGTACTTTAACCTTTCTTCATAGGAAAAATGTTCCATCCCTTTTATCATTCTAGTTGCCCTTTTCTGCACTTTTTCCAAAGCTATAATATCCTTTTTAAGGTGTGGTGACCAGAACTGGACACAGTATTCCAAATGAGGTCGCACCATTGATTTATATAGGGGCATTATGATATTGGCTGATCTGTTTTCAATACCCTTCCTAATAATCCCCAGCATAGCATTGGCCTTCTTTATTGCAGTCACACACTGTCTCGACATTTTCAGTGAGTTATCCACTACAACTCCAAGATCTCTTTCTTGTTCAGTCTCTGCCAGTTCAGACCCCATCAATGTGTATTTATATTTATATAAATATAAAGATTCTGTTGATTCATATCTATCTAGATGTACTCATATAGGGCACAATCCACTCACCTATTGGGGATGCCAGCCTCCAGGTGGGACCTGGGGATCCCCTGGAATTACAGCTCATCTCCAGACTACAGATATCAGTTTCCCTGGAGAAAATTGATGTTTTGGAGGGTAGACATTGTGGCATTGGGCCTCACTAAGGTCTCTGTCCTCCCCAGACTCCACCCCCAAAACTCCATGAGTTTCCCAGCCTGGATCTGGCAACCCTACCTTCCATCCCCCGCTGGTGGCCAGAGGGCACCTGACAACCCTACTACCTATGCATAGCCCAGAAGTGCAAGTCCATAACTGCATGATAATGCATGGCCTGTGTGGGAGACTTACAAAGAGAGGATCCTACAGAGCATGTTAAGGGTTTACAACTTACCAGGCTGAGCCACAGGGTATGGGGAAGATGATCCAGCTGTGTAGGAAGTGTAATGTTTCTGCATGTTAGCGAGGGTCCAAATAGGGTTGCCAGCTCTGGCCTGGGAACTACCTGGAGATTTGGAGGGTGGGGCCTGAGGAGAGGGACATCAGTGGGGTATAATGCCATAGAGTCCACCTTCCAAAGCCACCATTTTCTGCAGATGAACTGATCTCTGTCACCTGGAGATCAGTTGTAATAGTGGGAGATCTAGGGTTGCCAGGTCTTACCAGCATACCGTGGGGGGGGGGGGAGTCCTGGTCCTGTCACCCAGAAGTGACGTCATCGTGCATGGCACATTGCAGGGGATGCTCTACCATTTAAGGAAAAACTCTATAGTTTTTCCTTAAATGATTGCCTGTCCCCCCCCCCCACAATGTTCCCTGCGCAATGACATCACTTCTGGGTGACGTCACTGAGCCAGGTGCATTGCCGTATGCTGGGCACTTTGGGGGTGGAGTTCCCCCCAGTGGCTGAATCCAGGCCAGCAGATCCAGGAGCCCGAAAGTGGGTAGCCCCCCCGGGGACCTGACATCCCTAGGGAGATCTCCACTACCTGGAGGTTGGCAACCCTAGGCCCAAATGCACATACACCACCAATATATCTGACTGCTTCAATTCCTTACCAGCTTCCATTCCTTGCTAGCTTCTAAGGTAAGAATCTTAAGTTAGCTATCTCACATGAATAAATCCCAGGATGCCACTCTAGCTCTGGCATGGCTTTCTTTGTACGCTGAAGAAATATCTGATCTGGATTTCTAGGAGGCACAAAGCTCCTGAAATTGTCACATCGCAATGATCCTGGCATACATCTGCTTCTTCTCCAAAGCAGTTCTTCACCCAAATCCAGCTTTCCTCCACTTCACTGGAGCAGACAGTCCTTCAGAAGAATACAAGAGGCTTGTCAAATAAGTGTTGGAAATGTAAAAGCCATGAAGGCTCATTTTATCACATGTGGTGGACTTGTGAGAAGGCAGTTGACTTTTGGACAAAAGTCCACAAAGAAATGCAAAAAATACTGAAATGCTCTTTTAAAAAGGCACCGGAAATTTTGCTTTTAGGATTGAAAATGGAAGAAGTCAATACAACTAAAAAGACCTTATTCTGGTACTTAATCACAACAGCGAGAATGATTTATGCACAATTTTGGAAAACAGAGAAAGTGCCAGAAATTGAGGACTGGATACAAAAAGTTCTGTTCATGGCAGAGATGGACAAAATTACAAAGAAGTTGAATAACAAAGAAGACGACGTGTTTTTTCAAGAATGGAGTGACTTTAAAATATATCTGGAAAAGAACTGGGATGTGAAACAAAACTTAATATGTTTAGATCAATATTAAGTCAAATGATGTTATCTTTAGATTGTAATGATAAGAAACTGATATTGTTGATGATATGAAGTAATTTGGTGCAGGGGTGGAAGCATTGTGGGAAGCCATTGGAGGGAGGGGAGGAACTGGGAATGGGGTAGACAATTGATAGAATGAAATGATTTAATCGTACATGTTGTATTCCTGAGAAAAAAAATAAAATTTGTTTACCAAAAAAAAGAAGAATACAAGAGGCCTCTGTAGAGAAAACCTATTCAGAAACAATGCTTCCACGTCAGAGGATGCTTGGCTTACAACCTCCCAGTATTTTGTGACCGGCCCCAGTATCACATGGCAGCCATTTTGCTATTGGCCCTGGCCTCCTTGGCAACTGTATTGTGATGGCACTCTCTCCCCAGTCTCAAAATTCAAAAATTTTGCTCACAGCAAAACCACTGTAGAGAAACTTGCCTCTACTCAAGAATCAAAGGCATTGTAACCCATTATTCCAACTCTGCCACTCTACTTTTTAAGTCTTGTTCGTCAAATATTTAAGCCAGATGGTGGTATGAGCATGCCTGATGATCTACCATGCAAGCAAAAACAAACCACATTATGTTCAAGTATCTTCAAAATGGCCATAGGTTTAAAGAAAAAGGGGCAATGTGTAACATTTTACTGAAATCCTGTAATTGGTGCTTTCTGTTTTGTGCTGCCTCTTACATTTTTAGGGTTGCCGGACAGAGATCTGCTCCCCTGGAGAAAATGGCTGCTTTGAAAGGTGGACTCTATGGCATTGTACCATTCTGAGCCCCCACCCCTTCCTAAACCCCACCCTCTCCTGGATCCACCCCCAAAGTCTCCAGGTATTTTCCAACCCAGACCAGGCAACCCTATACATTTTCCACTTTACTTCTGGGGCAGTTGTTTCTTCTAGGCCAGAGTAGTAGGGGTTAGTACCTGTAGAGAGACCTCCTATACTTTTATTTGTTCCACAAAAGGGTTGTTTTTGTTTTGCAGGTGGACAGTGTTTTTGCTTTGTGGATTGTTAGGGGCTTTCTTTGCTTGACATGTAGAAGTGGTAGCCTGGCAGTAATATCACGTTTTCTCTGTAAAGGGAAGAAGTGGTGGTGGCAGAACAAAAAGCGTGGCTTTCTAGGTTCACAGCTGTATGGTGGGGCACCACCTCCTTCCTTGTATCACATGGAAAAGCTTTGGCCTGCAGTGAAACCTCAAAAAGAGAAAAGAGCAGGATCTAGGATTTGAGTGGCACAGCTTTGGAGCAGAATTCTAGAAATGGAGAAGTCATCATTCTCTCACTGTTTCCCTATGCTGCTAGTCAGTCAGTCTTTATTACAGCGCACAAGCCATATGTCAGCAAGCTGCCATTCTGTTTTCTGTGACCTCTGTGTACATATCCTTTCCCTGTTACACCCGGCTTGGCTTCTATCATCCTGTTCCTGCTTTGGAATGCAAAAGATAACTGCTGGAGGTTGTGTGGGGGAGAAGATGCTGTAATGCTTGCCTATTGATTTTCCCAGGACTACTGCACCTGTGTTTTGTCTGAAGTTCTGCCTGGTTCTCATGTACTGGGCGCGCAACCGTTTCCTTAGCCCGCCAGCGGGAAAGATATTCATTGGATCTGTATCTGTTTGAAGCTCCTTTATTATGCTTGACCTAACTGTGTAACCCCAGTTCTAACAAAGAACGTGTTTGAGTATGTCTTCAACGCTTTGAAATAAATTTTGCTTTTCTTTAAAACGTGGATTTATTCTCGATGCTTGGGGATCCAACATATTGTTAGAACTCTCTTTTCCTATCGTTCAGAATCTGACAAGATCATGAGCGGAATTGAGGGAAATCTACCTAACACGGAGGGGGACTCGGGATCGGTCCCACAAACCTCTGCGTCTTTGGTGTTCACGACTGCAGCCTCGATGGAGGGTGCCGTGGGGGGAACGATTCCCCGCCTGCCTGCACATCTGTCTTGGCCGCCTCCGACCCCTTCGCAATGGGGTCCGCGGAAGACTCACCAGCAGGATGATTGGACTATGTACAACACCCAAGGCACCCGTGAGGTGTACTCCCGTCGGGGGAGCGGATTACGTGAGAGTCTGTTTGACAAGGGATTGTTCCCGGAACCTGGGTCTACCTCGGAGAAGGGGAGCCCCAAGCAGGACCTCGAGGAGTGGATGTTCGAGCCGTCGGGACCGCGTGGTCACGCAGAAGATGAAGAGGGCACCGGAGCCTTCCAAACGGAAGAGGACTATGACCCACCCCCGGACTACCGCCCTCGGGAACCCATCCCGGAGGAAACTACCGGGGAACGTCTAGCAGAACTGGAAGACTCGGTGAGAGACTTAATGCGGGCATTCCAGGATGTGATGGAAGGCCTGCCGGGAATGTTGGACGTTAGAATGGCCAATTTCCTGGACGCACACGCCGCGCAGTTACAAGTTGCTCCTGCACCGGGATTTCCCGCGCCGCCGATGCCTGCTCAGCCGCTACAAGCACCGGGAGTTCCCCCGCAGCAGGTCCCTGTCCAGCAGCCGGTGAGACCGCCTCCGCAAGTGCCTGCCCAACCGCCGATGCCGGGGGTTTCCCGCGCCGCCGATGCCTGCTCAGCCGCTGCAAGCACCGGGAGTTCCCGCGCAGCAGGTACCTGTCCAGCAGCCGGTGAGACCGCCTCCGCCAGTGCCTGCGCAGCCGCCGATGCCAGGGGGTCCGCCGGTGCCGGGTCTGCCGCCGCCGCTGAGGCCAATACCAGCAGGGCCACCGGTTGTACCGGGTTTCCCTCCCAGGGGAGCTCCGGGGCAGCTGGGCCCGTTGGTGAGGCCTCCACGACCCAGACCCAAGGATCTGCTGGAGGCTACCTTCGACGGCAACCCGGATGAACTCGCTTTCTTCACGGTGAGGGTGCATAAATTCGTAGAAGAGAGTCGACACCTGTTCCGAAATGAAGCTGGTCTCATTGATGTCATCTCGGCAAGACTGAAAGGAGACGCCGCCACATGGTATGTTGGACTGCACAACGACCGCGGTCCGGAACTTTTGAATTTGCGAGCATTCATGTGGGCGCTGAGGGCGAGATTCGAAGATGTCAACGCGAGTCAAAGAGCTAAAGCGTTCCTCCGGACCTACCGCCAGAACAAGAAGTCGGTTCGCGAGTACACTCTGGAATTCCACAAGCAAGCAGCTAAGCTCCGAGACTACCCTGATCATATATTGGCTGAGATGTATCGCTTGGGTCTCAACGCAGAAATCCGAGAAACGGTTCTGAAAACTGTCAACCCTGTCTCCCTGATGGCCTGGACCCAAGAAGCTGAAAATGCAGAAGACCGGCTCACCACCATCAAACTCGACCTGGCTGCTACGACCAACAGACCCGCCGCTGTCGGTGCCTCTAAACCCAAGACTCAACGCCTGTCGGAATCGGCAAGGGAACTACGGATGAAGATGGGGCTCTGTCTCAAGTGCGGGGAGAAGGGGCATTTCGCTGTGGATTGTGGCAGCCGTCAAGTCAAAGACAAGCCGCCTACCCCAAGCCCGAAGACACCGCTGTCGGGGAAGAAGGGGATGGCTAAACCGCGTTTCTCCAAAGCTCTGCAGGCAGCCCAAGGTTCGGGGGAAAATGAACCGGCTGCCGCCGAGTCCGAAGAAGAGCTGGTGGCTGAAACGGCGGAAAACGACAACGGCCTGTTGTGAGAGGCGCAAAACGACAAGGCCATTCTAATGCTGCGCCCAAGGTGGTGAGAGAAACCCCTTCCCTATTTTTCGTGACTGTCTCCTTAATGAATCCGCTCCTAGGAACCCACGTTAGGGTAAGAGCGTTGATTGATTCTGGGTGTGGGAGGGATCTCATCAGCCCTAGAGTGTTAGTTGCACTGGAAGCGGGGATAGTCCCCTTGAAGTCCCCCATCATTTTTACTCAGATGGATGGGGCACCCATGGAACCTTGTACGCACGAGACTATGGCTTTGCGGTTGGGGGCGGGAGATCATTGGGAATCCAGGTCCTTCATTGTCACCCCTAAATCGCAGTTCGACTTAGTACTGGGGAGTCCCTGGTTGTTTACCCATGACCCTTACATCTTGTGGGAAGAAGGGGTTGTCAAATTTGTGTCGGCTAAGTGTGTGGATCACTGCTGGGTGGATTCGTGGGGGGACCAGCCGACCACACAGTTCCCCTGCGGCACTTTGCAACCGGAAGAGTTAGCTTCTTTGCCTCGAGAGTATAGAGACTTGGCAAAGGTGTTTGGCGAAGAGGAAGCTAACGAATTGCCCCCTCATCGCTCGACTGACTGTGCTATTGAACTTTTGCCTGACTGTAAATTACCCAAAGGTAAAATTTATGCGATGGGGCCGGCTGAAAAAGTCGAACTGCGGAACTTTATTGATAAAAACCTAGCCCGAGGTTTCATTCGCCCGGCTTCCTCCCCTTTCGCCGCGCCTGTACTTTTCCGAAAGAAGAAGGACGGGGGGCTTAGGTTGTGCACTGACTATAGGGGTTTGAACGCTGTTTCTTTGTCCAATGCTTACCCCCTCCCATTAATTAAGGACTTGGTAGCTGAGGCCACCAAGGGCAAGATCTTCTCGAAACTTGACCTCCGGGATGCATATTTCCGTGTGCGCATCCGGGAGGGGGATGAAAGTAAGACTGCATTTAATACCCCTTTGGGGCAGTTTGAGTACCTCGTTATGCCCTTCGGCCTTCAAGGGGCTCCGGGGGTCTTCATGAACCTAATCAATGAGGTCCTACATGAGTTTCTATTCAAAGGAGTGGTCCTTTACCTTGATGATGTGTTGCTGTACTCTCAGGACCTCCAGTCGCATATTAAATTGGTGCGCCAGGTCCTTAAGCGACTTTATGAACACCACTTGTTTGCTAAGCTGTCAAAATGTGAATTCCACAAGACATGCATTGACTTTTTGGGATACCGCATCTCTGGGGGGAAGGTTGAAATGGACCCTGCTAAAATTCAGGCTGTACTTGACTGGGAGCCCCCCAGGACCCGCAAACAATTGCAAATGTTCCTCGGATTTGCCAATTTTTACAGAAATTTCATCCAGAATTTCGCGCAAATTGCCCTTCCCCTGACTGAGTTGCTAAAGACCAAAGGGAAGGGTTTTGATGCTACGAAACCGGGCGCCCCGCTTAAATGGTCCCCTGCTTGCGCAGAGGCTTTTGAGAAACTTAAACTGATGTTCACCTCCGAGCCGGTGCTGGCGCGCCCTGATGAATCTAAGAAGTTTATTGTCCAAACTGATGCCTCGGATGTGGCTATGGGGGCCGCTATTTTGCAAGAAGGGGAAGATGGTCGGTTACATCCCCTGGCATTTGTGTCTAAAAAGTTTTCTGATGCCGAACGAAACTGGGGGATTTGGGAAAAGGAAGCGTCAGCGATCCGGCTGGCTCTCTCCACTTGGAGGCAGTGGCTGGAGGGGGCGCAACTGCCGTTTGAAGTCTGGACTGATCATAAGAATCTGGAGATGCTGAAATCCCCCCGTTCTCTCAACGCTAAGCAACTTCGTTGGGCGGACTTCTTCGCTAAGTTTCGATTCACACTTCGTCATTTCCCGGGGGCGGCTAATTCCCTGGCTGACGCGCTCTCGCGCCTCCCACAACATGACAGTCAGCGTGAGATCATCATGGACTCTGTTTTTTCCCCCTCCCATCTGGGGGGGGCCGTAGTCACCCGGGCGCAGGCGCGAACGATTCCACACTCTGATGAGACTTCGCCTTCCCTGTTCCCTGTGGGAGGGGGGGCCTGGGTCCAGAAATATCTTTCTGCTTTTACTGCTGAGGATGATGCCTCCCTTAAGACATTACCTGATTGTGTCCGTAGCCCT
Source organism: Gekko japonicus (assembly GCF_001447785.1). Taxonomy (NCBI): domain Eukaryota; kingdom Metazoa; phylum Chordata; class Lepidosauria; order Squamata; family Gekkonidae; genus Gekko; species Gekko japonicus. The sequence continues at coordinate 51,577 of NW_015173677.1, forward strand.
GAAGGTCTGATTTATTCTGGAGACAAATTGTATGTGCCTATTTCGATGAGGAGGGAGGTGATGGAGTCTGCTCACGGTTCGAAACTGGCAGGGCATTGGAGTTTCGTTAAATCTTTGCAACTCATCCGCAGGCAATTCTGGTGGCCACAAATGCGCAAAGACCTCTTGATGTTTGTTAGGTCCTGCCAAACCTGTGCCTTAACTAAACCCAGGATGGGCAAGCCTCCTGGTTTACTGCAGCCACTCCCTACTCCGTCGAGACCATGGGAAGTGGTGTCCATGGATTTTATTACTGACCTCCCTGCGAGCAAAGGGAACACTGTTATTTGGGTGGTTGTTGATTTGTTTTCTAAGCAAGCTCATTTTGTGCCTTTTCCTTCCTTGCCTACAGCTCAGAGGTTGGCGAAATCGTTTATGTCCCACGTGGTGAAAATTCATCAATTACCTGCTAAGTTAATTTCTGACAGGGGGACCCAATTTGTTTCTAAATTTTGGAGGGAACTTCTTTCCATTTTAGGGGTCGAACAAGGGCTCAGCAGCGCGTATCATCCCGAAACTGACGGACAAACGGAAAGGGTTAATCAGACTCTGGAACAATACCTGCGTTGTTTTACTAATTATCAACAGAATGATTGGTGTGAATTATTGCCTCTTGCTGAATATTGTTATAACAATACGGTCCATAGCTCCACAGGCATGTCTCCTTATAAAGCTGTATCTGGTTACGACAGTCCCCCCCTCCCTTTCTTGGAGGGGATGGGCCAACGTCCTGTGGGGGATGCTGATACATGGTGTATGTCCTTGCAAAAAGCATGGCCGCTGCTATGCCAAACACTTGACGCAGCCAAGGCTGCTTACAAGACCCAGGCAGACAAGGGTAGGGTGGTGGGGTTTGATCTGAAACCTGGGGATCTTGTGTATGTCTCGACCAAGAACATTAAGATGCTGCGGCCTAGCAGAAAATTGGGATGGAAGTTCATTGGTCCGTTCAAAGTGCGTAAAGTCATAAATGATGTGGCAGTTGATGTTGTTTTGCCTAAGAATTTACGTGCCTTGCATTCTGTCTTTCACATGAGTCTATTGAAGAAGGATCCTGGACCGTCTCCTTGGAGACCAGAGACTACTCCTCCTCCGCCTGTCATATTGGAAGGGGATGAACATTTTGAAATAGCTGATATCCTTGATTGTAAAGTGAAACGTGGTAAACTCTGGTACCTTATCGAATGGGTTGATTTCGGTCCCCAGCACCGCGAATGGGTGGAAGAAGGGGATATTCGGGCCCCTTACCTGATCCGTAGTTTCCACAGAAGGTTCCCGGACAAACCGGGAGGTCTCCCGCCCAGCCCGGGAGGTCTCCCGCCCAGGCCGGGAGGTGTGTTATAAGTGTATTTTAAGGGGGGCAGTATGTCAGCAAGCTGCCATTCTGTTTTCTGTGACCTCTGTGTACATATCCTTTCCCTGTTACACCCGGCTTGGCTTCTATCATCCTGTTCCTGCTTTGGAATGCAAAAGATAACTGCTGGAGGTTGTGTGGGGGAGAAGATGCTGTAATGCTTGCCTATTGATTTTCCCAGGACTACTGCACCTGTGTTTTGTCTGAAGTTCTGCCTGGTTCTCATGTACTGGGCGCGCAACCGTTTCCTTAGCCCGCCAGCGGGAAAGATATTCATTGGATCTGTATCTGTTTGAAGCTCCTTTATTATGCTTGACCTAACTGTGTAACCCCAGTTCTAACAAAGAACGTGTTTGAGTATGTCTTCAACGCTTTGAAATAAATTTTGCTTTTCTTTAAAACGTGGATTTATTCTCGATGCTTGGGGATCCAACACCATATAGAAGCAGAAAAAAGCCCACTGTTTTTTTGTTCCTTACATTACTGTTGTTTCCCCATGACAAACACACATAGCTTATTCAGATTTAAAACTCTCCATAAACTGGAGAATAGTAGGCATGCAATAAAGGCATGGAAGAGCATGGAAGAATGACTTTGATTCTCCGTCCCACACATAACCCCCACACACATGTGGACGTACATGATTTTGGAAGACACATTGGTGAACTTCCAGATATTCCAGAAAACCATTTGTCATGTGGTAATTCACCACAGTGTAAATGTAAACTCTTGGTAAACTGGGTAATCGGTATTGTTTGTGTGTGTGTTTTGTTTTTTCAGGTGCTCAAGAGATTCTAACAGCCTTTTTTCACAGGATTCCTCCTGATCAGGTAAAGACCCTTGACCAGTTTTTTTATCACTCTGAAAAGCAATAAAGACAATAAAGAGAACTGCAGAGCTGGAAAAAGTGCAGAGGAGGACAACCAAGATGATTAGGGGGTTGGATCACCTTCCCTATGAGGAAAGGTTGAAGAGTCTGGGACTTTTCAGTTTAGAAAAGAGATGACTAAGAGGGGACATGATAGAGGCTTATAATATTACGACCAGGGTAGAAAGAGTTGACAAAGAGAAATTTTTCTCCTCCTAAAATACTAGAACTCAAGGGTGTCCAATAAAGTTGATGGACAGTAGGTTCAGGAGAGACAAAAGGAAATAATAATTTACATAGAGAGTTATTAAAATGTGGAATTCATTGCCAGAGGATATTGTGATGGCCTTAAGAACAAACAGCTTTAAGAGGGGATTAGACAGATTTATGGAGGATAAGTTTATGAAGGGTGACTAGCCATGGTGACTGAGGGGAACCTCCACATTCAGAGGCACTAATCATCTGAATCCCAGAGCCAGGAGGCAACATCAGGGGAAGTCCTCAGCCTCCATGCCCTGTTGTTGGCTGTCCAAAGGAACTGGTTGGCCACTGTGTGCTGGAATAGATGGGCTATTGGTCTGATCCAGCAAGGCTCTTATGTTCTTAACTGGTCTGATGTGGTTCTTTGGACCGGTCATTCCATAACAGATTCAATGCCCCTCTTCCATCCACATCTGACTGCTGTTAAGTATTTTCTAGTTTAGGTACACTGACATGAAACTTAAACACCATGCATATTGTCAACATGCATCTCTGAGAGGCAATAAGAAACAGAAAGGGAAATTTTCCAAGCTTTTGTTTTGCTACCAAAATGCAAGCTCCACTATTCAGCAAGTTGTTACTAATTTCGACTGAGTGCAGCCCTCTTATTCCAAAGGAAAGGCTTTGTTAGCGTAACTGAACAGAAACAACACATTAAGAGGACAATGAAGTCATTTCATGCCTGTATGATACCCCTGATGGGCAGTAGCTCTGCAGGGAAATTTCTGGTTGGAACAACTACACCAGAGAAAGGTTTAAAGCCTTCTTCGTCCATGTCATGGTCCTAGGTCAAATTGGGACCCAGACTTCTGCCATTTACAAAACCACACCCAGTTAGGCCCTTAGATCAATTTTTATGGGGTAACATCAGACAGTTTATTAAAAAAAAAAACTCCACAAAACTCCATTCAACCAGTTATAGCAGTAAATGTCAGTGTAATGCTTCCAGAGGAGTTAGCCGTATTAGTCTGTTGCTGCAAAATAGTAAAATAGTCAAACAGTAAAAATAGTAAAAAACCCCGTAGCACCTGATGAAGAGTGCTGTGTTTCTCGAAAGCATATGCTACAATAAAGTTCGTTAGTCTTAAAGGTGCTATTGGGCTTTTTACTGTAGTGTAATGCTTATTTCTTATAGTTACCTAGGCCTTAAGGGAAAAGTTATAGATGCAGATAAATACTTACAGGAAATTACCCTAAGCGTAGATGATTTCAGACATATTTTTTACAGTAATTATAAAGCACAGAAATATAATGTAAGCAAGAGATTAAAGCAGGGGCAATAAAAACAGTCCTCTAATTTAGAACCATTAAAGACCTCATTTCTTGCACAGCAAACTGAGTGATACTGGATCCCTTCTTGACCCCCTTGCTTTCAATGCACAGCTATTTGTAAATATAAGTGCAGTTCAGAAACTGTTTAATCAGTGAAGCTCACTGGTGCTTCGTGTGCAATGAGGGGGAAATAGCAGAGGTTGCACAAATTACAGTGCCAGCCTAAGGACAATTAACACCCCTCCAAACCAAATTACTTCAATGAATTTAGAAGGGTGTAGCTCTGTTTAGGAGTTCACAGCAAGAAATCTCTAGTCCAAGACTGCTGTCTTAAAAAATAAGACCCCGCTTCTTTAGTTTGGATCTGCAAACAGATTGTAAAAACTCCAGCGCTGGCACAGGGGGCGGTTGCAGTTCGGGGGCACCTTCAGGCTGGATACTTTTCCCGAGTTGGGGTGAAGTGACAGGGATGAAGGCTTCACCCTTCGCCGGCACAGCTGTCAAGAGCTCTCGTTTCATTCCTCCCGTCTGGAACCTGCTACTTTTATTTTCCGCTGAACATTTGTCCGTGAGCTGAAGGCTTCCTCCGTGTCCGGAATACAATACAGTGTTCCATTCGGAGGATTGGAATTAATCCGAAAAAAGCCAAGGACTCTTCTACAGAAAACAAAACAAAAACTTGAAGTTCGTTTTTGGAACTTTTTCCCCCTTTTATTTTTTAAAAAACTTTTTATTTTAGTTGGTGTCTTTTGCTTGTAAATTTGTAGAATAAAAAAAAAAATACAGTTGCTAGTATAGCTGATGGTCACAAGATGGGAAATGCTAACATCTCCACACTGGCTTTTGTAGATGATCTTGCCTTAATAAGTAACAGTTGGAATTCTATGGAGTCTTATTTAGATGTATTATGAACTTTTTGTGATCTTACTGGACTGATGGTACAAGGGAAGAAATGTTCAGGCCTCTTGATAAGTCTGACACAAAAAACCTATGTAATATATCATCATAAGAATTGGTGTATTGGAGATGAAAAACTTCAAATGTTGGAGCCCGGAATGGAACAAAGGTACTTGGGAATTAAATTGGATCCATGGAGAGGAATTTGTTAGGCTGACTCTATTGAACAGATTAAGATGTGGCTACATAATATTTCAAAAGCTCCTTTAAAACCATCCCAACAGCTAGAGCTTTTGAAGGTCTATATTCACAATTGATCTATGTTGTTGATCACACAGATGTTTCTTTAACCAATCTCAGGATGATTGATTATTTAATTTGTTCCAAGGTTAAAGAATAACTGCATCTACCAGTATGTACCACTAATAGTCTTTTGTATGTTCGAGTAAGAGATGGTGGCCTGGGCCTGAGTAAATTGGAAAAACTTATCCCCCCAATTAGGATGAAGAGATTATTTAGAGTGACTCAGTCACAGGATCCAGTTATTAGAGAGATTTGTTATGCTGGTGAGGTGCAGGAAAAGTTCATTAAGTTATGGTCTTGTCTAGGTGGCTTAGATGATGAAACTCCTAATGTTTATGAAATGTTGAATAAGGAAGATGATCTTGCCCATTACCTAGTAAATATAGGGATGCAGAGTTTCAGCATTCTTATCCCTAGAAGGGAGTTTCTGGGAAAAGGAAACCAGGAGTTTCTGCGAAGTTGTAGTAAATGTAATGCGAAATATGAATCAGCATCTCATATCTTGGGACAGTGCCCAATGGTTTAGAGTTTAAGGATTCTTAGGCATAATAAAATTTGTTCTCTTGTTGATGATGAAGCTCAATAAGAGGGATGGAAGATCTATCACGAACCACAATTTAGAAATGAGCAGGATGAATTGAGGAAACCTAATCTGATTTTTGTTAAAGATGGTTTAGCTCTTGTGGTGGACATGATGGTGCATTTCGAGCATCACTGGCATGGATTAGAAGATGCAGTGAATGAAAAACAATAGCCTACTACTGTAAGTTAGAGAATCAAGTGAAAGAATTGATGGGCTCAACTCAAGGGATTTTTTTTGGCCTCCCTATGTGTACAAATAGAAAATGGATTGATATAAACTATACGCTTCTTCGAGCACTAGGACCTTCTAAAGGTAAAGTAAAGGTTCCCTTGCTCGAAAGCCAGTCTAATCCGACTCTAGGGTTGCGGTGCTCATCTCTGTTTCAAAGCCGAAGAGCCAGCGCTGTCCGAAGACGTTTCCGTAGTCATGTGGCCGGGATGACTAAACACCAAGGTGCACGGAATGCTGTTACCTTCCCACCGAAGTGGTACCTATATATCTACTTGCAATTTCTTGCTTTCGAACTGCTAGGTTGGCAGTTCTAAATCAAGACAAAAATGGACTGCAAAATTAATTTCCCAGTGGGCACGCCTATACTCTGTGGACGTGATCCGCACTTTTATGAACACCCAAGGTGAGATAGGAGATAATGTCTAGAAGACTATATTTCATCTCCCATGATGTGGGGCAACATCATGTAGTTATTGAAAAGGGCTCTGTGTTTTATTAACACTGCTATTTTAGTGTTATTTGAATTCTATTACTATATTTGTTTGCATGACTATTATTTTATTTTATATGATGTAGGCACTTTTACTGGACAGTTATAGAGGGAATGGGTATGCCCCTTCTGTCAAGTCGAAGATTTGATGAGTGCTCCCCCCTCCCTTCTCATGGGTTAGTCCCGCCTCCCTGAGGGCCCTGTTAATAAGGGAGGGCAAGAGGTCAGCAACTGGCAGCCCTGGGGACGTGGCGGCCACGTGCTGGCTTTCCCCAAAGGGTGTAGTGCCTGGCCGGGGGTTGGGGGCTGGGAAAATGGAGTCCCTGGGTATTTTGAATCTTTTTGGGTGCAAAGGGGACTTGTGTGTTGTGACTGGGGAAAGCTTTGAAGCGGGGGGCTTTTTGCTGTGAATGTGTGAAAACTGTACAATGCTTGTGCTAACATTGTATAAGGCCATTGTCTTAGATTTGTGCCCCTGCTTAGTGCAGACTGCCCCTCAGGGGTCTTTTGGCTGGCTCCAGGGAGGCCCCCCCCTCTGTAAGACCCAGGCAGATCCAGGAGTCCCCCTCCCTCCCCTTGCAAGCCTCACAGAGAGCGAGAGGAAAAAAGTTCTACTCTTTACAGACATGCCCCAAAGCCAAACATTAGCACAGTTTTAGTGCAGACTCCCCTCCTCTCCAGGACCCCCCGTGGAGCACCAGCCCCACTGAGACAGAGCCAGGGGACCTCCACCCCTCACCTCTGCAAGCCCCACAGAGCAAAAGCAGCTGGTTTGCAGCAAAGGGGGAAAGTGTCCTTTTAAAAAGTCCTACTGTGCAGCATTGGCCCCCTGTGGGAGAGGTCCTGTTCTGCCAGGAGCTGATAAGGAGACAGGCTGAACAAGAGAGCCCCTTCCCCCACCCCACCGCCATGCCCCACAGAGGAAAAATCTTTAGGAAATTTTATAGACAAGCCTTATAGGCGAGTGTTTAAAAGTTAGCTTCAAGCAAGCAGGCAGTCTTAGAAGCAAGAGAGACCCCCCACCCCCTCCCCCCAGCAGTTCTAGCAATAGATGAAAAGCTGAATCACACACACACACACACACACACACACACACAGAATGCCAGCCACGGCTTCCACGTACACAGATCCCCCTTTAAAAGCAAGAGTTTTAAAGAAAGCAGTTTGCAAACAGCCTTTTTAAAGACAGACAGCGCAGCAACAGAATTCACTTACTGTGGAGAGAAGAATGCCTGCCCTCCAAACTCCCCACCAACACACCCCAGAACACACCATCCTCCCAGTTTTAATCCTTTTTAAAAGAAATAAAGAGAAAATCCTTCAGGGCAAAAATGGTGTTAAAAAGCAATTTCTGACTGTGCGTGTTCCTAGCAGGCAGAGAGTGAGACAGAGGCTGCGTGCAGCCTGCCAGGAGGGAGGGAGGCGTGGTAAAGATTCCCAGCCAACGAACATTCTCTTTTCAGCCCAGGAAACTTCCCCCCCAAAAGAAACACGTCCTCAATTTACAAAAGGGGACCGCGTGAGGGTCTCTAGAGCAAAGGGGCCCTTTGAGAAGGGGTATGAACAGTCTTTAACCAATGAAATCTTTATTATAGAAGAGGTGGTCAGAAGGGGCGAGAGGCCCCTTCTGTCTGGTATATTTTGACGGTGTACTGTCTGGTATATTTTGACGGTGAGCCGGTCCTGGGAGGTTTTTACCCGGAGGAGCTGCAAAAAGTGAGCAATTGGAAAGACAGAACATACAGGATCGAGAAAATTATAAAAAGCTGAAGAGACAGGAAAAAGAAGTTTTTCTTAATCAAAAGGAGGGGGTGGCCGCCTAAATTTAACAGCTGGGTCCCCGCTGAAGACATCACAGAGCAGGATGGAAGATGATGGGTTTTATGTTACGCTTCCCAGCAACCAGCCAGGGTGCATTTCAAAAGAAACATGGTAATTGTGGGGGACATCGATGAACAGTGGCAAGCGGACTTGGTAGATATGCAACAATACTTCCAAGTACAACGGATGCTACAAATACATTTTAATGGCGATAGACATCCTTTCTAAATACGCATGGGCCCTGCCGCTGAAAGATAAGGGTGCGGGTTGTTTTTGGGCCGCCCAGGCTGGGTTTTTTTGCCTCCCAATGCCAGCCCAGTGAGTTAGGATGGGGAAAGAGGGCCGTTCCACCCCACATCACAGGGTGTATCCCTACGATGAGGGTCAGCTGGTATGAATTAAAATAGAAACAGTAGGTTAGTTACTCTGAGGCATGTTTGGTCCAACTTACATAGCAGCAACCTTTGTAGGTGCTTTCTAAATAGGAGACCTGGCCCATCTGTAAGTAGATTATGTAGTGGTCCATATTTTCTGCTTTGTAAATTATATGATTAATTCTAACAAGACATTCTCTTTTACAAAGAAACGGAATAATGTTTACCTGTTAAGAAACTGCAATGAGACTTCCTGTAGTGGGTAAGATTGCATGAGACTTTATAAAATAAGTGTTTAAATGTTGGTAAAAATGGTTGTAAAAATGCTTGTACTTTGTGAAATATTATGTGGTTAAAATGGCTATGAAAAATGTTTGTATTTTATAAGCAATATTGTATTCTATATTTTTATAGCTTTTAGTTCCTGAGGAAGGACCTGAAGTCCGAAACACTGATCAATACCTAGGAAAAGTGTTGGACATCTATTCCAGACTTCATTGTTTCCCTTTGAGAGATTTCTATTCCGGACTTTGTTCTTTCCCTTTGGGATATTGTGGACTTTTGTATTTTCCTATGATGGATTACATGTGTTGAATTACTTATTGTGTTGAAGTCTCTTTTTGTAAGCTCTTGTGCGGGTTTTTGCAGTGCACAGTTGTTGTTCATTGGTTTTTTTTGGTCTTTGTTTACTGTGGACTGTATTATTGTTGTTTTTAAGGGAAGCCTTGTGCCAAAGAAGCATGCCAAGCCAGATAGGGACCAGAGACTACAGAAGACTTCTGCCCCACACCTCTGCATCTGCACCAATGCTGTGATGCTGACCAGTGGCCCTGGCCTCCGTGTACACAGAAACAGCAGCAGACCAGGTAGGAGCCATGTCTTGACAGAGAACAGATGTTCCTGCAAGCAGCCATGAAGGAATTTCCTCTTCATCATGCAGCACCTCCCCCCCAAGTCATCCTCAATCAAAAACTGTTGCCCAACTAGAGACAAAAGAAGTGATTAAGTCTTCCTGCCACCAATCCAGGTAACGCCTCTGCCAAGCATCAGATCGTTAATGTGAAGCACCAGACCAGGGATGTGATTGGATCCCTCTACCCCCTCCTTTGTCTCAAGAGATGTCACTCCCTACCGACCATCAGACTGGACAGGTAATATATCACCCACCAATGATACTTCCTGCTAATGCGAATGTCACTATCTTTTCAACCCTAATTTCCTAGCTCTGTATTGTGTATGTGTGTGTGCTTGCTAATTATTATATGCTTGAGAATTATTACATAAAAAGACCAATTACGTCAGCAACCTGGTCTCCTCGTCTATTCACAGGCTCGGGGAATTCTAATTCTGGTACATAAAGGTACTATATGCCTACTGCACTATATGCCTACTGCACTATATGCCTACTGCCCTTTGATATTCATAATTCCCCCAAGCTTATTAATAATATAAGGCAATTTGGCTAATGCCTTCCCCATAAAAATACCATCTCAAGTCTATGGAAAGCGTACCAGGTTCTTCCACTACCCAGATAGCCCTGCAACTGCTTTGCAGGCTCCTCTTCTTTCCTTGATACTCTGCCCTTTGAACTCTAGTTGCAGCTACCCCCACACCTCTCCAGACCTCAAGCTCTGGATTTAAGGTTTTATGTCCCTTCCCCGAAAGTGCACCGTCTTGTTGGTGCATGTGTGAGTGCTTAAGGAATCAGCTCTCAGGTGCTTAGTGCAGGTTCTTTACATTTTTATTTCATTTTTATTTTGTTTATATAAAATACAAGTATTTGAGTTTACAATTTCTCTTATTCTCTCCACAATTTTATTTTGGGGTACCTCTACTGAGATCCACCCTGATATGCAGAACCTATAAGGTCTCACCCTTTTGAATCTAATTTTCCCTTCTCTGAGTCCAGTTTGGGTAACAATGGGACCTGGGGGCAGGGGATTGCCCACCTCCACCTGGGGCTTAGCAGCCCTAAGTCTGAACATGAGCAATGACTGTTCATTGGCTGGGTGATACATTGTGAGGGATCTTACTGAGAGCCTTCTGATTTCTATCAGCCACCCAGGGCCTACTCATAGTTGTAAATGAAAGCAAAATGTTAACATAAGCTAGTAAAAATGAGGAAATAGTAACAGGATCCCCATCAATCCTTGATTATTTAGTGTGACATTGTCATCCTCCTCAGCATACCCCACCTCCCCAAAATCTATAAGGGTATTGTGTGGGGGTATAATGTTAAAATTGGTTGACAATGGTCAGAAAATACTTCAAGTGCCCAATCACACAGGAAGAGCTATCCAGGCCTGGAACTTAAGGATAAAAAACATTGGCTAAGCATGTAAGGACTTGTTTCTCTCTGAGTTCTACAGGGCAAAATAAACAAGCTACTATATGGGAGACAACTGAGAGAGATCTGAAATCCCCAGGGGAAGAATCCTAGAGCCTAATGTTGTCTGACCACAGACTTTTTGTCTGCTCTTCGTTCATAAGGAAAAAGAAATATTCTGTTCTTCAAGAGAACATGGCAGTGGGAGCAAAACAGCATCTCCAGAAATAAGGTCATTGAGTGTGTGCATGCATGCATTTGTTGTGCATGCAAAGACACACTGAACCATTCATACATCGAAGGTCTTCCCTCTGTGTACACTGCCCCACCATATTGGACACTTTGACTAGTCAGTAGACTAATGATATAGGTGTTCTGGTCTTGTTGTGTATGTTTGTCAATAACGGAAGACTTCTTTTTGTTTCATGCATGTCAAACATGCATCAAAGACAGAAGTTCCTTGTTTGGTGTCAGGTAGGTACACTACTATAGCAATATATGCTCTTTGACTGCCATATTATAATCTCTGCTCATGGGTGACTCCCATTTCTGTTTGGTCAGTAGAATTGTTATTCAAGCAAATATTCTATATACTTGGTGAAAAGAAAGCTGTACATAGACATTTCACTGTGGCAATTAATTTAGTTGTTTTCTATTTTGAACTTCAAATTTAATTCTTAACCTAACAGCTAGGGCTAGGACTATGTTCTATGATACAGTTCCTGGAATTGCTATTCTGAATTCTGGCATTTCTGGGAATGAAGTTGCAGTGCTATAAACTCTGATTTAGTGTTCTGTTTAAATGAAATCCTTCCTGGAAGCCAGGCTTAACCTTCCGAAGATGCATCTGTCAAATGTTCACCAGCCTCTCGCATGTCTAATCTACCAAAATTATTTGTTTGTAGTTCTGGAACAGAGATACCCCTCCGGTGAGGGCAGCTCCTACTGAATCTAGCCTTCTTGACATTCATCT
>NW_015173677.1:63421-90939 GCF_001447785.1 Gekko japonicus
TCCTGCTCAAGATATGCAGGCAGGTATACTTTGATCTGATCTTGAATGAATGCCAAGCTGAGTAGCTCTCCAAACAGTTGTTAACCAAATTAGATTTGAACTGACTGTATGATGAATCTGCTCACATTAGTAAGAAGGCTAATAGCGCTGTCAGTTGGAAAGGTAAGCAGAAGTAATGCTGTTCTTTCATTCCCAAGGCTCAAAAGCAGAATATTAATCAGCCATGTTCAGGTCTAAGGGAAGACAGCTCTCTTCTGAGCAGCAGGAACCAGAAACAGAGGGATGACTTGGAAGCCCCATGGTAGAGTATATGCTTGTAGGTTAAGGTCCAAACTTCCTACCCAGCATCTCCATTTAACATCTCTGTTAGCAGATATAAGAAAAACCCTTTTCTAATATAGCAGATATAAGAAATACCCTTGGAGAACACTGTAAACTATTCTAGGCTAGGTGGACCATAAAGTAGTAAAAGGACCCACAGTGCATATTTAATAAAGGGGGCATGGTGGAAGTGACATTCCTATGCATACTTAATGAGGGGGGATGGCAGAAATGATGTCACCGGACATGACATCACTGGACATGATGTCACTCAGGGCCACCATGAATACTTAATGAAGTGGGCGTGTGATGGAAGTGACGTTACCAGACCTGACGTTAGCCTCCCCACCCCTTGCTATGTCACCAGAAGTGATGTGACCAGCCATGTCACCAGAAGTGACCCGCCTGACCCCATCACCAGAAGTCACTTGACCAGCCTCAGCCCTGCCCCCTTGTCCAGTGCCACCCACTGCAACGTCATTGGACTTCCACCTGCTGCAGCCCACCCCAGAAATGGGGCAACCACCAGTGGGAATGCCCAAGTATGGCCATGTGACCCCTCTATCAACACGCCCTGTCACCCCTGGCCAATTGCCAATGGCCTAGGACCTGCCCAGGAGGAGTTAATTGAGGCAAGAAGCCATTTGTACTAGCAGACATGTGATCAGACTCCTGCTGAGGACATGGACACTCCCGTCAGACCCCTGGTATTTTCCAGCCCACCGCCATTAGTGAAACCTAACTTTAAAAGAAATTTATCAGCAGTGATGAGGATGAAGAATTTGTTCCTTCAAAGTTTTACTTTCCTGCACCGGTGCTTGATGAAGAAACATGGTTCAATCTGGATGATGAGACTATGCTGCCTACAAATGAGGTTTCCCAAATATGGCACGAGCTGCTGGAAGATCTGCCGGATTCCCAGGAACTGATCCCTGCAGAGAACTCCCAGCCACAGGTAATTTTGAAAATGTCTGGGGGAAGCAAGCAAGTGTGGTGTGGAATACAAAGCATGCATAGGTCCTGTAAGTTTTTTAAAAAAGTAAACTGGGCTCTTTATTTTCTAGTTCTCTGCCATCAGTGACGAACCAACATGCCATCTACCACTGATGACAGCCAAATATGGGATATTCCAGATTCTCTAATGGTGGGAGTTCCGGATTTCCAAGACCCAATTCCAGCAGAGAACTTCCAGACACAGGTAATTTGGAGAGAAATGGATGGGAAGGGGTACGAAGTAGCTGGGTATGGTATAAAAATATTGCATAGTGCTTTTAAGTTAAAAAAAGTGGACTTTATTTTTAGGATCCCACAGGCAATGAGCCGTACAGACAAACCACCAGCAGAGAACAATGGCATACAGGTATTGTTTCACAGTGGCCTGGCAAGCCTCCATTTTGTATGTATTAGAGCCATTTAGTTTCTAGCATTTGCCAATCCTGGGAAAAAACCTTAAAAAGGCCTTCTCAAACCTTTCTAACAGGAATGACCAACAGCTGCAGCACCACTATCTTTTGGCATTACCCCTAGGGTTGCCAACCCCCCCCGGTTTTCCAGGGGTCCCCCGTTTTTTGGGGGGTTCTACCCGCCGCTGGCCAGATGGCCGGCGAGGGAAGCCCCACCCCCAACACCCACAGCCACCCCTTTCTCTCCCTTTAAGTGTGTGGAACCCATGTTTCCTCCCAAGCCCAATCTCCGCTTGAGATCAGGCTTGCAGGGAAATGCCAGCTTCGTGCACTTCATCACGTTGGGATGCCCCACCCCCTCCAGGAACACCCCCAAAGTCCCCCGCTGGGGGTGGAAGATGGACTTGGCAACCCTAATTACCCCCTATGAAAGGGTTATTTCCCTTAGAAAACTTCTCAACATGAAAACTGATGAAGATACTGCCTTTATTCTGCCTCGGCAATGTGAAGAGGCCATAAGGAGCATTGTAAGAGCTACTGTTATGGTGTTTTGAGTCACTGTATTAATGAATATTGTTATGAAACATGCATGGGGTGTGGTATTCAAGTTGCAGTGCAATCTTCCCATGATTGTCATGGGTGGTCTCATGAAATGATGGACAGAAAAGTTTAATTTGTATGTGGTGAACTGTGTTCAAGTCCTATCCTCCTTCTTGTGACTTCAATTGCCTATACTTTGAAATGTCTGGTTCTCACTCAAGAACATATGGATCTGGTTTTTGACTTATTAAATAAAGTTGGAGATGCAGTTGATTCCCAGCAGGCTCTTGAAACCATCTTGCAACCCTCCGATAAGAAAGTTTTAAAGCATGTACGAAGTTATATTAAAGACCTTTTTTATTCACCAGAAATCTCAAAAATTAAATGGTGTCACAGTGATGTAAAAGAGAGAGAGAGATGGCAGCTCCTTTTTACTGCTTGTAAGTAAAGTAATCATTTGAAATTCAGTGTTGCAAATAAACTGGATATAAAGGGACCATTTTGAAATTCAGTGTTGTTTTTCTTGCCCAAACATATCTCATCCACAGAAGGGGGGGGGGAGGTTTGCCCTGGTTAAATCTATCAGTTTTTTTAAAATGGTAAGGATAGTTAATGTGGTCCTGTTATTCCCCCCCCCCCCTATTTAGATCTCTTATATTCATGAACAAAATTTGGAGAGGACGGATGGGGCAAAAGCAGACCACATTACCAAATAGCCAAAAGCAGACCACATGCACCTGCAGAAGCATGGTTGGGGAGGGGCCAGCTTCCAAAGAGGGATGGGGTTCACAGCGTCAGTGGGGTGTCAGTGGGTGGGCTTAGGGAATGACCAATCCTGGATCAGCTTTTTTGCACAATGGGGCCAAAAGATTTAAAGGATTAGCCAAGGGGTGGCCCAACCTTTCCAGAGACCCTCAACCAGATAGTGAAGAAAACTAGATTTCTCTTAAGGTAAGTTATTTTCTTTAAAGGGGAGAAAAAAATTAGACACTGGGGAGAATTTAAGAATAACTGGAGCAACTGTATCATGTGGGATACTGGAAAGAATTTAATTTAGAACTAGCTGAGTCAAAAGCGTGGTTTTTTCAAATTCTGTTTCTCATTTATAGGTTTGGGGAAAACAAAAAATAACACTATGTGTGAAGGAAAGCCTTCAAAGCAATCAGCTATCTTGTTTCTTATTTCTTTAGAAGGTAGTTTGAGGGTGACCATGTGCTCTGCATGTTTTACCTGTCTGATAATTTGGCTGTAATACTTTGGTTATTGTAGTGTACTGTAGCAGGGAGTACTGTAGCTGGGAGGTGGGCGCTTTTTCATAGAGAAAGAAGCATCCCTTAAACAGTGCCTTTTAAAACTCTGCCTTATCTCATGCTAGGCCCCTTAGGCTGCTGATCACATTTATTTTATTTTGTGGGGAATATTTTCCCTTTTTTAAAGAAAAAAGAAAAAAAGAAGCCAGTTAGCTATTGCAGTCTATGACTTTATTTTAGCAAAGATTTTCACTTTTGACATTTCTGTGATAACACCCCAGAAACTGGAAAAAGTGGGGGTGCCTTACAACCCCATGGTTGCAAATCTAAAGGGAAAAAAAGGACACAGATAAAAAGACTCTATGGGGCACTATGAAGCACAAAAAGCCACAGACAGGTATATTAAAATATCTGAAATTTGTTTTTTTTAAAAAAATTGTGTTATTTTCACATTTATTTTATTTTGTGGGAATATTTTCCTTAAAAAAGAAGAAGAAGAAGCCAGTTAGCTATTGTAGTCTATGACTTTATTTTAGCAAAGATTTTCACTTTTGGCATTTGTGTATTTTAGCACACGATAACACCCCAGAAACTGGAAAAAATGGGGGTCCCTTACAGACACATGTGACAAAATAAGGGGGATATGTGTGTGGGGGGGTGTTGTTCATGCTGGAAAAAGTTATTTGCATTGTTTTTTCTCTCGTAACAGAGCACAATCTCCCAAAAGAGCCTCCAACCCGAGCCACCAGCAACAACAGAGTCTACATCAGCAGCCACCCTGTCTGGTGCTCCAACCTATAAAGGCCAAGTCCTTTTAATTTGCCTGAAAAACCACAGAGCAGCACACCCGGCAACAGACCTGTGTGAAAGGCGTGTCAAAGCCCAAAGAATGTGGTAAATCAAAAACAGCCCATAGACACCAAACTGACTGTAAGTGAAAACAAAAGGGGGATGGTTCTGCGCCACCCTGCAAGAAACAGAAAATGGACATTACTACTACTTCTTTCATATCATTGTTAGAGAACATTGCAGGCTAATGGCTCATATAGGTGGTCAGCTAATGGCTGTAGCTAAACAAGTCCCCAGTTTGCACTCTACAGGCAAAGGGGCATCTCACAATGCTTTCCAAGCTATAATGGGTCCTTTCACTGGCAACTATAAAAAATTATAAGAAGGAATACCACTTGTATAAACAGGGGGAAAGGGGGGCTCAGGCAGAGGGTCAGGTCAGAGGGTACCAGCCCACATACCAAATGAAAGGCAAAAGCTTGAAACCGAAAAAAACTGTAGCAAAGAATTACACTAAAGTGCCTGAATAATGCTAGAATTGTTAAATCTCGCCAAAAAAAGAGGTGAATTTCTTTTAAAGTTTCTTAGCAAAGTTAGTAAGCCTGAGAGCCCAAATGATGGCATGGTTGATGGCCATTCTCTCCGCTCAGAGGAAGAGGCTCCAGCCACCTCCCATTTGGCAAGAAACACCACAGCAACCCCTGTATGTGCCACCCCTGAAGATGAAAGCCCCTTAGAACTACCCCCACAAGAATTTTCCCCATCCCCTGACCCCCAAGGGTTTATCTAGAAAGGAAAGGGCAGTGGGAATGGCAATTGCAGCACTTGCTGATGGATCAATGTGTAAAAGTTTTTAGATTTGTGAACTTGGAACAGTTAAACTACCCATTACCAGCCCCGTAGCTAGGGGTTTTGGGGGGAGGGGCCTTGGGGGCCCCACCAGCTAATTAAATCAGAGGCTCCCGGGCAAGGTGGGGTCTGCTTGGTGCACACCCACACAGCCCCCATTAGAGCCTTCCTCACTCCTTCCCTGAGCTGACAGCAGAAAGAGGTTGTAGGATCAATACTCATACTGGTAGGCACTTGTGGGGTTAATTCCTCCATCAAGCTGGGAGCAGAGGAGTTGAAAACAATTGGCTCGCTTTCCTAGTCAGCTGCAGCTCCTCCTTTCTTCCCTTAGAGCTCCAGAGTGCGTGAAGGAAAAAAACCTTCAGAAAGGGTTTTCTCGGCTGCTCCTTGCAAAAAGCAAACTATTCGGGACTCCTATAATCAGCGAGAATTAAAGTGCTCACCATCTTTTCTTAGTTGCAGCTTTGCTTGGCAGAGAGAACAGAAAGAAATAATCCTTTTAAAACTCAAGCCTCTAAGAAAATCCAACAGGAGCGAACTGCTGCAATCCGACCAATTTGTGTGGGATTGTAGCAGCGACGCTCCCCCTGTTGGATTTTCTTAGAGGCTTGAGTTTTAAAAGGTTTTTTTTCTGTTCTCTCTGCCAAGCTGTTAGGTCCTAAAGAGAGTGATCTCATTGCAAACACGGAGATACCGGCTCTTATTCATAAGGCAATCGATCAGGGGGTGAAGGGGCCGGAGGGAGGGCCCCCCCGCAAAAACAGTGTGGGGGGGCAGGCCCCGTGGGCCCCACGTTACCTTCGGGCCTGTCCATTACTAGTACAGGAGGCTATACAGCAATCTATTCAGGGGCTTCTCAATGAGATGAGAGGCAGAGTCCAGGAGGGGGACTTAGTTCAGCTTCATTTGCAGGGTGGGGGCTTAAGTAACCCTCTGCGTTCTGTGAGGAGGCTAGTGGGGGGCTTCCCTGCTGATGACTTTATTAACTAGATGGCAAACCTTATGCAGAGTAATGTGGAAATCCACCTTCATGGTTCCTTGCACTTAGTTATGACAGTGATCAGAAACACAGGTGGGAAGGCAAGGAGAGTTATAAGCACCATCCTCTACAGCAAGGTTATCCGTAAGAATAAACAGCACTTATTAAATCCTAATAATACCAGTGGTAACCTGTGCTTTGGGATAAGTCTCCTGGGGGTTATGTCGAAGAAATTGGTTACCATCCTCGAATTAGCAGAAAGTGCTCACAGAAAGTATAGGGAGGTGAAGTTTTTTGATGATGAACAGAAAATATTACTATCTGATATGGCCACATTTGAAAAACATTTAAAGGTGAATATCGGTGTGGTGATAAATGGAAGAAAAGGCTGGGATATTTTTAGAAGTGGGACCCCTGCATACCTTCAAACATACTTCCTCCTTCTCCATGATGATCACTATTATGGAATTAGAAATGTAAAGGTTTTTTTTAAAAAAGAAAAGTTATTATGCTGTATGTGGTAATAGTTATAGTCACTCACACAGCTGCAAATATAGATGTTGCTTATGTTTGGAGCCCCAATGCATTCATCAGGAGGTGGAGGAAAGGTGCCCTAATTGTTAAGCATATTGCAAATCCTGCTTAGAAAGGCACATGGCTTTGTCAAAGATCTGCAAAACTAAAAGCTACTGCAAATCATGTCATGCCTATGCTGCAGATAAACACACATGCAGGGTTTGGTGGTGTAAGCAGTGTAAGGAACCTGTTGGCAATATAAACAGCCACTGCTGCTTCATGCCTCCTCTTAAAAAGGATGAAATAACAAATAAGTATGTCTTTTATGATTTTGAATATATGAAAGAAACTGGCATACATATACCAAATTACATTTTTGCAATGGTTCTAGAGGAATGTGACACTTGTGACTTCAAAGGAGCCAAATGTGTTTCAGACTTTGTTTAAAAAATCATCAGCAAAAAGTTCCAGGATTATGTGTTTTTAGTGCACAATGTGAAAGGATATGATAATTACTTTATCATTAAAAAGCTGTTGGTGGAAAAGATAGAGGTGGATCTCATCACACAGGGTGGAAAACTGATGTGTGTTACTGTAAAGAAGCTGGGCATCAGGCTTCTGGATAGCTTAAACTTTTGCCAATGAAGCTTATAAAAATGCCCCAGGCCATGGGATTTCAGGGCTGTAAGGGATCCTTCCCCCATTTCTTTAACACTGCTGCAAATAGTGGCTATATCGGGCCTTTACCTAAGATGGAGGGTTGCAGCATTGATAATATGATGCCTGGCAAGTTTCTTACCTGGTACGAGAAAAACCAAAACACTGTGTTTGACCTCCAAAAAGAGCTGACCTATTATTGCCAGCAGGATGTTAAAATCCTGAGAAAGGCCTGTCTCCTGTACAGAGGAGAAATTATTTCCATGTCAGGAATCGACCCTTTTAAGTATATAACTCTTGCCGGTGTGTGTATGGCCATGTATAGGCACGTGTTTTTAAAACCAGATACAATTGCCTTGTTGCCACATGATCATTACCACAGACAGAAAAAGAGATTTTCAACTGCCTCCATACTGGCTACTATATCTCGAGAGTAAAAAAGGTGTTGAGATACAACATACATTGAAAGGTGGTGAGTTTAAAACAGGGCCTTATTTTCTGTACGGTTGTGCTTTCATTGGAGGGCAACCCACAGCCTTTGAGTTTAATGGCTGCTTTTTCCATGGCTGTTCTACATGCTTCACCCCAACTGAAAGAAACCCGCTGACAGACTCTTCCTTTGGTGAATTACACTATCAAACACAAAGGAAATAAAATTATCTGAAAAGCCAGGGATTTGCAGTTAGGTCCCTGTGGGAACATGAATGGGGAGAGATGGTGAAGGCTGACAGGGATCTTGGGGCTTTTCTCAGGGAGATGAAATTCCCGTAGCCACTGCTACCTAGAGAGGCTTTCTTTGGGGGGAGGACAAGTGCCATTTGTCTCTATTACAAGCCTAAGGCAGGTGGAAAAATACACTATTATGACTTCACCAGCCTGTACCCCTTTGTGAACAAGACCTAGAAATATCCTATTGGACACCTGCAAATTATTTATAAAGATTTTGCCCCACTATCTGAATATTTTGGCCTGGTCAAACTTAAGTTACATCCACTTTGAGGTCTCTTTTCTCCTGTTTTACCCTACAAGGTGGAGGACAAACTTCTGTTCCCACTGTGTCGCACATGTGCAGAGGCTAAGCAGAAAGTGTGTTGTGCTCATTCAGCAGAGGAAAGAGCTCTAGAAGGGGTGTGGTATTCTGTAGAATTCATGAAGGCTCTAGAGAAGGGTTACACAGTGATGTCTATTAGTGAGGTGTGGCATTTTGAGGAAAGCTCTGAAGAACTGTTTTCAAAATATATTAAAATGCATCTCCACCAAAACCAGGAAGCATCAGGCTATCCAGGGTGGTGCACAGATGACAAAAAAAGGCCCAATACACTGAGGACTACCTGGAGAAAGAAGCTGTTCAGCTGCATGCTGAACACATAGCTGTCAACCCCACAAAGTGCCAAATTGCAAAATTATTTTTAAATTCTTTGTGAGGCAAGTTTGACCAGCATTCAGACTTGGTAAATACCACCATACTTTTACAATATGCCTTCTCACCAGCATATGATATTTCAGGATTTGACATCAATGATGATGAGACAGCAAGTGTGGCCTGGAATGTTCTGATTGCCTGTTTTACAACAGTGTACACCTGGGTGCAGCTTTATGATGTCCTGGACAAGCTGCAAGATTGCTGTCTGCATCATGATACAGACTCCATGATTTTTGTGAGTAAGGATGGGGACTGGAATCTTCCATTGGGTGATTATTTAGGGGATCTCACAAGTGAAATCCCGCCAGATGAGCATATCACAGAGTCCATGTTGGCTGGGCTCAAAATTTATGAATACAAATTATCGGGGGAAAGGCGTGTATGAAAGCCAAGGGCATCACTCTCAACATTACAAATTCTGAAAAAAATTAACTTTGACACATTGAAAGACCTGGTCCTAGACTACAGTGCTGAGCAGGCATCTAAAGAGATCAGAGTTCAGCAGCCTTCCATCATCGGAGACAAAAGCCAGTGGCTCATTGAGACAGGACCACTCAAGAAAACATTGAAAGTAGTTTATGATAAGAGGGTCCTTGCGGAAGATTACAAAACTTTGCCGTATGGTTTTTAAGATAGATGTACGCAGGAGACGCCTATTTTCTGCAGTACTGGCCGGTCCTAGCAACTGTGGCAAAAGTTTCTTTGTAAAAAATATTTTGGACAATGCTCAACTTGTGCTTTCTGTCATGCCTGAAAACATTGTATGGTTTTACAGCTGTTGGCAGAATCTGTATAATGAAATCCTCTGTAAGTATCCCTTTGTAAAGTTTGTTGAAGGGTTCCCTGAAATCCTTAGTGATAATCATCTGCTCCCCACTAATAAAGTGAATATGATTATAGTTGATGATCTGATGGACTCCACTTGTGAAAACAATGAAATTGAGAGAGCCTTTACCAAATACGTACATCACTGGAATTTGAGCATTTTATTTATTACTCAGAATATCTTCTTTCATGGGAAGACCAACAGAACCAACAGTTTAAATACCAAATATCTGGTACTCCAGGGACAAATTACAGATTGCCACACTGGCCCGTCAGATGTACCCTGTGAAGTTTCAATTCTTTCTGGAGGCCTTTGAGGATGCCACACAAAAACCTTATGTGTATCTGGTTGTGGATTTAAATGCTTCTACCCCAGAACCTTACAGGCTAAGATCTGGGCTTTTCCCACCTGAGTGGCCTGTGGCATATGTCTTAAAAACAAAACAGGCAACTGCTGGGTACAAAAGGAAACAACTGGCACCCTAAACAGTCTGTTTCCCCTGAAACCTCAAAAGGACAACATGTTCTCCAGGTGTGTCTTTGTAAAACAGGCCTGCAGATAACTGAGTTGATAGGGTGTCATCGCTATAATTAAGGACGGCTTCTATAAAGGCCCTGTACAGGTAGCAATTGTTACTCTGGCTTATGAGCAGGTCTCCCAATGTCACATCCAGCTGGCTAAAGATGGAGGGAATTGGGTAATTCACCAGACTTACCCTCGCATTTCTGTCAAAGTTTGTCCCATCTTCTTTTGACGATTTTGCAGCACAGGTAAAGAAGCATGTTGTTTAAATCCATGTAATCTTCACCTTTTCCAGCTATGAAAAGGTCAAGTGGAGCTGTTTCTGACAAAGTGGACAGAGGTGGGACTTCAATATATAGGCATCTCTCAATGCTAGTTTGCGTTGGAGCTATTTGGAATTGGTCTAGTTCAGATTTGGTGCATTCTTCTGAGCTGCCGTGAGTATAAGCCATTGCTGTTTTTAAAATATATCTCCTGGGCTTGGAGGGCATCTTTCTGCCCTTCTCTTTGCCTTCTGATACTGAGATGGCTGGCGGTTCACAGCTTTTCTTTTAAGGGGTTGTGGTGGGCCAGTTAGTTGCACATGTGATGCCTTTCTTTTAACCCCTCGCTGCCTACATGAGGCCTGACCCCTCTTGCGGCACAGGTGGGCTCACTTTATCCAGAATGGCTGCAGAAACATGCCCTACTTCATCTTTAGCAATATTTCAGGTTGTGGTTTTCACATGGGGACTTATGAGTTCAAATCCCCTTCTCAAAATAGGGACAGCTTTTCAGAAAAGGCTCCGGAATATGCCCCCCACCCCATACATAACTGGGGCTCCATGGTAACTGGGAAGAGCATAACCGGCTTGGAGCTGGGCGCTTGAGTAAACAGGCACTCATCCTGCTTGAAGAAAAGTCCTGCCCGCCGTCCCCTGGCATGGAGGCGGCGTTGAACGTTTCTGGGGGAGGAAGGGGGTGGGTGCACTGTCAGGCGAGCGGGCTTTGGCATCCTCCCCCAGGAGTTCCTGAAGCTGCGGCGGCGTTAGGAGGGAGGGAGGGAGGGAGCCCCCGGGGCCGGCAGCTAGCCAGCAGCATCGGGCGGAAAGGAGAACTCTTTCAAAGGTGCCTTTTCCTTTTCTTAAAGGTGCCTTTTCCTTTTCTTTTCATCGCCGGTGGCTGGAAAGTTGCTAAGGGAGGGGAGGTGGGCAGGCTGGGAAGGTGAGCTTGCAGCTCAGGGAGGGATGTGTGAACATCCCAACTCGGGGGAAAAATTACATCGGGAACAAAGCGCAATTGCCTTGCCGTGTAACCACAGCCTTAGAAACTCTTTACCAAGATCAGTCTGAAGCTTGGCAGGTATTCTGCCTTGACTGAAGATATCCTTAAAGGCTTTTGACACCCGCCTCCCTGCCTTGTCTTTTAAGGCCACAGCCCAGGCATATTAAGACAGTATGTCAACCACTGTTAAAATGTACTTGTAGCCATCATTATATTTGGATAACTGCTGCATATCCACTAAATCAGCCTGCCACTGGGCATCCAGACCAGAAACTATAATCTGGTTTCTCTTAAAGTGGACCCTAGCCTGCTTATGCAATGTGTAAGCATCTTGCTCTGAAAGCCACATAGTAACCTTATCCCCAGTGAGAGTTTTACACCACTTTTTGGCAGCCTGGAAGAGAGGCCTCACCCCACCAAAGCTCCCTGCTTCTCCCGGTGTATAATATATGTGCCTTAAGACCGCCTCCTCTTGATCAGCCGTCTCTATCGTCACCCCTGCTTAACCCCAAAATGAGCACACAAGACTAAAAAACAAATGTTTTTATTGTTACAAAACTACCTCTTCTTTTTCTCCATTTTATTCTTCTTGTCACTGGGGGTAACGTCGCTACAAAAACATGATACACAAGAGAGGTTCACATCAACAGGGTTACTGATGTGCAGATTGCCAAAAGCCTGGATAAAGTCCTTATCAAACTGAACAAATAGAATAATAAAAACAATAGTTCAATGAAAAAGGCCTCCTCATTGCCACCACCTGACTTCATTATACAACCCACCCACAAGCCCTGTTTTACCTTCTTACCTGTGAGCTTGAAACTCTTGTTTTCAATTTCCATGGATTCATTTAAAGCCACTTCATGCTCATGCTCAGGAGTTTCCTCATCTTCAGACTCCTCCACCAGGGTTCGGTACATACACCACAGCGGGTTGGGTATTCCCATGTCCATCTCATCTGCAGGGTAGCTAGAAGACTTCATCTCCCCACCATGATGGCCTCCCCCACATTGGCAGCATTGTGTTTTCTTTGTCTGAGGAGTGATTTACCTTGTTAAATACCAGGCGCCTGATGGTAGTGTCCCTGCTCTCACCAAGAGCAGGCCTTAACAATGGCGGCAGGGTGGCAAAGGGGCTGTCAGGTGTGTCCATGTCCTCAGCAAGAGCCTGACCACATGTCTGCTAGTGCAAATGGCTTCTTGCCTCAATCACTTCCTCCTGGGCAGGTCCCAGGCCATTGGCAATTGACCAGGGGTGACGGGGCGTGTTGATGGGGGGGTCACATGGCCATACTTGAGCATTCCCTCTGGTGGTTGCCCCATTTCCAGGTGGGCTGCAGCAGGCGGAAGTTCAATGATGCTGCAGTGGGTGGTGCTGGACAAGGGGGCAGGGCTGAGGCTGGTCAGGTGGCATCTGGTGATGGGGTCAGGTGGGTCACTTCCGGTGACATGCCTAGTCACATCATTTCCGGTGACGTGTCAAGGGGTGGGGAGGCTGACGTCAGGCCTGGTAATGTCACTTCTGTCATGCCCACTTCATTAAGTATTCATGGTGGCCCTGGGTGACGTCATGTCCAGTGACGTCATTTCCACCACACCCCTCATTGAGTATGCATAGGAATGTCACTTCTGCCATGCCCCTTTCATTAAATATGCACTCTGGGTCCTTTTACTACTGACCATCCATCTAAATGAGTATCAAGCTCTTCATATATGTATATTTCTCCCTGTGTTTTAGCTGCAATACAGTTTTCTGAAGGATGAGACAGCCTGGGTGGTATGTTGACTCCTAAATTAATTTATTTATAGAGAGCACATTCATGTTTTCTTTCTTACTGGGTCATGTACTTTCACAGCCGTCACTCAGCTCCACTACCACTTTTCTGGTTGGTGTTGACCTTATAGCCCCTCAAGGTCCTATTTCTTGTAGATTGGCCGATCCGATGGCAATGTGGTGTGGCATTCAGGTTTATTGTGAATGTGATTCCACAGCATCTTGTCAATATCGCTTTGAAATTGGTATTGGTTTGATCATTCAAGCTGATTTAAGGATCTGTACAGAAAAGGAACAGTGACCCCCCCCCCCCAAGCCGTTCAATGAAGAATAGAGCCACAAGAGATCAACAGGTGAAACATGGGCAGTGAAGTCAAGCTTGGGAATTACAGGGTAGTTATAGCATAGTACATTTCACCCTGTACTTCCTACATTTCATGGTTCTGCTGTTGGTTTTTTCACACTACCTAGAATGGCATGCAGAGTAAGGATCAGCTCATTGAATCTGACAAGTGGGCTCATGTCCGTGAAAGCTTATGCTAGAATAACATTTTGCCATTCTTTTAATGTGCTGTAAGATTCTTGTTGGTTTTTGCTGCAACAAACTATCATGGCTATCCCATCATGACTGATGACTGAGGTTGCCAGTTGATGTTTGTTACAAGGCTAGTGATGTATAAATTATATCAGTACAAGCTGGGGGCCCTCAAGGAATCAAAGAAGGGGGACGAATTTGGAAATCCCTATTCCAAAATTATTCCCATACCATTATATCCAGCTGACTCTAATGAGCTTAAGCAGGCTAATTTCCCCTCCTCACTCCTTTCTCCCCTTTAACTGTCTCTTGACTGTCCCTCAATATTCAATACCTCACAAAGCCTATTCATTTCTCATCAACCTGTTTTTAGAGTTATATGTATTGGTATACCTGGAGAGTACCCTAAAGTGACAGAAACCTTTTTCTTTTTTGATTTTAAAAATAAAATGACAGCTTTAGAAGGTAAAAAAAGGTAAAGGTAAAGGTTCCCTTGCTCGAAAGCCAGTCGAGTCCGACTCTAGGGTTGCGGTGCTCATCTCCATTTCAAAGCCAAAGAGCCAGCGCTGTCCAGAGACGTTTCCGTGGTCATGTGGCCGGCATGACTAAACACCAAGGCGCACGGAACGCTGTTACCTTCCCACCGAAGTGGTACCTATTTATCTACTTGCAATTTCTTGCTTTCAAACTGCTAGGTTGGCAGGAGCTGGAACTAGAGACGGGAGCTCACTCCGTCATGCGGCACCCGGGTCTCGAACTGCTGAACTACCGACCTTCCACAGCCTGCAGGTTCAGCGTTTTAACCACTTGAGCCACCGCAGCTCCTTTAGAGGGTAAACATGGCATCATATCCACACTGAGCTTCTTCCCCTCTCCAAGGGTTGCCAGGTCCTTCCAAGTCCCTGTCTTAAAGTGAGGATAGTCGTATTTAGAAGATCTTTCCCACTGAATCTTAGAATATGAATTTAGGTTCACCCAATCCTTAGTAAAATTTCCCAGGTTTGAATACTAGTAATTCTGAGAGCTTTGGTCCCTTGTTTTCAAAGATGAGAAATCAGTATTTTATTGCTGAGATTTGATATATAATTGTATCTCTAATAACTATTCTGGTTTTGCATTATTTTTGTGTCTAAACTGCCTTTTGGAACTTTTTAAAATTGACAAATTATTTCAGTGTATTGAAATGCAATTTGTCAATTGCTTTATAAATTATTTCTCTACAATGTTCAAATTGAAGAAATAATTTGAGATGGATTCAATTGCAGAATCCAGTTTGCTGGATAAAGCCCTGTTAGGTCCCATGTTGAATTTTTTCCCTCTTCTCTCGATTTATTCAGCTTATTTTTTGTTATAGCTTTTATATTACACTGTGATGAGATAAATTAAATTTTGTAAAGTTTTGCTATTAATAAAGTTTATTTTAAAAAACTGGAGGGCCCTTTAAATCTTGGAGGAGCAAGGGAGGAAGAGGGGTGGCCGCGTGTGCCCACACTCCAGGCCACAATTTCGTGGCTTGGAGTGTGGGCGTGCATGGCCTTTGGGTGCTGTTGGGGAGAAGCGAGGGCTGCACACCTGCAATCCAATCCAGAAGTTTGCGGCTTGGAGTGCAGGTATGTGCAGCCCCCCCCGCCTCTTGCCAAAGGCATTTAAAGGGACCCTTTGGGTGTTTTTGGCAAGAAGGGGGGGCACCGGTCCCCGACATGATGATGTCATTTCTGTGTGATGTCATTACATTGAGGACATTCTCGCCCTCTCCAGAAACTCTTTTCTTGACTCTGGGTAGCCTGGGTTTGCTGCTTTCGTGATTGGCGTGTGTGCCAGCCACCTCTAGATGTAGCGATTAATGTTTAAATAAAATACAATAATATAAATGGCCTACTATAAAAATGCTAAAATAGGGTTTTTATTGGGGGAAAGCTATTTTTCCAAAAATATCAATTTGTAAGTGATAGGTCACTAGCATAATCTCCTGCCTTCTTAAATTCTGATAGACCAATTTGTTTCTCCAAGCCCCAGAAGCAATTAAGGAGCTCCCAGTGTGACATTTAATTAGCTCCAGGGTTTGATATTTTCTAAAGCAACATGAAACTTGCTAAACCTTGATATCTTATTTTCCAGCAAGATCCTAGGATGGTCCTATTTGCCTGACTTCTTTCTTCTTCAAGTGATAAATCTGCACGCCTGACACTCAGGCTTTAGCTGAAGTTCTTTTTTTAACCCTGCTGGAAAAGTAGATCTTATCTGTATGCTTTGTGCTGCATAAACTGATAGCTTTCTTGCTTCTAATTTGTGCTTGATAAATATAGACAATATTTTATAGGTTTATAAAGGAGCTTGCACGAAGGTTAAATGATGCCACACAAGTTTTGAAAGACTTTGTGGGAATGATGTGTGCTTTTGAACACTTTGGAGAAAATACATTGCACTGGTATGCATGTGATTGTAAACCCCACCCCCCCGCCAACAACAACAACAACAATAATAATACTTTCAATTTATTGATCGCTTTTTCCCACTCATGTGGGCTCAAAGCGATTAACAGTTATTCAGAGACAATGGACTAACAATATATTCGTGGGGGATAGGGAAGACAACATACAATATTTAATCACACACATTGTAGCTGGTCAGAGGATCCATCTGCAGGCTGTATCACTCATGTCCCGACGGCATGTATTCTGTCAGCTGGCTGATGATGTCAGGGCTCTCGATGTCGCACTGCCACACTGCCACCGCCTGGCTGATTCGCTCCACTGCAGGGAATGCTGAACAGATTTTTCCACTTTTGATCTCACGCAGCAGATGTTATACTGACAGCTAACACCTCCCAAGGGGAGTGGTGTGCCCACCCCCTTACGGATGGTCCCCAATTTATCTACTCACCGAAGCGTTCGAATCGCTGGGTCGACGATGAGCTAGGGACAAGGCTTGGCTGCTCACACCAGCACGGGGCTAGAACTGACAAAGCTTGGCAGTTCAGATGTTATAGTTATTCAGGGAATTTACCCACTGCGCCACCGCTCCCCTAACCACATCCAGTGGTTTAGGAATCTTTCCTGTTCAGATCCTTCCATGAAAACTGTAAAATTACACGGCTGCTCTAGGCAAGCCCTGTGCTTGGCAATTTCTCCAAAGCCCACTAGGGAACATGGTGATGAAAACCATTCTCCATATTACTAAAATGGTTACTGAGTCATCAGATGAACTTTCATCTGAAAGGGAAGACCAGCAGGTAGGAATCACATATACTTGGACAATAGTCAGAACCATTCTTCAAGTCTCCACAAGAATCAAAAACAAGTAGTGCCTGGGTACTGTCATGACCTGAGGGAACCTGACAGGAGAGCCAAGAGCCTGGGGGCAATCCCTCAAATGGCAGGTGCTTCTTTGTATGTTGGCCTGAAGCAAGCAACTCCTCCCTTGACTGTTAAAGGATCCTGGGGAAGAAGAATTTATTTATGAATATTTATATCCTGCCTTCCTACTGAAAATAATCATATCTCCCGGAAACTAACAGTACAGACCAGCAGTTCTCAAAAAGGGAGTCTGGAGACCCTTGGGTGGTTGAAAGAACTTTGTAAAGACAGAGGGAAAGCCCATCTAAAACAGAGACAGAGATCAGGCCACCCCGACTCCATGCCATTGTTCCCTCCCTTCATAGTATGTGCATCATCACAAACTCCATAGGGAGTCCTCGGTGTGGAGGTGAGATTAATCAATTCCTTATTTAAGTGCATGTGGAATTGCCCCCCAGTCGGAATAACGAGTCAGACAGCAATTTGGAAGTAAACAAGGGCCACTTTATTAACTATTTAACATAACATTGCGGCAAGGGACCAGCTAAGCGAGCACGGAACAGGCAAGGCAGGTTTCACTCCCCTGACCAACCTCCTTGCCCTTTTCTCGGGCGGGTCACCCAGCTCCGGTCTTGAGCCATTGGTCTGGCTCGCAACCAGCAGCCCAGCAAACTGGCCGCCACCTAGGAGCGCCTACCCCTGAAGCGTTCCAACTTGCAGAGAGGAGCATACCCTAAGAGGTTCCCAGAGGAGGTGATCACCATTCCCCACCCTGGACCTGAAAATCCAAAGGAAGTTCCTGATGACCCCCTGTTCCCTAATGGGGAAAATGCCATAAGGTGCTCACCAGTTCTGGTTTCTTGCCCACACCAACCTGCCAAGTGACCAACCTACTTAACTGCCGACCACCACAACCAACACTTCAATCCACTGTCCCAGTGCAAGGTAGGCAAAAACACCTTCACCCAATCTGCCAATTCTGGGTAAAAGTGAAAAGTTCCTACCTGGCCCCAGTAGATGACCAGCAAAAGCCTGCACTAAGAACAGGGCAGGAGGGTGGGCAAGCATGAGTTGACAGCTACTTTCGGCGGGAGCAGAGCCCAGCCGTTTAACCAAGCCAGCTCCGCCCCTCGCCCACGTCATGACGCACAGCGTCATGCGTCTGTTGCTGCCCTGGCCTCCTCCGGAGCGGCAAAACAGCTCCCGGGCCTCCAGCGGCTTGGCCGGGAGTCCGGGAGCTCCAAAAATGGCACACACACCCAACTCAACCGCAGTTGCATCTGATCACACAGTGACGGACTGTGCCCACAGCTTCAAAGGGAGGTGTGATTGTGCAACTGCAGGTCAAATTCCTCCGGAGGTAATAGTCTCGCTTCCCCCCCTTTTTTCTGGCACGTGTGACTCAGGAAAGAATCAGCTTCTTTCTCTTTGAAAGGGCAGGAGTGTCTAGAGTCACTCAGAGTCACCTAGGTTCCAGAGCACCTCAGAACACAAGACAGAAAACGCAGAAATCAGTTACAAGGAGCCTGTAACTCAGTCCAAGGAACTCTACTTGACTGGATGGTACCAAATTGACCCAGTTTTCATTCTGCTTTTCTACAAAAAGCATTTTGCATCTATAGACAGTAACAGCCAAATATAGATTTTGTGAGATACTGGTCTTTTTCTAGTCCTATAGACCAGTGCACATGACTCTGTTCTTCCTAGTCTATTACCCTTGCCAGTTGTCCACAGGACAGGGAAGAAGAGAAGAAGAAGAGAAGAGATTGGATTTATACCCCATCCTTCACTACCCAAAGGAGTTTCAGAGCAGCTTACAAACTCCTTTCCCTTCCCCTCCCCACAACAGACAACCTGTGAGGTAGGTGGGGCTGAGAGAGCTCTGACAGAAACTGCTCTTTTTCAAGGACAGCTCTGACAGAACTATGGCTTGCCCAAGGTCATCCGGCCAGGTGCAAGTGGAGGAGTGGGGAATTAAACCCGGTTCTCCCAGATTAGAGTCTGCGCACTTAACCACTATACCAAACTGGCTCATATGTGACTGGTGAGCGCTGTAAAACGAGGGGTGAGGGGAGTATACCATCTTTTTGGTTAGCCACCACACTGAGACTCCCTTTTAAGGAGTTGCTGCTTCTACAACAGCTGAACGGTGGTGCCTCATGGTTTTTCTTGGGTGGTAAAGGTGGGGTTTAGCCATGTGCTAACTCCCATCCTCTTTTCCTTGCAAGGAAGCAGCAGCAGACTGGGCATGTGCAGACTGTGCAGTGTATGCAAAATGAGAGAGCAGATGAAGACACTTCGCTACCTGTTCCCGTCAGTGTAGTAGAAACATAAAAAACATAGAGCTGGAATGGACCTCGGGGCTCATCTAGTCCAACCCCTGCACAGCGCAAGAAATTCACAACTACCTCCCACCCAACCCCATTCCCCCAGTGACCCCTGCTCTATACCCAGAGGAAGGAAAAAACCCTCCAGGATCCCTGGCCAATTTGGCCTGGAGGAAAATTCTTTCTGGGATTGGAATTACAAAGTACTAGCTCATCCTTACTTGTCCTCCCTCTCATGAACTGCCTAAATTCACTGAATCAGCATTGCTTTCAGATGGTCACCTAGCCTCTGCTTAAAAACCTCCAAAGAAGGAGAGCCCACCACCTCCCACCACTATTCTACTGAGGAACTGCTCTGTCAGGAAGTTCTTCCTAATGTTTAGCTGAAAGCTCTTTTGATTTAATCTCATCCACTGGTTCTGGTCTGGCCTTCTGGGGCAACAGAAAACAACTCCACTCCAACCTCTATACGACAGCCTTTCAAATACTTGAAGATGGCTCTCATATCAACCCTCAGTCATCTCCTCTCCAGGCTAAATGTACCCAGCTCCTTCAACCTTTCCATAGTTTTCAGACCCCTCACCATCTTTGTTGCCCTCCTCTGGACACATTCCAGCTTGTCAACTTCCTTCTTAAATTGTGGTGCCAACACTGAACACAATACTCCAAGTGAGGTTTTACCAGAGCATAGTAAATGATACCATCACTTTGTGTAATCTGAGCACTATACTTCTGTTGATGCAGCCCAAAATCACATGTGCCTTTTTAATTACCACCTCACAGTACTGGCTCATGTTCAGCATATGGTCTACTAAGACCATAAGATCCTTTTAGCAAGTTCTACTACCAAGACGGAGCTGCGGTGGCCCAAGTGGTTAAGACGCTGAACTGCAGGCTGTGGAAGGTCGGTAGTTCAGCAGTTTGAGACCCGAGTGTGCCGCGTGATGGAGTGAGCTCCCGTCTCTAGTTCCAGCTCCTGCCAACCTAGCAGTTCGAAAGCAAGAAATTGCAAGTAGATAAATAGGGACCACTTCAGTGGGAAGGTAACAGCATTTCGTGCGCCTGGGTGTTTAGTCATGCCGGCCACATGACCACGGAAATGTCTTCAGACGGCACTGGCTCTTCGGCTTTGAAACGGAGATGAGCCCCACAACCCTAGAGTCAGATTCGACTGGCTTTCGAGCAAGGGAACCTTTACCTTTACCTTACTACCAAGACAGGCCTTCCCATCCTGTAATCATGCATTTTCCTACCTAAATGCAAAGCTTTACATTTATCTCTGTTGAAATTCATTTTGTTAGTTTCAGCTCAGTTTTAGCTCAGTTTTAGCCCAGTTTTCCAGCCTGTCAAGACCATCCTGTATTTTGATTCTGTGTTCTACTGTATTGCAGATTTAATAGGCATTCTCTCTGTTTCTTTATTCAAGCCATTTATAAAGATGTTGAGCAACATAGGGCCCAGGACAGATCCTTGAGACAGTCCAGTTTGGTGTAGTGGTTAAGAGCATCAGACTCTAATCTGGAAAATTGGGTTTGATTCCCCACTCCTCCACATGAAGCCAGGTGGGTGACCTTGGGTCAGTCAGTTCTCTCAGAGCTGTTCTCTCAAGAGCAGTTCTCCCAGAGCTCTCTCAGCCCCACCTACCTTGCAGGGTGTCTGTTGTGGGGAGAGGAAGGGAAGGAGATTGTAAGCCACTCTGAGACTTCAAGTGAAGGGCGGGGTATAAATCCAACTCTCCTCCTCCTATCCTAGGCAGCTTCTCCCTTCCCTCATTAAGTGTTCTCTTTTTGCCAGGTTGAGCTCTGTTTCCCTTGCAAGAGGAGACTGAAGCAAAGTAGGAATTGAGCTGTTCTTCCCTCACTTCATCACCTGTTAAAATTTCACTTTCCTCTCCCTGCAATGGGCCAACCACTTCTTTGTTGAGTTTAGCATCTTTCGCTAGCCTAAGTTCATACTAAGCTTTAGCTTTTCTAACACTCTCCCTACAAGCACTGTATTCATCCTTGGTTATATGGCCCTCCTTCCATTTCTTAAATTAGTCTTTTTAAATACGCAGATCTTTAGAAAGCTGTTTATGGAGCCACCCTTTCTTTAGGTTCCTCCTGTTTTTCCTTCTCATTGGAATAGTTTGTGATTGTGCCTTCAATATCTCGCTTTTAAGAAACTCCTAAGTAATTCAATTTCTGACCATGGGATTCTATTCAACATAACTTTAAATTTGTTTAAATTAGCTTTTCTGAAATCCGATATGCATGTCTGGCTATGTATAGCTCTTCCCTACCCCAAGATTTTAAATTCCAAAGTTACAGGGTCACTCCTACCCACGGTGCCCTCTAGTTTCACCTCATCAACCAGTTCTTCCTTGTTGGTGAGAATCAAGTCCAAGATAGCAGAGAAGCTGGCAAGAAGAGAAGGAGCAACCAGGTGTAAGCAAACCCCTTGATTTGAGGCCACTGGGAGGCTGGGCCTGACAGAGTAAACTCTGTACAGCTCATGAAAATAACTTTAGGAGTTTGTAGATGGACAACATACGTGCCAGAATTAGGTTGGAGTATTACTACCCAAAGCTTTGGTCAGGTATGACACCTGCTTACCCTACTTTTTCACTGGCTGCATCTCCGCCATGTTTCTGGATTTAGTCATCTAATAAAGCTGCACCCTTCTTCCTTGCAAAGCAAGTAGACTATGGCTGTGGTCAGATGACAGGCCTGGTGTGATCTAGCCATGCCTCTATTTTATCCGGTGTGATTTGTTTCAGAGAGGTTTGTCCAAACATGCCACCCTTAACCCGCCTCACCACATGCTCAGTCCGGGTTGACCATTCAGATTATTGCTGCGTGGTAACCACAGAGTAGTTGGTCGGGTGGCATCCTTAAAAAAAACTTTCATGCATATGCAGAAGTGCCCATATGAAGCACCACTCCATTTTGACAGCTTTGAGATCCCTCCACCAAGTACTGCAGCCCTTCACAGCCTCCTCCGCTTTGCCTCTCTTCCTTGGAATGCAGATTTACATGCGAGTAGCCCCATTGATTTCATTACATTTACTCTTGTCTCAATCATGAGATGCTCTCAAACAGCTACTCTGAAGCAGAACACAGTTTGCATGGGGGAAAGAGAGATGGAGAGTAGGGTTGCCAGCTCCAGGCAGGGAAACTCCTGGAGATTTGGGGATGGAGCCTGGGGAGGACAAGGACCTCAGTAGGGTACAGTGCCGCACAGTCCACCTTCCGAAGCTTTCATTTTCTCCAGGAGTCTGGTTAACACCCCCCCCCCCCTCGCTATAATGCTATAGCCCAGAAAGCCCTGCACACACTTTTGGGGTAGATATTCAGCCCAAGTTTGCTCAGAAGCAATGCTGCCTGGATTATTAATATTTTTCAGCTTTAAATTCTCCCTGAATTAGGGATGCCAGCCTCCCCAGGTTCCCTGCCAATATGGGAGCCTAACTAGGGTCTATTTTCATGGCTTTCTAACCCCAAGAAACAGGAGACAGGGGTTTTGGGGTGGTTGTCACTCCAAAACAACTCCCCTGCGGGCTCCCAATCCTGACAGAATGTCTGGGTGCAGAAACGCTCAAGCGGTGTCAGTGTTCCCTCTAAGCTGAGTTAGTGTGAGCTAGCTCACCGTTTTTTTAGCCTCCGTCTCACATTTTTGTCTTAGCTCAGGAAGGACGGCTCCAGAGCAAACTAATTTATGCAATAGCCAAATCGCTCACTCACAACTTTAATGCCAGTAGCTCACAGAGTAGAATTTTTGCTCACAAGACTCCACGGCTTAGAGGGAGCATTGGCGGTGATTCACAACCCTAGGTGAAAAATCTGCTTACGCACACATCACTAACTGAATTTTAAAAGTGGTGCCAAGATGTAAGTGTGAGATCAGACTTCCCAAACAGCATGATGGATTGATCAGACATCCGGAAATGCAGGGTGAAACCACTGACATCCGTAAAGGCCGGACTTTTCCCAGTGTCCAATAACTCTGACTTGATGATGGGTGAGAATGGGTGCTGACGACTGGGGAATGGGAGACAGATGTTGCTGTCTGAACCTGCATTTTAAATCCTTAGGTCAAAAGCAATGACATCAAATAAACAGGTCATCTGATCACATCCTATGTGTGAGAAAAGTGGCAGTGGTGGCTGCCTCATTGCCAGCCAAACCTCTTTCTCATAAAGAGGCAATGAGGTAAGGATAACTACTGAGCTTGTGCCTGGACCATTCATCTTGTTGGCAGAGTTCAGGAAATAATCCAATCCACACTATGGAGTTTGCCTTCAATGAATTTACTGCAGCAGGATTTTGCAAAATGACAACTGACTGCAGGCCATTAATGCAATGGACTACAAGCACTAACATATACTAACACACAGCAGAAAGAGAAACAACAAGAGGTAGGCTAACTACAAGAGAAAACATTCAATACACCCTAAACACTAGAGAATGCACCACAGCTCCCCTTAGGGTACAAGTGGACTACACTATTCTTTCATTAGTATTTACATTAGCTAAACTCTTAACAGGCTGTTGCTTCTCCAACATATCTTACAAGGAAGAAGAGGCAGCAGCTACCATCACAAAGATAGTATTCCAAATGTGGGTGTAGCAACCCCCTCCTCCACTCTGCAGAGAGCCTTATTTCTCCTTGGAACTGGCCAGTGATGATTATGATGGATCTAGGCATGCCTCTTTCTGTGCTACTGTTGGGCGGGGCAAGCATAGACCAATCTGCCAATCTCCAGATTGGTGGCCTTCCAGAATGTTTCTTATTAAATCACCAATCTGTTCCTACAGATTTGACTACACTTTTGCAAAACTAACAACGTATCTAGATAAATGTATATAATAGCATTCTGGAAAGAAGCCTAGAAAGAGGTAGGATTTCGTGTAATTGTGACTATAAGACAGAAACCTTTCTGTCTGGTGAAGACAGAACACTTGAAAACAGTGATGCAAATTTTATTTTGTAAGAGTAATTCTGAAGCACTTTGCTGAACTTTTGTTCTAAATCTTGCTTAAGGAGAGCATAAAATCTAAGCGTGTTATTCTGTTCTTTTTCTGTAGTCAAGGGAAAATGTACCTTGTCTGGAGCACCTATTTTACTACCTTGGGCAAAGAGTTAAAATGAAAAATAATCTAAATAGGTTACATTACATTACAACAATCTAAGGTTAGAAATCTAGGTATACTTACAGGAAATTAGGTCCATTGAATTCAATGGGGCTTCCTAGTAAACAGGTTTAGAACTGGAGAGTAAAGATTTTATTTGCTTGTTTTGAATGTCATGGATTCAGAAATGAATAGATTGGCAATCAGCTTTGTCCAAACCCATACCATTATGTCTCTCACAGAGGGTCAAAAGTACAACCAAAGCTGTACAGAAATTCTGATTTCTGCCAATATTCTTCTTGCAACAGGGGAATAGATGCCTTTTAATGAAGATTTTGTTTTGATTCAATTTTGTATTCTAGTACTCTAAAAGCAATTCAATTTTGAGTTGCAGATTTATTATCTAGAATAATGTTGGTTATTTTTCTTTGAATGGTGCCTTTCTCTTCAATATTGATTGGACGGAAGAAAAACAACATGAGTAGAGATGAAAGAAAGATTGTTCCCTGCCTGAGAAAATGCATAATGTCGAAAGACCATTAAGAAATTTCTTCCTATCGATGAACAGATTGGTTACAGTAATTGTTCAAGGCCTGCTTGTATTCTTGGCCAAAGCATTAGTCTTTCCCCCATTTCTCTCTGCCTCTTTGATATGAGGAGCTTCCTAACAGCAGGGTCCTTTTTACAAGCTGCTAATTTTCTGCCTTTGAAACTTAAGTGCTGCAATTTTTCTTTCTTCTAAGGAGTTTTTTCCCCAAAAGAGCTCGGCTGTTTGCAGCATTGGTAAACAATTGCATATCTACATGTATTTGACAATTATAGGATTTTTAAAGTGGAATTTTGTTCATTGCATAGAGAACTGACAAGAAGTTTAAATGCATTACTGTATGGTAACTAAAGACATCCAGGACTTTTCTTTGAAAGATTTATCTGTGTGTGAACGTTAAATGAATACTTGCATATTCCATGCAGGTCATAAAATCTGAAAATGCAGCTTAGGGAACATTATCTTGCATAAGACTTTGACAGTCCTAGGAAAATGGATGCTGAAATATATAGTTATTTGAACTGCTTAGTGTGCCTAAATTCTCCAAAGGGAAGTAACCGATTGACGAACATGTTTGAGAAGTATCCTTCTGAACAAAGATTTTGCTAAATAAAAATATTTCATTCATATCTCTGCATCCAGATGTTAGATTTTATAAATGAATAAACAAACCGGCATATATTTTTTTGTTTACAATGTATTTATTTTTATGCGTAAAATGTGTGGGAATACTGCACTTTTGGAAGAACAATAAACATGGTATTCAGGGGCCCTGGAGGTTCCATGTCAGGGATCTCTATAATGGACATGTTAAATGATTTGCACACAGTTGTTTACCATATGTAACACTTATTATCATGAGGAAATGTAACAATCTAAGAATCTTGTATACCTCTAGATAATGTTATTTCTGCTTTTGTGGCAAATAATTATTTGCCATTATGTTTAAATTATGTCTATGTCTTTAGACCAGAGGTGTTGAAGTAATTTGTTACGAGGACCGGATCTGACATAAATGTCACTTTGTTGGGCCAGGCCATGCATGCCATAAAATGCAACATGAGGTACTGGATATATAAACTTCATAAAACTGATTTCAGATGCTGAATGACAATAGCAGGTGAATGGCAATAGCAGGCTTGATTGGATTAGATGTGATATGGAGAGAGGTAGTAGGCATGAAGATACCAGCACTGGTAATGAAATGTGAAACCTAGGTCTCAATTCTTTCCAAAAGGATTCAGTCCAGGAGGATGCAAATAATAAATGGACATAAGTCTGACATCAGAAACCACAGCATTTATCTGCTGACCTAAGAGTAGCAGTGCTCTGGCAAAGGAATTTAAAATCTAAAATTCTAAACAAATAAACA
Source organism: Gekko japonicus (assembly GCF_001447785.1). NCBI lineage: Eukaryota > Metazoa > Chordata > Lepidosauria > Squamata > Gekkonidae > Gekko > Gekko japonicus. The sequence continues at coordinate 89,721 of NW_015173677.1, forward strand.
AACAAACAAATAAATGGAGATTAGAGAGACTGCTGAATGCAATCTTCTCTCCTTATATATAATTGTGTTTAGGAGTGGCACTATGCAGCTTTCCCATTGGCTGTGCAATGCACTCCATTAGCCATTGGCCCGTCAGCTGCCGCTCAAGAGTACTTGCATGTCTTTGGCCGGGTGTTGGATTTGCTCCTCTTCCCCACCCACTCCCCCTTCAGCCACTGTGCCCTGTCAGAATTACTGGCAAACAGCTTTCTCTCTTGATGAAGATGCTTCTCCTGCATGCCTCCTGTGTGGGACTAACTTTCCCCTCAATGGTAGGTGTAACAAAATGGCAGTTACCTGTGTTTGAAAGATGGCTGCCAACTGTGGTTGTCTGTTTAAACTGTTCCCTCATAAGGTTTAATTGAGCTGTAGTTCCAGAGAGGGGCCTGCAGGGGTATCACTCACTGGGTTGAATGGGGTTTCCTCATCTGCTGGCCTAAAGTTCCCAGCTGCCCCAAGGCCAAAAAGGGGTGGGGCAGCATCAATATAGACTCCAGCCCATCCAGGAAGGAGACAGTCTTTGTCCTACAGGAGGTGAGGAAAGGCTCCTGCTGCCTGTGCTGACCAGGCCACAAGCCAGAGTCGTGGGGGAGCCCTGGGAGGCAGCAGAAATTCAGCTACTCCACAGTTGGCTGGACTGGGGAATGAATGTAAATTTCCCTGCTCTCTTGGGCAAGAGAGAGAGGCTGAAGCAGAGCCAGAGGCTGGTTCAAGGAGAGATCCTATCCTGAGCCCACAACCTCCAGAGGTAGAGAGTCTTGTGTGTAGAGAAAGCGGATTGCATTTAACCCCTGTTGATTTATTCCCTGTTGGTTTATAGTGTGTGCTTACTCCTACAGTGTGTGTGTGCTCCATAACTGTGTAAATAGTTAAATAAAGTCTTTTATTTGGGCTAATAATCTGTGTTGTGCTCTAACCACATAGTCTTCCCTGCTCTGCACAATACCAAAGGGAGGGGGTAGCCCAGGGAAGCAAGGAAAGGTTAGAGCCTTGGGTTGCCAACTTTCCAGGGATCCCCCAAAGATTGGGGATTCCATCTCCAAATAGGGAGATTTGGCCAGAGGGGTCTCAGTGACCCTCTAAAAAGGCAGTGACAATTCAGTGAGTGGTGGCAGCAAACACAAGGAGCAAGATACACCCACGGGATGAGGGTGGGAGGCAAACAGCTGAGTTGTAAACT
>NW_015173677.1:91757-150537 GCF_001447785.1 Gekko japonicus
CGTAAACCCCCCCCCCCCCGTGCTATAGCCCAGAAAGCCCTGCACACACTTTTGGGGTAGATATTCAGCCCAAGTTTGCTCAGAAGCAATGCTGCCTGGATTATTAATATTTTTCAGCTTTAAATTCTCCCTGAATTAGGGATGCCAGCCTCCCCAGGTTCCCTGCCAATATGGGAGCCTAACTAGGGTCTATTTTCATGGCTTTCTAACCCCAAGAAACAGGAGACAGGGGTTTTGGGGTGGTTGTCACTCCAAAACAACTCCCCTGCGGGCTCCCAATCCTGACAGAATGTCTGGGTGCAGAAACGCTCAAGCGGTGTCAGTGTTCCCTCTAAGCTGAGTTAGTGTGAGCTAGCTCACCGTTTTTTTAGCCTCCGTCTCACATTTTTGTCTTAGCTCAGGAAGGACGGCTCCAGAGCAAACTAATTTATGCAATAGCCAAATCGCTCACTCACAACTTTAATGCCAGTAGCTCACAGAGTAGAATTTTTGCTCACAAGACTCCACGGCTTAGAGGGAGCATTGGCGGTGATTCACAACCCTAGGTGAAAAATCTGCTTACGCACACATCACTAACTGAATTTTAAAAGTGGTGCCAAGATGTAAGTGTGAGATCAGACTTCCCAAACAGCATGATGGATTGATCAGACATCCGGAAATGCAGGGTGAAACCACTGACATCCGTAAAGGCCGGACTTTTCCCAGTGTCCAATAACTCTGACTTGATGATGGGTGAGAATGGGTGCTGACGACTGGGGAATGGGAGACAGATGTTGCTGTCTGAACCTGCATTTTAAATCCTTAGGTCAAAAGCAATGACATCAAATAAACAGGTCATCTGATCACATCCTATGTGTGAGAAAAGTGGCAGTGGTGGCTGCCTCATTGCCAGCCAAACCTCTTTCTCATAAAGAGGCAATGAGGTAAGGATAACTACTGAGCTTGTGCCTGGACCATTCATCTTGTTGGCAGAGTTCAGGAAATAATCCAATCCACACTATGGAGTTTGCCTTCAATGAATTTACTGCAGCAGGATTTTGCAAAATGACAACTGACTGCAGGCCATTAATGCAATGGACTACAAGCACTAACATATACTAACACACAGCAGAAAGAGAAACAACAAGAGGTAGGCTAACTACAAGAGAAAACATTCAATACACCCTAAACACTAGAGAATGCACCACAGCTCCCCTTAGGGTACAAGTGGACTACACTATTCTTTCATTAGTATTTACATTAGCTAAACTCTTAACAGGCTGTTGCTTCTCCAACATATCTTACAAGGAAGAAGAGGCAGCAGCTACCATCACAAAGATAGTATTCCAAATGTGGGTGTAGCAACCCCCTCCTCCACTCTGCAGAGAGCCTTATTTCTCCTTGGAACTGGCCAGTGATGATTATGATGGATCTAGGCATGCCTCTTTCTGTGCTACTGTTGGGCGGGGCAAGCATAGACCAATCTGCCAATCTCCAGATTGGTGGCCTTCCAGAATGTTTCTTATTAAATCACCAATCTGTTCCTACAGATTTGACTACACTTTTGCAAAACTAACAACGTATCTAGATAAATGTATATAATAGCATTCTGGAAAGAAGCCTAGAAAGAGGTAGGATTTCGTGTAATTGTGACTATAAGACAGAAACCTTTCTGTCTGGTGAAGACAGAACACTTGAAAACAGTGATGCAAATTTTATTTTGTAAGAGTAATTCTGAAGCACTTTGCTGAACTTTTGTTCTAAATCTTGCTTAAGGAGAGCATAAAATCTAAGCGTGTTATTCTGTTCTTTTTCTGTAGTCAAGGGAAAATGTACCTTGTCTGGAGCACCTATTTTACTACCTTGGGCAAAGAGTTAAAATGAAAAATAATCTAAATAGGTTACATTACATTACAACAATCTAAGGTTAGAAATCTAGGTATACTTACAGGAAATTAGGTCCATTGAATTCAATGGGGCTTCCTAGTAAACAGGTTTAGAACTGGAGAGTAAAGATTTTATTTGCTTGTTTTGAATGTCATGGATTCAGAAATGAATAGATTGGCAATCAGCTTTGTCCAAACCCATACCATTATGTCTCTCACAGAGGGTCAAAAGTACAACCAAAGCTGTACAGAAATTCTGATTTCTGCCAATATTCTTCTTGCAACAGGGGAATAGATGCCTTTTAATGAAGATTTTGTTTTGATTCAATTTTGTATTCTAGTACTCTAAAAGCAATTCAATTTTGAGTTGCAGATTTATTATCTAGAATAATGTTGGTTATTTTTCTTTGAATGGTGCCTTTCTCTTCAATATTGATTGGACGGAAGAAAAACAACATGAGTAGAGATGAAAGAAAGATTGTTCCCTGCCTGAGAAAATGCATAATGTCGAAAGACCATTAAGAAATTTCTTCCTATCGATGAACAGATTGGTTACAGTAATTGTTCAAGGCCTGCTTGTATTCTTGGCCAAAGCATTAGTCTTTCCCCCATTTCTCTCTGCCTCTTTGATATGAGGAGCTTCCTAACAGCAGGGTCCTTTTTACAAGCTGCTAATTTTCTGCCTTTGAAACTTAAGTGCTGCAATTTTTCTTTCTTCTAAGGAGTTTTTTCCCCAAAAGAGCTCGGCTGTTTGCAGCATTGGTAAACAATTGCATATCTACATGTATTTGACAATTATAGGATTTTTAAAGTGGAATTTTGTTCATTGCATAGAGAACTGACAAGAAGTTTAAATGCATTACTGTATGGTAACTAAAGACATCCAGGACTTTTCTTTGAAAGATTTATCTGTGTGTGAACGTTAAATGAATACTTGCATATTCCATGCAGGTCATAAAATCTGAAAATGCAGCTTAGGGAACATTATCTTGCATAAGACTTTGACAGTCCTAGGAAAATGGATGCTGAAATATATAGTTATTTGAACTGCTTAGTGTGCCTAAATTCTCCAAAGGGAAGTAACCGATTGACGAACATGTTTGAGAAGTATCCTTCTGAACAAAGATTTTGCTAAATAAAAATATTTCATTCATATCTCTGCATCCAGATGTTAGATTTTATAAATGAATAAACAAACCGGCATATATTTTTTTGTTTACAATGTATTTATTTTTATGCGTAAAATGTGTGGGAATACTGCACTTTTGGAAGAACAATAAACATGGTATTCAGGGGCCCTGGAGGTTCCATGTCAGGGATCTCTATAATGGACATGTTAAATGATTTGCACACAGTTGTTTACCATATGTAACACTTATTATCATGAGGAAATGTAACAATCTAAGAATCTTGTATACCTCTAGATAATGTTATTTCTGCTTTTGTGGCAAATAATTATTTGCCATTATGTTTAAATTATGTCTATGTCTTTAGACCAGAGGTGTTGAAGTAATTTGTTACGAGGACCGGATCTGACATAAATGTCACTTTGTTGGGCCAGGCCATGCATGCCATAAAATGCAACATGAGGTACTGGATATATAAACTTCATAAAACTGATTTCAGATGCTGAATGACAATAGCAGGTGAATGGCAATAGCAGGCTTGATTGGATTAGATGTGATATGGAGAGAGGTAGTAGGCATGAAGATACCAGCACTGGTAATGAAATGTGAAACCTAGGTCTCAATTCTTTCCAAAAGGATTCAGTCCAGGAGGATGCAAATAATAAATGGACATAAGTCTGACATCAGAAACCACAGCATTTATCTGCTGACCTAAGAGTAGCAGTGCTCTGGCAAAGGAATTTAAAATCTAAAATTCTAAACAAATAAACAAACAAACAAATAAATGGAGATTAGAGAGACTGCTGAATGCAATCTTCTCTCCTTATATATAATTGTGTTTAGGAGTGGCACTATGCAGCTTTCCCATTGGCTGTGCAATGCACTCCATTAGCCATTGGCCCGTCAGCTGCCGCTCAAGAGTACTTGCATGTCTTTGGCCGGGTGTTGGATTTGCTCCTCTTCCCCACCCACTCCCCCTTCAGCCACTGTGCCCTGTCAGAATTACTGGCAAACAGCTTTCTCTCTTGATGAAGATGCTTCTCCTGCATGCCTCCTGTGTGGGACTAACTTTCCCCTCAATGGTAGGTGTAACAAAATGGCAGTTACCTGTGTTTGAAAGATGGCTGCCAACTGTGGTTGTCTGTTTAAACTGTTCCCTCATAAGGTTTAATTGAGCTGTAGTTCCAGAGAGGGGCCTGCAGGGGTATCACTCACTGGGTTGAATGGGGTTTCCTCATCTGCTGGCCTAAAGTTCCCAGCTGCCCCAAGGCCAAAAAGGGGTGGGGCAGCATCAATATAGACTCCAGCCCATCCAGGAAGGAGACAGTCTTTGTCCTACAGGAGGTGAGGAAAGGCTCCTGCTGCCTGTGCTGACCAGGCCACAAGCCAGAGTCGTGGGGGAGCCCTGGGAGGCAGCAGAAATTCAGCTACTCCACAGTTGGCTGGACTGGGGAATGAATGTAAATTTCCCTGCTCTCTTGGGCAAGAGAGAGAGGCTGAAGCAGAGCCAGAGGCTGGTTCAAGGAGAGATCCTATCCTGAGCCCACAACCTCCAGAGGTAGAGAGAGTATTGCGTTTAACCCCTGTTAATTTATGCTCTGTTGGTTCATAGTGTGTGCTTACTCCTACTTACTCCTAGAGTTGGGCCTTATCCATTTAGTATGTGTGTGCTCCATAATTGTGTAAATAGTTAAATTAATTCTTCTTTTGGGCTAATAATCTGTGTGGTGCTCTGACCACATAGTTTCCCATGCTCGACACAATACCAAAGAGAGGGAGTAGCCCAGGGAAGCAAGGAAAGGCCAGACTCTTGGGTTGCCAACTCTCCAGAGATTTCCCCAAGGATTGAGGATTCTATCTCCAAATAGGGAGATTTGCCCAGAGGAGTCTCACTGTCTCTCTAAAAAGGCAGTGGCAATTCAGTGAGTGGTGGCAGCAAATTTAAGGAGTGAGATACGCCCACGGGACGAGGGTGGGAGGCGAAGAGCTGAGTTGTAAACTGGAGCCCATTTCGTCACAGTAGGTAACCAAGCTTGGTTCAGAAAAAGGAAGGAAACCCTTCGCAGGCCTTTGTGAGGAACCATTGCGGCCAGTCCTGACTAGGGTTGCAAGCTCCAGGTAGGGAGATTCCTGGAGATTTTCTGGTAGAGTCTATGGAAGCCAGGGTTTGGGGAGGGGAGAGGCCTCAGCTGAACAGAATGCCATAGCCCACCTTCCAAAGCAGTTATTTTCTCCAGGCAGGAGAAATCTATTATCTGGAGTTCAGTTGTGATACCTGGCAATCTTCAGGCTCCACCTGGAGGTTGGCTACCCTGCGTAGCAGTCAGTGCTTCAGAGCAGGGTCTGCTAGATCCAGGCTCTTGCTGTAGAAGATGAGTGGGTGATTTTGGACCAGTCAAAGACTTTCAGTCTAACCTACCTCACAGAATTGTTGTGCAAGTCAAAAGGGGGTGAGGAGAATTATGTAAGCTGCTTTGGTCCCCATTGCAGAGAAAGATTACGTTTCCTTCTGGGAAAATATTGTTGCCAATTTCCAGGTGAGGGCTGGAAAACACTCAGAATTACAATTGCTCTCCAGATGACAGAGATCAGTTCCCTTGGAGAAAATAGTGGGCTCTGTGTCCTTATACCCTGCTGAGATGCTCCCCCCCCATGACAGCCAATGTGATGTGGCAATCAGGGCTTCAGAGCATGGTAGAGACTGCATGTGCGGGGGGGAAGGTAAGCTGAAGAGTGAGGCGGAAATAAAGGTAGGTTGATGATTGGCTGGGAAGATAGGGTTGCCAACTCCAGGTGGGAAATTCCTGAAAATTTGAGGGATGGAACCTGGAGAGGGTGAGTTTGAGGAGGGGTGACACCTCAGACAGGTACAATGCCATAGACTCCACCCTTCCAACCAGCCAATCCCTCCTGGGGAACCACTGTTGCCAATCTCCAGGTGAGGGGTGGAGATCACTCAGAATTACAACTGATCACCAGGAAGGGGGGAGATGGAAAGCTGAAATCAGAGGGGCACATAATGGCAGGTTGATGCTTGGCTGGGAAGGGAATGGGGTTGCCAACTCTAGGTTGGGAGATTCCTGAGGATTTCAGGGGTGGAGCCTGGAGAGGGTGGGTTTTGAGGAGATCTCCACAGCAAATTGACACTGAGTGCCCAAGGCCTTGGCACTCCCCCAGAGCCTCTTTCTAGAGCTCGTTGTATTTATTTCCACACCAGGCCTTATTCCTAGTTGATAATAAAGCTCAAGACAATACAACCTCCAGGACTGAACTGAGACCTAGTTTTCCTGTCTCATTACAAAATGTGTGCTATTATCAACTGGCATCTGAAATCACTTCACTCTCTAAGATATAAGGACAAATCCTAGTATTCAAATTCCTAAACAGGGTCTTTTTGAAAGGAAATAAAATCCAGATAGGAACAGAGAAATCCAATTAAAAAAAACTTTTCAGAATAAGCCAAAATAATTTCCTCAGTGTAAATTGTGCATGTCAGAAGAATTCATCCAACCTCCCTCCCTCCATCTGAAGGTCTTTGCATACAAAAGCTTATACCTGGAATAAAATGTTGTTGGTCTTAAAGCTGCCATGGGGCCCCAACTTTGTTCTCTCTCCCCCCTCCCTCTCTCCCCAAAAGAGGAGGAGCAGCCCTGGAAAAGGAAGCAGAAGCTCTGTATGTGTGTGTGTGTGTGTGTGTGTGTGTGTGTGAGAGAGAGAGAGAGAGAGAGAGAGAGAGAGAGAAAAGTTTGTCTTTGTATTTCTCCCTCACAAAGCAGGAACCAGCCACTGAGGGAGCTGTGTGTGTGGGGGAAGGCAAGAAGCAGGAAACAGGAAGCAAAGAGCCACTGAGGGAGCTGGGGGGAAAGCAAACTATGGTGCAGCTGCATTAGCAGCCCTAGAAAAGAAAGCAGGAGAAGGAAGTTCCTCATGGGCTGGATCTGAGGACTGTGGGGGCTGGATCCAGCCCACGGGTTGTATGTTTGACACCTCTGGTTTGGACTCTCACTGGTTCATTAGATATTTTTCAGGATTATGCTTACTAAACTATACTAATTGCATCATCCTCAAAATGGAAAGTAGATTATCTTTTTTTTTTTTTGGCTGTGACTTATGGCAGCCCCCTAGGGTTTTCAAGGCAAGAGATGTTCAGAGGTAGTTTGTCATTGCCTTTCTCTGTGTAGTGACCCTGGACTTCCTTGGTGATCTCCCATCCAAATGGTAACCTGGGCCAAGCCTGCTTTGCTTCTGAGATCTGACAAGATTGGGCTAGCCTAGGCTATCCAGCTCAGCTCCAGATGATCCTAACCAAATACAAATAACCTAGCCTCATAACCATATGCAGATTCATTAGTGACTCTGCAATAGACAATGGTTAGAAGGAACATAATTTTATTAAGTTGTTTATTTTATTTACATCCCACCTTTCTCACTGAGCTTCAAGGATGATTATACTGTGTAAAAAATTCTTCCCGTCAGCACCTGGAGTGGTTGATTGAGTGGTTGGTTTCCTATGAATGGATGGTTTCCTTTAAATTTGACTTACGTTTCCTGAAGGAAGAACAAGATATAAACATAACACGCAGGCTTCTGAAAGATCCATTTTTTGAACCATACAAGAAGATGATCTGACCCTAGAGCTAGAACATCCTACCTGAGTTTTTGTTGACACAGGAATAATCATAAACACACTCGTTTACTGGGATTCACATATGAAACCAGGGTTTCTCTTTGTGTATGAGAGTGTGTATGTGCATGAGTGAATGAGTGATTTGCCTTGACTAGCATGCGACTGGCATCAATCTGTAGTTCAACTTTTTTTGGTCTGGCTGCTTCTCATCCTTCATCCTTCATATAGAAGTATGTTAGAAAAGTCATTGTTTTCTGGAGGAAGCAGGGAATATTGCAAACAGCTGAATGAAATTTAAGAGGAGCTTGGAGGTGACAGTCATGGAAATGTAATGCATATAGATTTGTTCAGTGAAAATACCAATGTTGAAAACATAACGGCTCAGTGCAAATGGATTCCATATATTAAAAGTTTACTTTCCCTTTCTTGTAGTCACAATTCATTATCTGCTTATCACCGCAAGATGAGTAAAATTTATTTTATTTTAAAGTTTCTGGGCTAGGCTACAGACACAACATCCAAAAATGGATCAGAACTATACTATTCATTCATGCACTCACTCTGTTTTGCTTAAACATTGACTGCAAGTGTAACATAATACAAAATCCATCAATAACTACATTAGTATCAATTTATGCAACAAGATATGATAAAATTATCAGCTTGCTGGTACAGGAAGGGTTGGATATGACTTTCATGAGCTTCCATAGACAGTAAGTTACACAGCATAGTATCTGTACCACAACAAGCTCTAAACTGTCATAAACAGAAGAAAACTTTCTCCCCCAAATTGAAAGGACCATAAGTAGACACTTACAGGAACTCAGTAGCATACAACATAGAACAATATGATTCCATGAGACAGGGAGGGAAGAAAGTACAATGTGTGTGAAAGAGACTGAAAGAAAGGCCTCTTAGAAAAGTGCAATAAATGTTTCTTAGGCAGAGTGGCAAAAAATGACAGAAATAATGAAGTCAGCTCTTTTAAAATTCCTTTTCCATTCTAGTTTTGCTAATGCCTTTAAAAAACCTTTAAGTAGGTATCAAAATATATATTGAGAGCATGCCTAAGTAGGTTTACTCAGAAGTCACTACTTTACATCAAGTAGGACTTACTCCTAGGAAAGTGTTCTGAGAATTCTAAAGATGGAATTTGCTGAATTAACTATCCCTTTCCTGTGGCTCCCAGGTTCTGGCCAGGTCAGAAAATCAGTTTTAATTCAGTGATTGTTGGTCTTGGAATTGGCTTACTAGAGACAATTATTTGGAATGTCCATCTATCTTTCACAAAAAGGACAAGAATGGTTTCAAAAGATGTACAAAATCATATGAAAGAGATATCAACCACATTTGGTATTAATTAGTATAATAATATTTAATTCACAACCAGATATCTTTATAGTTCTGTGTTAGTGACACAGATTAAGAAATGGGCCATATCCTTGTTTCTATTAATTTGTCAATAGAAATCAGGATATTGATTAATATAAATGAATTGTATATAGTTTCGTTAGTCCAAGTTTTGTGAAAAATAGCATATTCCTCATCTTTGTGATATTATTTAACATAAAAAGTCCCTCTGTGGCTTGGATTCTTAAAATACATCCTGGAGGAACTGAGTCTTCTTTGCTTGAGTAATATTTATGGATTTGGAACTTATTACAGCAAGTCAGCAAGGCTAAATTCAGCAACAAAGCTGCTCCAGGATTTTCATTTTGCAGTGCTGGACAAATAATGCTGCTTAGTATGGTGGCTAGATGGTGGCAGATTGGTAAGAAGTGATCTCATTTCTATGAATACATTCCTTTCCATGGCTCCAAAACAGATGTGGATTTAACACCTGTTCTCATTTCCTGAAGAACTTAGCACTGGTGACTTCTAAACAGAATGCATTGGATTCAGTTACTCTAAGCTTCAGTGCCTACAGCTGGGTACTTCTTGGCAGTTTGTTTTGCCAATACCAATTTGCTATTGGTATTCCTTTCAGAAACAGGGAGGGCAGAACTGTTGGATTCTAAATGGAATAGGCTTTGTGGATTCTGGAATAAGCTGGTTTAAATTCACCCAAACTCCGGTCTGGTTTGCAAAACAGAGCATGCACTGTCTTTGTGCATATGTACTGCAGTTTGGGGACATATTAATAAGATTTTTATTGAGTTTTACAATGTAAGACAGACATACATACATGACAATGACAAACATAAAAACCTCATCTCCGATTCAAACATCAGCTTAGCAAAACAATTATCTGAACAATAATAAACAATAATAAACAATAATATTTCCCCCTTATAGTCACAAAGTGTTCAATCTAGTATCTAATTAATCTTGTTCATTTTACCTAACAATTCCAGAAAACACCACTTTTTTCCTCCTTTCTAAGTTTGTATAGCAGTGGTATCCTCAATTCAAACCTAATAATCCTAAAGTTACTGAGATCGTTGGTTTGTATATCCTACTGGTTAAATCTAAATCCTAATCATTGTCATTTCGCTTGAAAGAATGGCAACCAAATAGAGAAGTATCAAACTAAATCCTATTCTTACAAGTCACCCTTCTCCATTCACCTCTGCGGTTATCTCAGTTCATGATCATTACTCAATTATCGCTTATCCTTCATTACTCAAAGACATATTTCAACTCAAGATCAACACAGATTACCTTGAGCTGCCAACTGGTCTTAAGCCCCTTTACCTATTACCTCCAATATCAGCCTTCCTTTTATACCATAACACAAATTCCACTTTCAATATTTTGATAAATCACACAAATATCCTACATCTGTCACCCCCTATTTGTTAACATAAATGACAATATATATATCTAACACATAGCAAACATTATAATCATTGCAAACGCACTAATTCCTTTTATAACATTATTCAAATTCCGCTTTCAATATTTTGGTGAATCAGATATATTTCATACTTCTACCAATCTCTGTTTGTTAACAAAATAACCATAATTGTATCTGGCACATATCAATCACTTTAATCATTACTGTCACCCTGAATTTAATTTGCTTCCTTTCTTGGTTTCTCATGTTGTCTTCCACATGTCTCAGATTTTTGAACTCCTTTATATCTGTCCCTAAGTTCATAAATTTCCAAAACTCTTGTTTGGCTTCTTTGCCAGTCCTAGTTGGGTATTTGGGACTTTTAACCTTTGTCACACTCTTCTTTATTTTTTCCCCTTTTACTGTCCTCCTCTTTTTCCCGGCCGTAAATTCCAGCAGGCCCTTTTCCCCTTTTTGTATTTTGAGCATACTTTGATTCTCTGATGTATACTCCCGGATATCCACCTCTTGGGGTTCTCTTTCTTTGCCCGCAGGTTGGGTATTATAAGCCTCATTCTCTCGTTCCACTTCCTGGGCGTCAGCCTGCCTTTGTATTCTTTGCCTTTGTTCTTGACTGCTCTTCTCTTCTACTGCTACCTCTGCATAGTTTCTGAAAAAATTCTCGCATGCTGATTTACACGCTTGTTTCACAGCCTTTTCACACGCCTCTCTCACTGTGTTTAACAATGTTCGTTGAAACTGCTCACCTATAAGTTCGTTGCGCAGTATATCTAGGGCTGTGCCCTCAGTTACTTCCTCCGGCGCCATTTCCCTTTTTCGCAATAACTTTCTGTTAGTCCAGTCCTGATATCTTTCATTTATTTTCAAGACCAACAAAGCTCTCCACAGTCTGTATGTCTCTTTAATGAAGTTAATTATGTTTATAGTAAAGCGGAGGCAGGAGCATTTAAAGTCCCCCTCATCGCTTTCCTCTTCCTTGCATCCCTTTAACTTTCCATGGCCGCTTCTCTTACAGTCAGGGAATACTCACTGGGGGTCTTTATCCTCAATTTCGTCAATCCAAAGGGGGAAGATCTGTAGTTAGCGCACCCGTGCAACAAATAACATTGAGAGTTTTAAAAACACAGCTGGCTGCTGCTATCAGGAAAACATGGCAGCCATGTTTCCTGCTGCCCGACGCTCCTACTTCGAGGAAAGCCGGTCTCACCCCCGCCCTTGCCATGGAAACGGGGGGGGGGGCCAAGCCTCCTGCACTCGTTCTCCCTCCAAGAGAAATGAGCAGAGCTCCCCCGAACCTGGGGGGCTCCGAAAAAGCGCGCCCGGACACAGCGCCGCACCGCCGGAAGTCTGCAGTTTGGGGACATATTAAAGGTATGCTAGGAAGACTTCATTTTAATGGAATATTTATATTATACTCCATTTATATTATACTCCATTCCATTGGCTGATATTATCATGACATGATGGAAGGCCTCTACATTTACTAGGAAAGACCTAGAAGCACAGTTTAGGAACATCCTCCTCAGCTGTAGTAGGTCTCAATTCCTTGGAGACCCTAAGCTGGGTGAAAAGGTGGCATAAAATGTTTTAAATAGCGAAATAAAATAAATATTGAGAACTTGCTGAAAAGGGGTGAGATCTAGGTCTCAAAACTTCATTCCCCCCAAGAAAAAGGAAAGCAGAAGAAAGTGAAGGTCAATTAAATATGTGTTATCTTCCACGAAGTCTTACAGAGGGCAGAATTACACCTGGGAAAGGACAGCTGAAGAAACACACAGGTTGATGAGAGGGGCTGATCATCTTTAGTAGATAACCTTTTCTTGACCATACTACTTGGAAAAATCAACCTCTTAAAATTAAGGAGCATTGTAGTTTTGAGCATATGCAGAGCGTCTTCCCTGCAGAATATTAATAGATAACTGAAGCCTATCACCTTTTCACATTTAAAACTTCAAACCATATGGGATGATTGCCAATACCTGTGTAACTTCAGTTTCTTTCACCAACCCCAGCTGAGGGAAGAAATTATGGGATGTGGGTTTGTTAATGGAACAAGGTGGTGGTGACAAAATAAAAAGAAAGTAGTTGTGTGCCCAACCCACTGGCCTCCACTTCCTAACAGAAGGGATGGCCAGTAGGCAAAAAAAAAAAAAAAAAGCGGGGAGGACATTCAAACACAACTCCCAGACTCTTCATTCACCTTTAACCAAACACAAGTCTCTCACACTCTGCCTGCTGTGGCTTGGCTGGCTGTGGTGGTGTTTTTCAGGCTTTGCATGCGTGTGTGTGTGTGTGTGTGGCTGCTGCAGATCTCTGGAGGCTCCTTCTCAGGTCACACCATTCTCTGACCTCAGACCCAGTTGGCTTCTGTCTCCTTTTTTCACCTCTGAAATCTCTTTTTTCCTCAGCATACTCCTGCCTCCCACTGTCCTTTCCCTCAGAACTCCCCTACAGCTCCCTCACAGAGACAAAATCTACACACAAACACATAAACATTTGTTTCCTGCGCATACATCCAGAAGATCTTTACAAAAATACATTTGTTCACAACATTCTTTGGATTGCCAGCTATGTGTCCTGTCCCTTTAAAAGGTAAAGGTTCCCTTGCTCAAAAGCCAGTCGAATCCGACTCTAGGGTTGCGGTGCTCATCTCCGTTTTAAAGCCAAAGAGCCAGCGCTGTCTGAAGATATTTCCGTGGTCATGTGGCTGGCATGACTAAACACCAAGGTGCACGGAAAACTGTTACCTTCTCACCAAAGTGGTCCCTATTTATCTACTTGCAATTTCTTGCTTTCGAACTGCTAGGTTGGCAGGAGCTGGAACTAGAGACGGGAGCTCACTCCGTCTTGCGGCACCCGGGTCTCGAACTGCTGAACTACTGACCTTCCACAGCCTGCAGTTCAGCGTCTTAACCACTTGAGCCACTGCAGCTCCATTGAGCCACCCTTTAGCAGGTCAATGTATGGAAATAGGTAGCTCAGCTGAAGCCTTTATGGCATAGAGGTAAATTGAACCACCTGGAAAACTAAGCCACTGTTAAAGGGACAGGGCATTTTTTTCTTCAGACCTGTTGGTAACACTAAACTCTCCCCTCACACTTTTCATACACATATATGCATATCTTGTCACATCCACACTATGAATTAAGGAATAAGGTTCCTCCATGTGTGTGTTCAGTCCAGGTTGTTTCGTTTTCTTCAATACTGGAGGGCAGTTCACACAGCAATCATTCCATTAAAAAAAACGTACTGCTGTCCACCCACGTTACAATTCTCAAAGTAAAGAAAGCATTTATTGTACTCCTTGCTGCTATTAAATGACTTCCTGAAAGCAGCAGCTGGGGAGTGGTTGAAGCTTTCTCTTCTGCACTGGTTACTTTAGTCTGGTGCCAGTGTAATCCCAGGAGTGGGGGCTGGCACAAAATGTAAGAGGACTGTGGTAAATATTGACAATGTTCAACACATAGCGAGGCCAGCTTTGTATATAAGATCTCCTCATTGTAAGCTGGGAATATTAAATAAAAACGCCAAAGCAAAGATGTTTGATGAAAAATGCAGTTATTTTCAGTTACAAGACCACAGAATCACCACATCACAGGGTGTCATGTGAATAACCCCAAGGTGGCAAGCACAACAGAAGCTCATTATGTTAGCTTAATCAGAGATTAATTTGCAAAACACATTAAGCACAGACACCATCCCAGCAATGCTCCCTCTAAGCTGTGGAGTGTTGTGAGCAAAAATTCTACTTTGTGAGCTGCTGGCATTAAAGTTGTGAGCCAGCGATTTGGCTACTGCATGAATTAGTTTGATCTGGAGCCCATCCTTCCTGAGCTAAGACAAAAATGTGTGAGCCGGAGGCTAAAAAACTGTGAGCTAGCTCACACTAACTCAGCTTAGAGGGAACACTGCATCCCAGTCAATAGGGTTCTTTCCATAGCTAACTTTTCATATTAGATGACAGTTATAACTCTGGTAACTCTCTGAAAACAGTAATGCTGGATCCTGTGCTTGTGCATAGTATAGATAATATACACTTCTTGTCTTACTCCACTCTATCATATAATGTGATTTCTGTTCAAGTGGGGGGGGGGGAAGTAGATGTTGAATTGGCTATGCAAACTTATGTTAGTCTAGCCAGGAAAATTGGCAGCGAGACAGGCATATTGTCAACTCAAGGAACAGCCCCAGAATTGAGTAATTTAAAAAAAAATTGCATTGTACTATGTGTTACATGTGATTAGCGTGTCTGCAGATTATTATTCTATGTTTTCAGATTCAGTTTCTCATCATTGCTGAGAAGTCCCTAAAATTCAGTAATAGAAACATAAGGTATTTCCCTGACACTAGACCACTTTCCTGTGTTTTAAGTAGTGGCCAATATTTGTTGTATCTTTGATTTTTTTTTGAGACTGAAAGCTTGTTTAAATCCCAGTGATCTATATTTGAAGCTCAAGTGTAGTTATGTCTGAATGTGTGTGTATAGAGGTGATTCCTTTGCTCAACGCATATCCGTGATTCTTTGAAACTTAAATACCCTGTGGCATGGCAGACAGACCTTAAAAATAACACCATGAATATCAATGTCCTCCCTAGGAACTGGCACAAGCTCTATACCTGGGCAGTGGGCCATGTCCAGAATTTGGTATTCAAAGTATGGATCTTATCCAGGCAAATGCAATTTACTCAGTGTCTGCTGGATTACCTTACATAAGCATGTCCTTCGCCTACCAAAGGGATTTATTTTTGTTTTAATCTTCTACTGAGCAAACAAATGACCTTTGAAAGGCTCAGGGATAAGTTTGACTTCTAAGGTATGTAACGACTAAGCTGGAGGAATTCCTGGAATGAGAATCTAAAGAGGTGATTGAACTGAATAAGAAAAGTCTACTGTGTTTGACTACCTTCTTCTGCTAGTACAGCACAACACTGAATCATTCAGTAATGGGTGACCAGAAATATTCTTGCTGCTATTGTCTTAAGGGCATTTCACACATTCACAGAGGCAAGATCCAAGTTTGCCAGTGTGTGTACAGTTACTTAAAAATCTGAACCAATGCCTTGCTTTAGACCAGATGACCATGGCCAGAAGATGACTCAGGGCCTCCAAGACAGTGTTGGCAAACCTTTACTGATGCTGGACTCCATCTTTTTTCTTCTTTAGCCAGTAAGCAGCTCTACATCACAATGTAGCCAGCATGGTATAATGGTTAAAGTGTTGGAGTAGGATCTGTGAGATCCAGGTTTAGGGTTACCAGGTCCCATCTTCTCCCAGCAGGGGTATTTGGGGGGTATTCCAGGAGGGGGAGAGGCCATCCCAGATGCGATGACATCATGTACAGTGATGTCATCGCATCAGGGATGCAGCGCTATGTGTGTACCCTCCCCCACTTCCCCAGCCTTTTCTGTGAGAAATTTCCCTCTTCCAGGCAAAAATAAAAATAAAAAATGACACACACACACACACACACACAAGTGCCCCTAACACCACCTCAGCCCAGCCTCAGGCAACAGCCCTGCTGTGCCACATTCACCAACCAAACTCTGCCCAGGTGGCAAGGTGGCCAGTCCCAGGCACTTCCCGCCCTGTGGACTAAACAGTTGCCACCTGCTGTCCTCTTGCCTGAGCCCCGCAGCAGCTTCAGAACATGGCACTGATTTCAGGGATGCCAAGGCTGCAGGGACCCCTGGCTTCTGAGGAAAACTTACTTGTGTGGATGGAGAAGGAAGAGGGAAAGAGCAAGCTGCACTTTCAGCCTCACTTCACTGGAGATTCGCTTCCAGTCCTGGCAGCCAGTCAGAGTGCATGCCCAATCCCTCAACCCCCACCTTCTTCTCTCTCTCCTGCCCTGTGAATGGGATTAGCCAGTATCATCCTGGGATATGGAGCTGCTGAGCCACATTCTGGCATGCTCAGTCAGCTGACCTTCTTACTGTGGAAAGAACCATCGAGCGGGGGGGGGGGTGCCAGGGAAAGGAGACAAATGGATGCAGGTATGCATGGGGGCACGGATGACTACTGGGGGTAGGGTTTCCCCTGCCAGCCATCTGGCCAGCATCTGGGGGGAGCCCCCACTCCCACCTGGGGTGGCATCCCTACCCAAGTTCAAATCCCCACTCTGCCATGTAAGATTGCTGGGTGACCAGGGGCCAGTCACACATTCTCAGCCTACAGGGTTGTTGTGAGGATAAAATGGAGGAGAGGAGAACAATATATGCTGCTTTGGGTCCCCACTGGTGAGAAAATAAAATAAAATAAAATAAAAATAGACAATTACCAGACTTTCCATGAGGCAGTCAACATAAGAACATAAGAGAAGCCAATGTTGGATCAGGCCAATGGCACATCCAGTCCAATACTCTGCCACACAGTGGCCAGAAATACCAGTGCCATCAGGAGGTCCACCAGTGAAGCCAGGACACTACAGGCCCTCCCACTGATGCCCCCCCCCCAAGCACCAAGAATACAGATCATCACTTGCCTCAGACTGAGAGTTCCTATCTATACCTTGTGGCTAATAGCCACTGATGGACCTCTGCTCCATGTTTATCCAATTCCCTCTTGAAGCTGTCCATGCTTGTAGCCACTATCACCTCCTGTGGAAGTGAATTCCATGTGTTAATCACTCTTTGGTTGAAGAAGTAATTCCTTTTATCCGTTCTAACTCGACTGCTCAGCAATTTCATTGAGTGCCCACGAGTTCTTGTATTGTGAGAAAGGGAGAAAAGTACTTCTTTCTCTACCTGCTCTATCACATGCATAATCCTATAAACCTCAATCATGTCACCCCTCAGCTGTCGTTTCTCCAAGCTAAAGAGCCCCAAGCGCTTTAACCTTTCTTCATAGGGAAAGTGTTCCAACTTTTTTATCACTCTAGTTGCCCCTTTCTGCACTTTCCCCAATGCTATAATATCCTTTTTGAGGTGTGTTGACCAGAATTGCACACAGTATTCCAAATGAGGTCGCACCGTCGATTTACACGGAGGCATTATGATACTGGTTGATTTTTTTTCAATTCCCTTCCTAATGACCGCTAGCATAGTGTTGGCCTTTTTTATTGCAGTCGCACACTGTTTTGGCATTTTCAGTGAGTTGTCTACTATGACTCCAAGATCTCTCTCTTGGTCAGTCTCTGCCAGTTCAGACCCCATCAACATGTATTTATAGTTAGGATTTTTGGCTCCAATGTGTATCACTTTACACTTGGCCACATTGAACCCTATTTGCCACATTGATGCCCACTTGCCCGTCCTCGACAGTTCCATTTGGAGTGCTTCACAATCCTCACTGGTTTTCACCACCCTGAACAATTTCATGTCATCTGCAAATTTAGCCACTTCACTGCTTACTCCCAACTCCAAATCATTAATGAACAAGTTAAAAAGCATCAGACCCAGTACTGATCCCTGCGGTACCCCACTGCTTACCACCCTTTGCTGAGAAAATTGCCCATTTATACTCACTCTGTTTCCTACTAATTAACCAGTTTTTGATCCACAAGAGGACTTGCCCTTTTATCCCATGACTATTGAGCTTATTTAGGATCTTTTGATGAGGAACTTTATCAAAAGCTTTCTAGATGTCATGGTAAACAACATCTATTGGGTCCCCCTTGTCCACATGTTTGTTCACTTCCTCAAAAACAGTAACAGGTTAGTGAAATAAGAGTCCTCCATGTGGCGAACCCAGTACTTTTCAGCAACCGTCTCTTATGTACAGCTTCCTCTTATTCCAAAAAGCATCCCAGTACCTAACAAACTTAAACCCTTTCTCCCTTCACCATTGTCTTTTTCATGCATTGAGACTCCTGATCTGTGCCTGTCTCTCCAGCCCTGCTTGTAGAACAGGTAGCACTTCTGAAAAGGCTATCTTGGAGGTCCTGGCTTTGAATCTCCAGCCTAGCAGCCTAAATTTTTCCTCCAGGACCTCACGACTGCATTTCCCCACATTGTTGGTGCCAATATGCACCACGACCACTGGCTCCTTCCCAGCACTATCTACCCGCCTATCTAGAACACGCATAATGTCTGCTACCTTCACACCAGGCAGGCAGGTCGCCATATGGTCAGTTATGTGGGTTTGCCACCCAGCTGTCTAGCTGCCTAAGGATTGAATCACCAACTACCAAGAGCCCCCGTCCTTCCCTCCCCAGGGATGGTTCCTTGGTGCAAAAGAATACCTGTTCACCAACTGAAGAAGAGGTCCCTTCTGAGGACACATTCTCCTTATCCTCAGCACTGTGCCCTGTTTCCTCTTGACCCTCATGCTCCCTGACAATGGTGGGACTGCCAGTTTCAGAGTCTATATGCATGAATTTATAGGACAATATGGCTGATTCTGATTTGACTGGTCTTCTGCTTCAGAACAAACAAAGATGCCAATCTTGCAATGATTGGATCCCCCCCCCAAACATCCATTTAATTGACCAAGATCCAAGGCCACTTAACTCACATGAAAAATGCCTGGCAGGCTGCTGGTGAGCAGCAACAAGCAGAGCCAAACCCCAGTAAATCACCGGCACTTAGATCAGACTCTTCAGCAGTAATGATGATTAGTGTCAGCTCACACATTACTTCCTCCTGCACTGCTGTCAGTTTGCAGGATTAAGCAATGGCTGAGTGTGACAGAACCAAGTCCATCCCCTTTTTCATATTTCCCAATCCCCTTTGTTCCTTCGTGGTCATGAAGGAGCGCCAGCAATAGCCAATCAGTACCCTGATATAAAATACTGAGACTGATGCATATTGTTGTGATTTCAGCTCATACTTTATTAGTAAAATGAGAACTTGAGATACTTGCGGGACCCAAAGGTCTGCTTATATTCCCAATCAAACCACACCCAACACACACCCATTCCCGTGATAGGCTATATACAATACTACTTTCCCGCATTGGTTCCCTTTAGGATCTGGACTGGCCAATTGGTGAGTCCTAGGATCCTCTGCTTCTGTTGTTGTAGGATGCGAAGCTCAGCTTGTCCATCCGGCCACGCGTGAGCTCGACCGCGTGTGCAGTCTTGCTTGGTACACAACACCTGAGAATATTTGGAAGGAGAAAGGAGGGGGAGGAGTGGAGTGGAGTGGAGTAAATAAAGAATGGTTTAACTGATGTTTGGGTCAGATATCATTTAGAGGTTCCTTAGGCAAGTGAGGGATTTTGCCCTGTCTCCAATCACTTCAGGTGAAAATGGACTGTTTAGTGTGGTTGCCTATGGTGGTGCATAATGGTTCTCATATGTAGCTTTCAGGGTTATTTGGAAGCTACGATGAAGGTTGAGGTATGCGGTTTAAAAAGGTACTAGTCAAGAATCTCAAAACTTAGGAAACCTGAGGAAAAAGGGACAGCCTTCAAAGTCCAACATATTCTGGCATTTACTGATCTCTCCAAATTTACATAGTATCATCATCATCATCATCATCCTCATCATCATCCTCATCCTCATCCTCATCCTCCTCCTCCTCCTCCTCCTCCTCCTCCACATCCACATCCACATCCTCATCCACATCCTCATCCTCATCCTCATCCTCATCCACATCCTCATCCACATCCTCATCCACATCCACATCCACATCCACATCCACATCCTCATCCACATCATCATCATCCACATCATCATCATCCACATCATCATCATCCACATCATCATCATCCACATCATCATCATCCACATCATCATCATCCACATCATCATCATCCACATCATCATCATCATCCACATCATCATCATCATCCACATCATCATCATCATCCACATCATCATCATCATCCACATCATCATCATCATCCACATCATCATCATCATCATCATCATCATCATCATCATCATCATCATCCACATCATCATCATCCACATCATCATCATCCACATCATCAATCATCCACATCATCAATCATCATCCACATCATCATCCACATCATCATCATCATCATCATCATCATCATCATCATCATCATCATCCACATCATCATCAATCATCATCAATCATCATCATCAATCATGTCTGATTCTAAATGTAGACCCATCTGTGGATACTTAAATCCAGAGACTGGAGCCATGAACAGACCTGACAGATCTTTCTACAAACCTGGGAAAACCTCCAGGCTGGCCAAAAAAATCCGACATCTAAAAACAAACAAAAAACATTTAACCACTCCCAAATTATTTATTTATTAGTTATTTATTGTTTCTATTTGTATCCTGCCTTGCCGGGCATGCTGGCTCAAGGCGGCTAACAAAGTTAAAATAACATAAACAATATAGGGATTAAAACAATTAATAAATACAGTACCAAGTTAAAAACAGCAACAATTCACAAATAAAACCAACTGATGATGGCGATTATCAAATCACATCCAATGACAGGAGTAGCATCCAGCGAAGTCTCAGGCCAGAAGATGTTCTAGATTTCAGGCCAGATGTTCCAGCTAATTGAAAGCCTGGTGGAAGAGCTCCGTTTTACAGGCCCTGCGGAACTGTAAAAGGTCCCGCAGGGCCCTGATGTTCTTCAGGAGCATATTCTACCAGTATTGGGCCACCACTGAGAAAGCCCTGGTTCTGGTGATGTTCAGCCTGGCTTCTTTTGGACCAGGGAGGGTCAAATGATGTTGCGACTCTGATCTCAGTGCTCTCTGGGGCACATGTGGGGAGAGGCGGTCCCTCAGGTAGGCAGGCCCTTGACCATATAGGGCTTTAAGGTTAAAACCAGCACCTTGAACCGGATCCGGTACGCTATAGGCAGCCAGTGCAGTGTCCTCAGCACAGGCTGGATGTGGTCCCGTATCGAAAGACCCATCAACAGCCTGGCTGTGGCATTCTGCCCTAGCTGCAGCCTCCGGATCTGGAAGAAGGGCAGCCCCATGTAGAGAGCGTTGCAGTAGACTAATCTCGAGGTGACCATTGCATGGATCACTGTAGCTAGGTCATTGCGTTTGAGGAAGGGAACCAGCTGCCTAATCAGCTGTAGGTGGTAGAAGGCCGCCTTGGCAGTGGCTGCTACCTGGGCCTCCATTGTTAAGGAGGCATCCAGGAGCACTCCCAGACTCCTAACCCTCGGCGCTGGCACCAATGGTGCCCCACCGAAGGTCAGTAATGGGATCCCTACCCGTGACCCGCTCCGACTCAAGCACAGGACCTCCGTCTTCGTTGAATTCAATTTCAATCAACTCAGTCTAAGCCAGCCCACCACATCCTGAAGCACCCGCTCCAGGTCATCTGGGCCAGAGTCAGACCGGCTGCCCAACAACAGATATAGCTGGGTGTAATCAGCGTAGTGATGACACCCCAGCCCGTGCCTCCAGGCAATCTGGGCGAGGGGGCGCATATAGATGTTAAACAACATCGGGGATAGCACCACCCCTTGCGGCACCCCGCACACCAGCAGGTGCCTCTGTGACATCTGCTCCCCTAGCGCCACCCTCTTTCCCTGACCCTGGAGAAAAGAGACAAGCCATTGCAAGGCAAGCCCTTGGATTCCAGTGTCGGCGAGACAGTGGATCAGCAACTGATGGTCAACCGTGTCGAACACCGCTGTCAGGTCCAACAACAGCAGTACTGCCGTGCCGCCTTGATCCAGATGCCTTCGGAGGTCATGAGAGCGACCAGTGCCATCTCTGTCCCATGACCCGGCCGGAAGCCAGACTGGAACAGGTCCAGCATGGAAGTGTCATCCATGAAGCTCTGCAACTGAATTGCCGCCACTATCTCCAATACTTTGCCCAAATAGGGCAAATTGGAAACCGGCCGATAATTGGCCAATTCAGCCGGATCCAGTGATGGTTTTTTCAGGAGAGGGCGGACCATCGCTTCCTTGAGTGCCCCCAGGAACAGCCCCTCATTGAAGGAATTAATGTCCCTGAGGCACCTCATAACCCCTCATGACCAGCTTTTATAAGCCATGAAGGGCATGGATCAAGGCTGCATGTGGTTGGGCGTACCATTGAGAGCAATCTGTCGACTTCCTCAAGACTGAGTGGGCTGAAATAATCCAGAATGGAACTAGAAGACATGCATGGAGCCTCGAGTTTACTCACTGTCTCAATTGTGGCCGGGAGATCACGGCGGAGCAGCAGGACTTTATCTGCGAAATAGCTCGCAAAAGCCTCACAGCCTATATCCAGTTCCCTATGTTTGGCCTGCCCTGTGGCAGCTCTGTTAATGACTGAATAGTTCTAAATAATTGTGTTGGGTGTGAGCTAGCAGACGCAACCACGGCTGTGTAGAATTGTCTCTTCGCGGCTTTGATTGCTATCTCATAGGATCTCATAAACGTCTTATATGATGCTCTTGATGCTTCGTCGCAGGCACGCCGCCACAGTCTCTCTAGTCATCTAAGCCCTCATTTCATTTGCTGCAGCTCCTCAGTGAACCAAGGAGTCAGCTTAGAGTGGGGGCACAGAGGGCATTGGGGGGCGATCTCATCGATGGCTGCCAAGAGCCAGCCATGCCAGTCCTTGACAAGCTCATCTAATGAGCCGCCAGGGGGCATGGGATCCCGCAGAGCCATCTGGAATCGCTGAGAGTCCTTTTAGCTCCACAAGCAAGCCAAAATATGCTCGCCACCCAAACGGGGTCGGGGGGACACATTCACATGGGCCTTCAGGGTATGGTGGTCTGACCATGGAACCACTGAGGCAGTAATCCGGTCCACTGTAAGTCGAGCGTATGTCCGGCCTGATGTGTGGGGGCCGTTGCATATTGGGTGAGTCCTAGTGCCGCCATGGATGACACCAAGTCCATTGCTGGTACAGAGGCCACATCATTGGCATGGTCACCCAAGAGTATCAGTTTAGGGAACTCCAATGCCCAGCCCTACACGGCCTCAACCAGAGATGGCAGGCTATCAGCTGGTGCGTTAGGCGGTTGGTACACCAACCAGATAGCCAAACTTTCCCTGGCTTCCCACACCAGGCCCGAGCACTCAATGCCCGCAAGCATCAACGGCAGAAGCGCCCTGTAGGAGTAAGCGTCCCGAATGAACAGTGCCACTCCTCCCCCCCACCCCTCAGTCCGGGATTGGTGAAGGACCACAAACCTGGGTGGAGCCAACTGAGAGAGAGCTACTGTCTTCCCGTCTCACACCCAGGTTTCAGTCATGCATGCTAGGTTCGCACCCTGCTCTAACAGATAATCCCGAAGGGTTTGCGGTCTTATTATTTATGGACCTGGCATTGCACAACACCAATGTCGGAGGGGGGGGGTCCATAATCCCAGCCCCTCTGTCTGCCACTCTTGGGATGGGATGCAGGCTGGAAGGGGGCTGAGCTTCTCTGTTTCTCCACCTCCTTCCTTTGATTTCTTGCTTGCTCCCACCGCCATACCTTCCCCGCCCCATGAGCACTGGTATCCCTGGTCCAGTTGACATCCTTGCAGGTGGCCTTCACAGTGCCTCCACAGTGCCATAGGCCGACCCTAAGAAATAACCGGCACATAGAGATATGCAGCTGGAACTGCCACAGATGGTGTTCCTATCAGCGACCCAATCAACTAACCTTACTAACATCAATCAAGCAGCCTATGACCAAATTACAATAGCTAAATCACTAACTAAACCCTGCCCACCCTGACCTCCCTTCTTGGTGCCTACTCAGACCACAAGATTAAACTACCACTGTAAAGGGTGGGAGAGACAACTCTTCTGCCCACTATTATAACTAACTATAAAATATAGACCCCAGCAGGGATGAAAATGTAAGAGGAACTCCTCAGCCTTAATCCCAATTAGCCCCTTCTTGCTTTGTCCCGACACCCGCAGGAGAAGCAAGGATGAAAAAAAAGGGGGGGGGGGAATCCAGATGTTTCAATATTCCTTCTTGATGGAAAACTTGGTCCCGGCTCCACACTGCTCGCTCTCCTGTTGCTCCGCTCCACTCGTTCACCTGTCCGTTGGTCAAGGTTAGCGTCTTCTCATGAGACGCAGGGAGCCCTGCTCCTCTGCGTAGCTACATCCCAATGGCTCAATGATCTCCTCCTCCACCGCCCCCTGAAGCACATAGCAGCCACACAGCATGCCAAGTGACAGTGGCGGCTCGGGCACACGAGCAGCAGGCAACAACTGGCAACGGTAGGCAACACGGCAGCGTCCTCACCGGCGATGAAAGCGACCCCGGTGGCACTGAAATGGCAACAGGGCTGCAGCAAACAGCCGGACAACAGCGGTGGTGGTGACAGCTCCCTGACCCTCTGCCCTACCTCAGAGGGTTGTTTTATGAGGATAAAAGGGAAGAGAGGAGAATGATGTAAGCTGCTTTGGGTCCCCATTGTGATGATAGGTCGGGTATAAATGATGTAAATAATAACTATAGTTGAAGCTGGGGAGGCTGATAAAAGGTGGGTTAGTATGTGGGTGGGAAGGAAGAAAGGAAGCATGGAAAGGTGAGGATATGGCAGTTGCCAAAATGAGGAAAAAAGGAAACCGTGGTTGTGGTTACATGCGCGAGATAACACACAGGGGAAGTGAGGCTATTTACCCCGGAGGAAATCAGACGCAATTGCAGGTGAGTCTTCTTTTTTTTGCTGTTTTTTTCAATTTGCTTAAATGGAGGATCAATGAATCGCATCTCCACACTGAGGGCTTCCTACGGCAGTATGCGATGATGCACATACTGAGAAGGGGGAAAAACAATGGCACAGAGTCGGGATGGCCTGATCAGACCATCCTGACGCCATGAGAGCGTGCTGGAGCAATCACACGGGGAAAGTCTGTCTGTGGCCATAGCAACCCGTTTGCTACTGGACTTTCCCCAGTGTCTTTTTACTCTGCTTCTACGGCGGAGCAAAACGGGTTGCCGACGGGTGCGGTGCGCTGGGCAGATGTTTGCATCTAATTCTGCCCGGCATTCGTGCCTATGGTGCGGCTAATTGTGCGTGTGATTGCACCCTGTGTATGGAGAAGGTTATAGGGGAAAATGAGATGCCCCCCTCAAGTCCTTGTGATATCCTAACTATGCAACTGGGTTGTTGGTTAGGACCTCTCAAAATGAATAGAATTTTCCCATGGAGAGTCTGCCAGGGGAGGGAAGGAGGGAAAGCTGAAGATTGCGGAGGCAGATAAAGCTAGCCTAGCTGGCAGGTGGAAAGGAGAGAAGGAAGCAGGAAAAAGGGAGAGGCCGTAGGGGCTTTCAGGAAAAGGAAAGAGGAAATAATGGGAGAGGAAAATGAGATGCTCTCAACAAGTCCTTGTGGGTTCCCCACTTGTTCTGTTACGAAAATGCATCTCCATATCTCTTTTCCCTCATAGGTTACATTTATATAAAGGTGATCCTGAACATCCCCATAAAATAAACCTTTCTCTTGTTCTGTCCAATCTCTGTTCTCCTCAGGAGATAGCACCACAAAAACACCATTACTGTTTACACCCTGGGACTAAATAGTGCCAAATCCTGGCAGGCCAGTAAATAATTATTTCTTTGGCCTCTTCCACCACTGGGCTTGGTGGTATGATGGGAAAATGTGATGTGGGTAATATTCCTCAGTTAATCCCAGAATCAATACAAGTTACCATCATGAGGACAGCGCCACTGGGTTGAGTGGGGTTTTCCCACCAAAAATATTTTAGTGCCTACTCCTGCCACCCCCAACCTGTCACAGTGAACTAATACTCATTGTTCATCACACTTAGCTGGGTAGCCCTGAAACACTGGCTTGTATTTCCTAATTTCACAGACGGCATGGCATTACATTGGCTAAAACATACATTGACAGCTATGGATAAAGAACTTATACCTGGAAGCATTCCAGACAAACATCAGATATAAATGTTCTTGTCATGTGAGACAGTCCATTCACCAAAAAAATAAAATCCTTTAAAAATAATGATCAGGTGATGAATAATTAAACACATCTATGTTCAACCAGTGATTTTAAAAATAAAAAAGCAGGCCGTCCTTCAGGGGGCTAGGAGCAGAGCTGGTGGTTGAACTAGCATACAAATTATGCACCAACCGGAATTGATAATCTAATATGCTAACTCTACATGTAAATGGGCCAGCTTGCAGATCAATTGCGTTTATACATGATACATGAAATGTGTCTTTATCTGTGATTGCTACCATGTCTGTTTCAGCCCTGTGTTATGATAGCAAGAGGGTAAAGTCACTGGGTGATGCCTGTTTCAAATTGCTTCTGTATGATAAATACAACATGTAGTTGGAGCTTAAGCTGGAAACAGAGGAAACATTTGCAAATATTATTTTTTTAACTTCTATTATAGACACATATTTTCATTTCTCCCACCCCCACCTTGTTGCTAATGTAGTGCATTATACTGCCATCTAGTGTAGAACATTATTATTAAACAGAAAGAAAAAGACGTGAAACCTTCTTTATATCAAAGTATACAATCTAATGCAACATTTTCGCCTAACTTCACAGAAGTCTAACTTCATCTGACATCATTACATTTCACTTCAGTATTCCCTCTCACTGTTATTTATTGTGCAGAAATTAGGTAAAATGCAAATATTCATATTTTTCTTTAGAGAAGCCTTTAGTAATGGGATTTGCCCAGCTGTCCTCTAAATGTAAGTGCTCAGTGTTTACAGTGCTATAATTGTAATTTTATTTTCTCATTCCTGTCGTTAAATATACTTGTTTGCTAATCATAAACCACAGTACTGTAATAAATAGTGAAACTAAGTTTACACAGAAAAGACTGAAATTACATTCCTGAAATTACATTTCTTCTTCAAGTGGGGCATAACACCCCTGTGAAGTAAGTTATCCTGAGGGAAATGGCAGCGAGGCAATGCCACTCAGGAATGTCATGGGAATTTGAACCCATGCCTTTATTCCTGTAACAACCCTATGAGATAGGTCAGACAGAGAGAGAGAGAGAGAGGGTGAGTTGACTAAGGAATTAATGGTCGAATGGGGAAGAGAACCCTGGACTCTGTCATCCTATTCTTTCTAATCAATATACTACACTGACTGTCAACTAAATAATACTGTAGCAGGTATCAGTACCACAGATCACATCTACAACTGTATCTCGTTGGGTTTATTACGGAACACTGAACAGATATCCTATCCATATTATTAGATATAGATGTAGTGCGGAATTAAGTTGTAAGTAGATCCTTAATTAATTAATTAATTAATACAAAAAGAGTAAGAATCCAGTAGCAACTTAAAGACTAACAACATTTGTGGTAGGGTATGAGCTTTCGTGAGTCACTGCTCACTTCTTCAGATAACGATTTTCAGATATTTATTTATAGTCTTGTTTTCTCACTGAGACTTAAGACAACTTAGTTTTTACATCGGAAAGTTTTTAACATGCAGGTTGCAATTTACAGTCTTCTTGGATGAACATAGTTTTGAATGACCACATCCAGGATACTGAAATATATTATCAGATCAAGGAAATAAAAATCCGGAATTTCAAACTGTCCATTTATTTTCATTTCTTGTGCCACACAGTTTAACACTAGATGGCACTAGTATGCCAAACCATTTTCTAAACTGTTGCTAGACTGGCAACAGTTCTTGTTATATAAACTTGTAAGATTTATTCTTATGTTCTGTTGTGGCATCATGGTTTAATTTAACTATAATTAGTGTGATCATTCAAACATGGGTCATACCATTAAATATGGTTAGTTACAGTATCTCAAACCAGGATCTGAAACCAAGGTTTGAAGTTGATAAAGTAACTATGGTTAGTCTTAACTAACTTATACCGCTGGAGGACCATGCAACATCTAATTACGGCCCTCCCCCTCCCCTTCTGCTATGCAAAGTGTTGGGAGTTTTCTATCCTTGCATCCTGATGGTATTGATTTTAACTGTTTTTATTTATTTATATATTATGTGCACTTTGTGCCTGTGTAAGCCGCCCTGAGCCCGTTCGTGGGAAGGGCGGGGTATAAATACAATGAAATAAAATAAATAAATAATAATTAACTGTGGGAACCAGTGTAGTAGAATGGTTAGAATTTTGGACCAGTACATATGAGACCTGAGTTCAAATGCGCACTTAGCCATGCAGTTTACTGAGTAACTTTGGGTTAGTAATTCTGCCTCAGCCTGACCTACCTCACAAGGTTATTATGAAGAGTAAATGGAGCAGTATGCTCCCTCAAACTCCTTGGAGGAAGATCAATACATGATAGACTGAGATTGATTAACTATGGCATCATGTGATTTATGAATACAGACATTATAGCTTAATCTTCACTCATTCCCTGGTACTGACCTCTCACATACCCCAGACCACAGATCTAACTGGCTGGAGGAGTTTGAATTGAAATTGAGTTCCTGTGGTGCAACTTGAAACTATTCTTGCTTTTGTCACCTCTTGCTAGCAGTTTCCTTCACAATGAGCAACCCTACTTCAAATGAACATCAATAAACTGAGAGTTCCAGAGGGTCAATGGATCAGTGTGTGGTATTGAAAAGGTAGGATGATTGAAGACATTACTGAGGTTGTGAGTTAAAGTCCCTGTTGCAGCATTTTCTTAGGGAAGGGGACATGGTCAGTGGTCAGGCATCTGCTCTGCATGAAAAAGGTAAAAATATTTTAAATAGCTAAATACAATTAGGCAATTATTAACCTAGTTGCAATTTATTGTACTGTGCACGTATCACGGAAAGCTTGCCATTGGCATTATCTTGTTAGGGAGTAAGGAAAGTTTTGTCCTTCTACTGCCAAAGATTGTACTGCCACCTCTCTATGCCTTCTGCCTGAGAGAGAGAGAGAGAGAGAGAGAGAGAGAGAGAGAGAGAGAGACTGGTGTAGAAAACTCACCCTAGGGGTATTTCCAAGGTTCACAGAGAAGATGACAGGCTGGGTTAAATAAATATCTGTGTTTGAAAATGGGCCTGTAAAGGTCTTTTTCCCGCTTAAAGTCAAGAGAAACAGATTAGTTCGGACAGCATTCAAGACTGTTATAGATGTTCTTGTTTTTTTATAGAAGTGGCTGTGCAGAGATAATTGAGAGAATCATGCTCAGATTTTCATCAACAAGCAGTAAAATATGATAACCATAGTGGATGGGATAGTAAACATCAGAATTAATAAGTTGAAATGTTGATGAATTACTGTTTGTATCCCTGAAATAAAATAATTGCTTCATTTGTCATGGAAATCAGGGGACATAAATAGTGAGTACTTCTAATGAATTTCTTCTCTCTGCAAATTGCAATTCACTCCACACCCAGAAGATCTATGATGATGAATTTGTTTTCATCTGCCACATGCCATAACTTTTTGCATGAGACTTTAAAAACAAAACAAAAAAACCCTCGAGCATTTAAAATAAAAGTGTAAACAAATTATTTCTATTGCTGCAGAAACAAGTGAATATGAGTCACCGGCATGAACAGTACACTTCACCAAACTGTACCTGACTTAGAAAGCAAGCCTAAGCAGGTCAGAAGTACATCCCATTTTATTCATTGGGTTTACTTCCAGGAATACAGTTTTAGAATTGCGGCCTTAAGCTGTCAAAGTGAAACTTCACTTTATTATGTAAAGGAGCCCTGCTGAAGGGAGACTCAAAAGCAATGGGAAGAAGACATTGTTCACATCCTAAGTGTATATTTATTGATATTTATTGTTATAAATGTGAATAAATATAATACTTAGGTTCTAAGTTTTCTTCTGAACACCAGGCTGAAGAATACTGCCGACCTGGCGTATTTTAATGAAATGCAGTTGGACAGGGTTCAGAGACTTCCAGGTTTTTCAGTGAAGAAGCAGATCGGACTTGGTGGCTGTAGACAGAGTTTCACCATAGGTTATAATGATTCAACCTTCTTTCCAGATGATTTTTCCAGAATGTTTGTACCTAGATGAGACGAGAACAGAGGTCTGTTGGTGTGTTGCACATCGACTATCCAACAGCTCCCCTACCTGAGCTGACTGAATTGGTCTTTTAATCCCCCCCCATTAGATAGTTATCTAATGCTTCCTGCCAAAAGCCGAGTGTCGTATACATGGCCACTTACTCACAACTCTGGGAGGAAGGTTAGGCTGATGACAGCCCAAACTTGCTTGGTGAGCTTTACTGCAAAGGGAAGGTTGCCTCACCAGTGCCAGTCCAATGTTACTGTCGTGGGCCAGCCAGGACTCAGCAACAGTGAGGACTCCTCAGGAGAAGAAGACTCCTCAGAAGAAGGAGAGCCTCAAGAAATTGGCTCTGAAGTGGCAGAAGTCAGCAAACAAGAAGATGAGCTGCAGGCTTGTCAGAGCTCACAGTCGACACCTTCCAGCCCCATTCCAACAGATGAGACCCAGTTGGTTGTTACTAGCCCCCCAGTTTCACCCATACCCTTTGAATGCTGGAGACAAAGATTTAGAATGGAAAGAAGACAACGTGTACGTCTCCTGGCCCAATGCCAGCTGCTTGTTAATGATGAGTAGCTGCAGTGTTACTCCCAAGCAGCTAGCTGCAAGTGAGACCTGCCATCAGATGCCTATAATTCGGCCCTACATGAGGCAGCCAACGGCATGCCTCTTGAGGGCCGTCTTTGCCTCCTTGTGAGGAGGAAGGGGGAAGGGCTGCAGTTGCAGCCTGGACTCCTAAAGGGGGAGCGGAGCTGGCGCCACTTTTAACGGCCAGCTGTGCTCTCCCCTTCCAGTTGCTCACCTTGTGCTCGGACCGAGTAGCAGCTCCGAGCACGATGCAGGATAGAGGGCTTTTTTTGTGGGCTTTGGACTCACCTGGGAGGCCGGAGGCAGCAGCAGAGGTCCAGGGGAAGCAGCGGCTGGTCCCTGGCATGCGGCGGTGGTGGTGCTCTTCTTCGGTGTCTCTGCACACCAGGAGCATTGGGGCTGGGGAGCGGTTGGCTGCATTGGCGGCAAGAGCAGCGGGCCACATCAGCAGCATTGACACCGTGTCGGTGATGGACCATCGGGACCACAGCTGTGTAGGCGGCAGAGTCAGGGGCTGCATCAGAATTGGCGGGCGTGTCGGGGGCTGCGTCGGAGCTGGCGAGTGCATCAGCGGCCACATGAACGTTGGGTGGCCTGCTTGTCGGGGCTGTGGTAAGGTGCGCGGCCACAGGGTGGCCCTCGGCGACCTGCCCCAATGTGTTTAAAACAAGAGCACACACACATTATACTAATAGGAGGCACAGGGCTCTTTGGGGGGGGGGGAAAGCCTTGTCAGGGCTCCCTGGTTTTTAGTGGCTGCAGTTGGTGAGGCTGCATTATTGCCACTCCCCCAGACAGGCCCCACCCCTCTTTACTGCCCCTCCCCACCCTACCCTATTTACTGCCCCCACCCTGCTTATCACTCGGGGGGGAGGGCTTTGGATTTTGTGTATCCACTCCCACTGAATGCATCCAGGAGGGTTCAGGTGGTGAGTGGGTAGCAATATTGGTATAGACAAGGCCAGCCCCTCATAGGCCAGCATTGGTGCAGGGCCCTCTTTTGGTGGAGCCGAGTATTGCATTTCTGCCTTCATTGAAGGAGCCGCATGGTGTGAAGGCCATTTTGGTAGTTTACTGCGGTGGCCATTTTAGGTTAGTACTGAGGGCAGTCATTTTATATATACAATTAGGCAGCCATTTTAGGTGGGGTTCACGGTGTGTAGATCCCATACATTGGCAGCAAGTGCTAGTTTTGACACAAGTCCGGAATCTTAGGCAGTTTCAATGGTGGTATGGCGGCTAGGAAGGGCCAAGGAAAATCAAAAGGCAAGGGGCCTGCTCCAAAGGGGCCTGCACCTAAAGTCCCCAGGCAAGGGGTGGGGAATGTTCCTTCTTCTTCTGAAGATGAGGAAGAAAGGGCAGGGCAGCAAGCTATATTGGACAGGTTGACCACCCTGGAGCAAGCTAGGGGAGCTGCAGCTACTGCCTCCCAACAGGCGGCTCCTGGGTCTGACTGTAAAAAAGTGAGCCGGGTGGAGAGAAAGAGGTTCAGGGAGGAGGTTCTTAAGTATCTTTCTTCTATTGAATGCAGGCCTGCTGATGCTAGGCCTGGTGCTGAAACGGATACTGGGGCAGCTGGAACAGCAAATGTTGAGAAGAAGGCAGCGCCGGTGGAAATTGTGGATACTGAACAGCCGGGGCCCAGTGCATCCTGCATTGCAATATAGTGTGATGTGGCCATGGGGACCTTGGGGTCAGAGAGCTGACTCTGGGCTCCCACCTGCCTTGCAGGCAGATGCTACACCCTGTATGTCAGAGAGGGTATACAGTCCAGTAAGATTGAGAGGGAAAGTGAATTGGATTTGCTTCTGGAAATGCTATGGGTTGAAATAGTGGGCCCAAAAGGAAGCTTAACACTGGTAGTTTGTAATCACCCACCAGATCAAAAGATAGAGGAGGATTATAAAATGATGAATGAATTAAAGATAGTGGCTAGACAAAAAAGAAAAGAAAAGGTGATTTTACTACCCACACATTGATTGGGTCAATAAGTGTTCTAGTCGGGAACAAGAGATTGAGTTTCTAGACACTCTAAATGACTGTGCTATAGAGCAGATGGTCACGGAACCTACCAGGGGAGAGGCGATCCTGGATTTGGTCCTACATAACTCCCAAGACCTGGTGAGAGATGTAAAAGTGATTGCACCACCTGGGAACAGTGACCATAATGTTATTGAGTTCAACATTTGTATAAATAGGGAGTTGCCCAAAAAGATCAACACAACCACTTTTAACTTTAAAAGGTGTAACTTCTCTGATATGAGGGGACATGTGAGGAAGAAACTGAAAGGAAAAGTAGAATGGGTCAAAACCATTGGGGAAGCTTGGAGACTATTTAAAACTACAATCCTAGAGGCTCAGAAAAAATATATACCACACATTAGGAAAGGCACAAATAGGTATAGGAAAAAGCCTGCATGGTTAACTAACAAAATAATGGAAGCTGTAAAAGGTAAGAAGGATTCCTTTAAGCGGTGGAAAGCTAGTCTCAGTGAGGTTGATAAAAGCGAACACAGGCTGTGGCAAATAAAATGCAAGTCTGTGATCAGGCAGGCAAAAAAGGAATATGAGGAGCATAAAGCATAAAATATAAAGACCAACAGTAAAACTTTCTTCAAATACATTAGAAGTAGGAAACCAGCCAGGGAGGCAGTGGGGCCCTTGGACGACCAAGGGGTGAAAGGAGTACTGAAGGATGATAGGGAAATGGCTGAGAAGCTAAATGCATTTTTTGCCTCTGTCTTCACTGTGGAAGATGAGAAGTGCTTGCCCACTCCAGAACCATTGATTTCAGGAACAGTGTTGAGAGACTGGCGTCAGATTGAGGTGACGAGAGAGGAGGTCCTACGACTGATAGACAACTTAAAAACTGATAAATCACCAGGTCCAGATGGCATACATGTGAACTTGTGGATCTCCGACAAAAATATGTAATCTTTCAGAGCCTGTTTGGTGTAGTGGTTAAGTGCGCGGACTCTAATCTGGGAGAACCGGGTTTGATTCCACACTCCTCCACTTGCACCTGGCTGGATGACCTTGGGCAAGCCATAGTTCTGATAAGAGTTGTTCTTGAAAAAGAGCAGTTTCTGTTAAGAGCTCTCTCAGCCCCACCTACCTCACAGGGTGTCTGTTGTGGGGATGGGAAGGGAAAGGAGTTTGTAAGCTGCTCTGAGACTCTGTGTGGAGGGGTGGGGTATAAATCCAATCTCCTCCTCATTCTCCTCTTCTTCTTCTGAGTAAATTGCTCTCTAAATCAAGTATTGTTCCGGAAAATTAATCTTATCACAACTGCAAAAAGATTAAACACACAGCTCCCTGTACCCTGTCATATTCCAGCCACTGTTTGGGAAGATTTTTTACCTCTATTTTCACAAATGGAAACAGAAATACCCAGGAAGGTAGGCCAATATTGCCATCGGGAGCGAAGGAATGACCCCTGGTAACAGCAAGTGAAATTAGGACTTTAATTGTTGTTGTTGTTGTTCAGTCGCACAGTCAAGTCCGACTCTTCGCGACCCCATGGACCAGATCACGCCAGGCCTTCCGGTCTTCCGCCGACCTCTGAAGTTTGCTCAACTTCATGTTTGTTGCATCTATGACACTGTCTAACCATCTCATCCTTTGCCGTCCCCATCTTCTTTGACCTTCAATCCTTCCCAGCATCAGGGTCTTCTCCAGTGAGTGCTCCCTTCTCATTTGGTGGCCAAAGTATTTGAGCTTCAGTTTCATTATCTGGCCTTCCAGGGAACAGTCAGGGTTGATTTCTTTTAGGATTGACTGATTTGATCTTCTTGCAGTCCAAGGGACTTTAATTAAACAACAACAAAAAAGGGAAAGCACCTGGGCCCGATTTAATACCAGCAGAACTATTCAAAAGTGACCCAGACTGGTGTGCACAGATTTTGGCTGTTTTTTCCACTGGAAAAACAGGAAGGGAGGAGTGTGCATCCTGGAAAGATCCACTGCAAGCTTGATGCCTTCCCTCTAGTAGGTTGCATAGGGTCCATCCTGTCCATTCTATGGTCCAGAAACAACACTTGACAACGTTTACCCAGAAAACTCTTTTCTGGGAGCTCCTTTTTTGATGGGCTGTAACTCAGACCTTCTAAGTCAGGGCATGTAGGGGGGCATCCCAGGGAGGTCTGCCACAAGTGTGATGCTTCTAGCTCACACAGAGTCCATTCTGTACACTCCAGAACCCACACCTGTAATCCCCCTAAAAAAACACCTTCCTGGGGGCACCTTGTTTTTGGCTCTGTAACTTTTGTACCACTTGTACTTGGGCCCCTCAAGTACAATCCACAAATAACTTGTAGGGCATGTAAGGGGGCATCTTGGGAAGGCCCACGTGAATTTCATGCCTTTAGTTTGCACAGGGTCCATTCTATACACCCCAGAACCCATGCCTGGCATCTTTCCCAAAATCACTTTCCCAAGGGCACTTTCTTTGTAATAACATGGACTTCCCAAGTCCAATCTTCACCAAACTTGGTGGGCAGGTAGAGGAGAGTCAGCTGGAGATGCCCCGCAATTTTGGAGTCTAGGCTATGTGAGAGCACATAGCAGCACCTAGGGTGTTTCAGTACACAAAGTTGGTGAATTCAAGTTTTAGACTTGAATGGTAGAATAATGCCCTCTGCTGTTTTGCAGTGCTAATGGTTAATTGAGAAATCCAATGACAAAGAACCAGAGTATGGGTCTGATCTCATGAAATGTCAGCTGAAGAAACTTGGTATCACCAATCATTTGCCTACTGGCCAGGGGTCATTTCGTAGAAAAAGAGCTAGGGGAACTCATTAGCATAACTCATTAGCATATGCCACACCCCCTGCCATCACCGGAAGTGTGTCATAAGGCCACACCCACCACTCAGTCTTAGTCTTAAAGGTTAGTCTTAAAGGTGCTATTTGTTAGTCTTAAAGGTGCTATTTTAACTCTTGGACTATTTTGCAGCAACAGACTAACACAGCTACCTCGGGGAACCTCCTGGATGGAGCTGGGAGTCCTTGCGGAGGCCACGTGGAGTGGCCTCGGCCAGGCAGAGGGGGAGGACGCCAACTTACCCTCCTGCTTCTTCCTCCTTCTGCAACAGAATGAGGCTGGAAGCAGGGGGCTGCCAGAAGAAGGGGGCGGGGCTTCGTTGTGTGCCCCGCCCATGCACCTCACCCGGGGGAACTGCGATCCCCCGCGTTCCCCCCCGAAATGACCTCTGCTACTGGCCATTCCCCAGCAGCCATTTTCAACCACAGAAAAGTTTATTCCCAGGTTACTATGTGGAGTAATAGCCATATGAGCTAGGATGCTAATATTGGGTAGAAGTAGCATATAGCTCAATTTGAGCAAAAGGTAGGAGGGAATGATTTTGCACCCCTTCCCCTCGCCACTGCAACTTGCTGATTCATGTGGCTACTCCATGTGGGTCCTACCAACTTTGGGAATAAAACTGGGGTTGGAAATAGCTGCTGAGGGGAGGGGAAATTCAGAAAGACTGGTGGTCATTATATGATCCTCATATAGTCCTTGTGATGGATTTAACCTAATGTCAAATAAGTACATTTCTTGACCAACTGGAGTGGAACTGGACTCCTACTTATTTTAGAACTTCTTGCAGCCATTTGAGGTGAACATTGCCACTGCTAGTGTTATATATTTTGGTGAGAAAGAAGTTGGTTTCAACTTGAGAACTTATCCAGAACTGTTATAAACAGCCAGATATATCCAGAGATATTTTTTTTGTACTAGATACAAACTTAATCCTTAGAAGTGATGGAGCAATATTGCTCGTTGTTCAATAGAAGATTTGATCTCTCTCCTCCCAGTTCTAATTTGAAGAGACTTGAATCTAAATCCTGGGATTTGGGATAAAGTGAATGAGTTTCTGCTGTGAAAAATAGTGGTATTTTTTATTGATTGGAGCAAAAAAATTATAATGGGAAGATCTCTCAAGATTCAGAGATAATAGTTGCTGAAGACTGAATGCCGCATCATTACCCCCAAAAGTTGCCAGAAGAATTATTAACTTTCACTTTTTGGGGGGCAATCAAGTGACAGCTGACTTATGTGACTCCATGGTGTTTTCAAAGAAAAAAGCATTCAGAGGTCATTTGACATTGCCTACGTCTGTGTAGTAACCCTGGATTTCCTTGGTGATATCTGATCCAAATACTAACCAGGGATGACCCTGCTTAGCTTCTGAGATCTGATGAGATCAGGCTAGCCTGGACAATCCAGCTCAGGGCAACTTGCACTCAACATTAATTTACTATACCAAGGATTTTCTATAACATTGTCTTACCTTAAGTACAAAGAAAATCTGAGTCCATACTTGCAAGACTGCCACTTTGAAGGCATCACAATGTGTACTAATCCTGTATACAGAATCAAATCACTATCTATTAATTAAATTTTTATGGGGAAAAATGGTCAATACAGTTTCTAGTGAACCTTATACTAAAAAAAGTTATGGACAGCAGCCTTAGGTTTTATTACCTTCAGGGGAACTTAAACCAGTATAAGTGCCACAAAGAATTTTTGATCCTTTGTAAGTCTGCATTTAAAACATGTTAATATTTAAGAAGGGAAGATGGTGTAATGTTGAAAAATTGCATTTAAAAGGTTTCCAGTGCAGCCCATTTTCAGTACAGCACATTTACTGTACCTTTTCTATAGAAGCTTAAAGAAATATAATGCATGTTGGTTTTAGATAGCGTAGCTTTGCTACGCATTGAAGTCAGTGGTCTCAGAAGGGTTAACTTGGTGCAGGATTTC
Source organism: Gekko japonicus (assembly GCF_001447785.1). Classification (NCBI taxonomy): domain Eukaryota; kingdom Metazoa; phylum Chordata; class Lepidosauria; order Squamata; family Gekkonidae; genus Gekko; species Gekko japonicus. The sequence goes on from NW_015173677.1 coordinate 129,315, forward strand.
ACGTTCAGGCAACATGTAAAAATTATATCTGTGGTTTTTATGGACCTTACACTTACCAACATTGAGCCTCATTTGCCATATTGTCACCATATCTCAAAAAGGACATTGCAGAGCTAGAAAAAGTACAGATGAGGGCAACCAAGGCTGCGGTCACACGGAGCATTAGGCACGCTAGAGAGATGGAAAATAGGCTGATTTTCCGGGTGTGATCTCACTGCCACATCTGGGAAGTGTAGAGCTCCCGTGGCGAACCCGAGGCTTCCCGCCGAAGATGCACGGTTAAAAACTAGTACCTCGGAGGTACTAGTTTCCGGTAACTGCGGGGCAAGGGCAGGTGTCTGATCGCGTTTCCGGTGGTAGTTCCAGTGCCCGCCCATGCCCCCTCGTATAAAGTTTCCCCCCCCCCAACTGTCCATGGGATGTGCACAAACACCCAACGGGGCATGCACACACTTTGGTGTCCGGGAAAAAAACACCAATTTGCCGTGCCACTTCTTTGCCACAGCGCAGGATTGTGGTGTGCTCGGCACCTCCCCCCTACCATGGGACCTCCATGGGACCTCCACGGGACCTCCGCGGTACGTCTGCTGGCGCAACCACGCATAATTTCGCCCCGGGGTAAACAGCCATGCTCCCCCCCCCACATTTTCCTGCCTGTGTGACCCAGGCCCAAGATGATTAGGGGGTTGGAGCACCTTCCCTATGACGAAAGGCTGAAGAGTCTGAGACTATTCAGTTTAGAAAAGAAAGGACTGAGTGAGGACATGATAGAGGCTTATAAAATTATGACCAGGGTGGAGAGAGTTGACAAAGAGAAATTTTTGTTTTCCCCCAAAATACTAGAACTCAAGGGCGTCCAATGAAGTTGATGGACAGTAGGTTCAGGAGAGGCAAAAGGAAATACCCAGGAGTGATTAAAATGTGGAATTCATTGCCAGAGGATGTAGTGATGGTCAGAGGAATAAACAGCTTTAAGAGCAGATTAGATAGATTCATGGAGGATAACTCTATCATGTCTATCTAGCCATGGTGACTGAGGGGAACCTCCACATTCAGAGGCACTAATCCTCTGGATTGCAGAGCCAGGAGGCAACATCAGGGGAAGGTCTCAGCCTCTATGCCCTGTTGTTGGCCCTCCAGAGGAATTGGTTGGCCACTGTGTGAGAGCAGATGGACTATTGGTCTGATCCAGCAGGACTCCTCTTATGTTCTAAGAAGCTAATTTATAAAATAGAATTCTAATTGAGACTAATGTGATGTAGCACTTAGAAGTTAGTTGTATGGATTACATTCACCTGTAGAATTTCATACTTTGAACATTTTCGTGCACTCCTAAAACAGCTTTAAACATCTCTTTGGTGATTTATGTGTTTAAAAAAATCAATTCAGAGTGGATATTCTGGCCATTTGCAAAATTCCTATTTTCTCTGAACATTTTAATATCAGCAGTCCTCATTAAGTGATTAGTGTCTTATATGTGTGTTTTTTAGCAAGGGCTGTCCACAAGAAATAGCATTTTGATTTTTTAAAATGGCATCTTTGATACAACTGGAAGAAAATCAAGAAATGATGGCTTTCATTTGGAACATTCTGTGCATATAGCTTAGATTTTTTCTGCTGTCCCCTTTATAGAAGAAAGATGTTTCATGTGTCAGCACAAACGTTCTCTGCTTTTCTATTAGAACAAAGGAAGTACTGCCACCTGGTGTCTAAACTGGTATAGCAGGCTGCCCACCTGTTTTTGTGAAGAAACAATAAATTACATGAGCTAAGTTATATGTTAGCACAATATATGATAACGTATTTATTATATTCATCAATATACTATAATTGTTACAGGACATTAAAGAATGCTAAGCTAAAAATACAGCTTCCTTTCCTCAAAAGTTCAGCTTCTTTCCCACAATGCCTATGTAACCCTGTGGGTTTGGCACTCTGTTGGAGTTTGGGGGGGGGTAGAGGTATTTTGTCCATGTGGGGGAACCATAGGAGAGGGCTGAGGAAAAGGACCGTTCTGAGGGAAAAAGGAGCTACAAAGGAAAAACAGAGAAATTTCTGAGGGAAAAAAGGAAAGGGATACAGAAGTCACCTGGGTCCAAGGGGAGAGAAGAGAGCGATCTGAGAAGGGAACCCAGGAGAACTGGAGCCTCCAGAGATGTGCAGCATCACAAAAGCCTGGAAAACAGCAGCACCATCCCCACCACAGCCAGCCAAGGCATTGCTGGTGGAGTGCGAGAGACTTTGAGAAGGCCCCTGAGAGAGAAGCAGTAAAAGGCGCTAATCATTTTTTGTTCCAACTGCCTGTTGTGTTGTCTAATTTTGAGTTTGTATATGGGTGTCCTGTTTTCATTCCCCATCCCTCTTTGTTGAATTAAACCCCACTTCTGTTTTAAGTTCTACTTCTGCTTGGTTATAGGTGATTGGAGGGTCTGGGAGTTGCATTTGGTATTTTCTTCTTCTTTATTTGCCTGCTGGCCATTCCTCCTGTTTGGAAGTGGAGGCCAGTGAGCTGGAGGCGCTGCTACTTTCTTTTTCCTTGTCACCCCCCTCCATTAATAAACCCAGGTCCCATAATTTCTTCCCTCAACTGGTGGGAGAAACTGGGGTTACATTTATTAAAAATCAGAATAAAGCAAAAAATGTGCAAATTAATTATGATTTGTTTGTGAAATGTACATGCCTTTATCACAATTGTCCTTTAAAATCACTCGGCATCAGAACAGAATTTACCTGTGTACATAATAATTTCCATGGCAAATACATCATATGTATAACAGTCAAGTGTGGACCCATCTGTGAATGCTTAAATTGGAATATCGGGCTGCCAGTGACAGAAAACAGTTCTGCAAACTTGGGGGTTCATTTGTCAACATAGAATTTTACAGGACACCATCTCTGTCTTCTGTATTTCCACATAGAGTTCCATCATAAATCATAATAGTTAATGTTATGGGTAAGCCAAGGCTCAATGACGATGTGGACTCCTCAGAGGAGGAGGGGCCCTGCGTAGCCAGTTTAGAGTTGACAAGCCAACCAGCAGGAAGATGAGGTGCAGGCATGCCAGGACTTAGCTGGTTCAGAATTACCTTAATCTTCCAGCTCTAATGCAGCAGGTGAAGGTCAGTTAGCTGCACCCAGCCCTCCGGGATCATCTGCACCTTTGGAATGCCACAGAAGGAAGCAGAGAACAGAGTTACAGGCTAGGAGGCAAAACATATGGCTATTGGCTGGACACCAGTTGACTGTTGAAAGTGAAGATGAGTCTTTACAGGACTGTTCCTGAGAAGCTGGCTGTTTACATGACACTTGGGCGTGTGACTATATAGTTTCCTGAGAGATGCTTTTGGGCGTGGATGCAATGCGTACATTAAACTCTGAACTATTGACACTGCCTTGACTGATTGCTGGAAAACCTGACTTCAGACTGAATGACTTTGGACTTCCTTTGGCCTTGTTATCTTTGAGAAGCAGAAAAAGCCACTGTAACCTGATACCAGGAGCTGGCCAGCTAGTACAGTTAATAACAATAATTGTATTATTCATTTAATATACCTATTTATTTAGGAGATTTCTATCCTGCCTCATCAGAGTCCTGCTTGAAGCAGCTAGCAATTAATGCATTACTAACATAATACTAACAATATAAAAAATAAGCCATTAAAATGAGCCCAGGAGCATAAGCAGCATAAGACTATTCATAAAAAATACCTCAAACCAAAAGCAGACCATTAAACAAGCTGAAAAGGCAAACCCCTAATTAAACACCTGGGTAAAAAGATCATGTTATAGTATTATACTATATTCTGCAGTACCTGGATAAACTCGAATTTATTTCTTCTTCACAAACTAGGATTCTAAATAGAATTAAACCATTGTTTAGAACCCTGGCTTGTGGGAAAAGAACAAACTTCAATTTCTCCAAATGCTCGCACTCAGATGTGGCGTTAGAGTGAAGACTTATGAAACCTCCATGTAAACAGAGAGGAAGCAGAAGCCTTGTTCATATGTTACAGTGAAAGCAGGTACATCCTGCATTTATAAGCTTACAACTGTTTATAAGAAAGGGTCAACATGTGTTCATTTTACAAATGAAACCAGGGACAAGTTGTGATGGATCATCAAGGGTTAATGCCTAACAGAGTCTAAGAACCTTTGAATGACAGGCTATTTGAATGGAATTCTCTTGAGCCAGTTTGGTGTAGTGGTTAAGTGTGTGGATTCTAATCTGGGAGAACCAGGGTTGATTCCCCACTCCTCCACTTGCAGCTGCTGGATGACCTTGGGCAAGCCATAGTTCTGACAAGAGCTGTCCTTGAAAGGGCAGTTCTTGAAAGAGCTCTCTCAACTCCACCTATCTCACAGGGGTGTCTGTTGTGGGGAGGGGAAGGGAAAGGAGTTTGTAAGCTGTTCTCAGACTCCAAGTGAAGGGCAGAGTATAAATCCAATCTCTTCTTGAGCTAATTAAGGATTAACAGTTGGGAACTGACAGTTGAAGAAGAGACAATTAAGCACTGACTGTGGACTGGGAAGGAGGCTGAGAGAGTGTGTGGATCAGGGAGGATCCCCATTCAAGCCCAGCTAAAAAGGAATACTGCTCTTAAAGAATGGAGTGATTCCTGGTTTGTGTATAAAGGATTTGGGGAACTTGGTTGTATGTTTCTGCCTTCTAAATTTACATGTTGGTGAAACTCAGAAACTTATGCTTGAGTGTTTAAGCAGAAACTGAAAAGAAAGCCTCTCCTCAAAATTTTAAAGACTTGTTGAATAGCAAAAAAACTTACTTGTTGCAGCAAATTATCTGATGTTTGTGTGAATACAAAATTACCTCATTTTTATTATCAGTTCACTTTATACATCCTACACTTGATTCTACCTGACCTTTCTCCTCCAAGTTAAATAAAACATTTTGTTTATTTTGAACTTTCAAAAGTGTCTTGTGGGCCATTTCAAAAGCAGAATATAAGAAGTTGATTTTGTCTCTTCCTTCAGTTCCCTGGGAAAGAAGACAGAAGGGAAAATCCTACGTGTGAAGGAGGGAAGAGAGCGCAATCACATTGATACTTTGATAAATGTGGTGTACATGAGTTGAACATAATGTGGGAATGACTCAACACAGGTATAAAGAAAAATCAAGTGTGCCCTGTACACAGACTCTATGCACTTTTGCTGTAACTTGTGGACAGGGCTCCTAGGGATTGGGGGAAGAAGGAAGGGACATACAAGCAGAGCATTAACTACATTTGGCTCTATCATGAACAGAAGCTTATTTGTGGTGTCTGAACAGAAAGCATGCCTCCTATCTGCAGGACTGGGATTTTTAAAAAATTAGCTTACTAATCAAGCAGATAATGTATTAACCACTCAATAAGAATCACACAGATATGCATAAGGATTCTTAAATCTGTTCTTTATAACCCATTTCTTATAAATAATTTAACAGCAGCCATTTCCTCAAAGCCTAAACATGTGACTGTTGATTAAATGTTCTGGGTTTGATCCTACAGTGCATTGAGTATTTATTTACTGCACTCAGGAGCACACTGGGCAAACGCTGCTATATTAACCAAATACCCCAATAATCCCCCCCCCAAAAAACACCCCTTGCTGCTGGGGGCGGGGGATCCTCATAGATAGATGTCGTGTGGCACAGTGGGCTGCAGTGAGGAATCAGGCAAAATTGCCCTTTTGTGATAGTAGAGAATTTCAGGGAAGATCTCACCCAATTCTCCTTCCACACTGCAGCCCCTCCTGAGTGTCACATGAAGGTGCCTCCCAAGAGTGTATCACCTTTTCAGGAATCACAAGGGAATGCTGAGGAAAGTGGAAGGTGGATAAGATGCAGACTCTGCAAACTGCTGGTGCTGGCAGCTCACAGGATTCAACCTTCTGTCTTTGTTCTTTAGAAGAGCACTTTCAGTATTTCTGTTTTTCAGGAATTTAAACATTTAGACCATGAGTTTGTGATTACAAAGAGGGAATTTCAAGGATGGAAAAAATATTGATTACTTATTTAGTGTTCCAAAAGTCAGTACAAGTGATGGCAGAAGCTGAAAGGTGTATCATGAAAAATGCATTATGGCAATAATAGAAGAAACATGCTTTCATGTAATAACTCCACATAAAGACTCAGGCCACAATCCCACACAGAATAACCACATTTAAGCCTATTGATTTTAATGAATTTAAGCATGCTTAACTCTATTGGATTGTGGCCCTAATAACAAAATCTTTAGATCTTTTCTTGGCACTGTGATAGAGTGCCTGGTTTTGATCATTTGTAAATTAATGGTTATGAATCACTTAAGCTCAACATTTATATAAGATAAGTTATACTTGACATTTGGCCATGAAAATGATGGCGAATGTGTTTCTTCCTTATGGAAAAATAGTTGACCTCTATCCAAGAATAATTTGTCATACTTTAAGACTAGGATGCCAAGTCTGTTTTTTTGAGCAAATTTCTGTATTGAATTTAGTTTGTATGAACAAGTTTGGGCCATGTTTGTCTGTGTTAAGGTCAGGAAAAATTCCACAAATGCAAGAATATCAGTGGTCATCAGATAGGAGTGGCCAGCACCAGTTCAGTTAAGATTCAGCACAGTTCAGAAAACAAAGGTTTCCCATACCGAACAATCTATTACTGTTGTGAAATGTACTGTGGGAAGGGGGTGAGGGTTATTTGATATAGCATGTATACCATATTTTGTGCTAAAACAACACTTTTTAAAAATATTTCAGGCTCATGGCATACTTGCCAAAAAAGATTAGTCAGAACTGCTCTGACATATGGACACTCTTTTGATCCAGTACTGTTTGTTGAGCTTCTGAGGAAGACAGGATGAATTATGTGATGAAACATAATTCCATAACTGTATTGAGGACTGTTGGTTTACATGGTGCTAGGACTATTTGTTTTGGTTCCAAAATTATTCTGATTTTGTACTCTTGTAGTAAAGCTCTGAAAATAGGTGTCAAAGGGAATGATTGGGCTCAACCAAAAAAAGGAAATAAACTCAACTGGTTTTATTTCATTTCATTTATTCTTTCTTACATCATTCTCCTCTTCTCCACTTTATTCTCACAACAACCGTGTGAGGTAGGTTGGGCCCTAAGTTAGGAGTGTGACTGGATGCAGAATAATTTTTTGCAGACTGGAAAGACTTTTAAGACTATTTGGAGAAATACTGGGATGTAAAGGACAATTTACTTTGCTTTGAGAATTATTGAAAATTAAAGGATAGTAGAAAATAGATAAACATATAAGAATAACAGTTGAAGGATAAGTTACCTGTAGATGTGAATAAGGAGAAAGGGAGGTATGAAGAAAATTTAAGAATTGGGCTGGAGGTTGGAGCACTGTGGGAAGTCGATAAGGGGGGCGAGGGAGGAGGGAAGGATATATAATTGTATAAGTTTTGATATATGTGTGAACTTTTTTTCATTATATCCTAATAAATTGTTTTTGAGAAAGAAAAAAAAAAGGAGTGTGACTGGTCCAAGATCACCCAGCGAGCTTCTATGGCCCGACTGGGGATTTGAACCTGGGTTTCCGAGATCCTACTCTGACACTTTTAACCGCTGCACAATGCTGATTCTCAGTTGTTGATATAAATCAGGGGTAGTTAAACTTGCTTGACATAAGAGCCACATAGAATAAACATCAGATGCTTGAGAGCCACAAGACACGAACAAATATTACACATGCTTTTATTGAAAAATATGCAGATTTGCTTGTTATTAAATGAGACTGCCAAAAATAAAAACAAGTGGGGTTAAAATCAGATACTGATATTTATTTATCCAATGGTGTTTGTAGGTGGGGAGGGGGCTTTTAGAACACATTTAAAGTTAAAGTTGCTTTCTTTCTCTGCTCCCTCCCAGCTCAAGGCTACCCAGGGAGGGGAACCCTGGCTGGGGAAGGGAAGACCGATTGGGGAGGCATGCCTTCCCTTCACTTCCCCAGCCACCCTGCCGGGAGCTGCAAAATATGTGTGAATGAGCCGCAGTTTGGCCATCCCTGATATAAAGGAAAGACGTCTGTACAGAGGCTTGTGGCCACCAAATGAGAAGGGAGCACTCACTGGAGAAGACCCTGATGCTGGGAAAGATTGAAGGTCAAAGAAGAAGGGGACGGCAAAGGATGAGATGGTTAGACAGTGTCATCGATGCAACGAACATGAAATTGAGCAAACTTCAGAGGACGGCGGAAGACAGGAGGGCCTGGCGGGATCTGGTCCATGGGGTCGCGAAGAATCGGACTCGACTGTGCGACTGAACAACAACAGGTCAGGTTCTATTTTGCTTATTTGTGGACACACTTTAAAACTTTTTAGGTGCTGGGAATGACAACAAAAGAATTGCCAGTATGCACGAGGTAATTTAACACAGTGAATTCTAATTTTTGACTGTATGTTGGTTGATAAGAAAGCACTTTTAAAGAAAAAAAAATACACACATGGGTTTTTTTGTTATCACATTCCTGACATTTCCCATTAGGCTTATAAGCAAAACTCTGAGACTATAATTTATTGTTAGATGGACAGGCCTTCATTAACACTGTCTTTGGCATTTTCTGTTTCAGTAATATACCAACAGTTTAATAATATTCAAAAATAAACAAGCATAATCTTAAACTGTACTACTGCTAATTAAAACTCAACCTTGTTGGTCCCTTTTGATTAATCAGGTAAATGTTTAATTGATTAATCTACCTGTTAAACTCATTAAAGCCTTTTGTTCTAGTGTAGTGCTAGTATATAGATTAATTCCAGAAACTGGCATCCCAGTCCTGAGGGCTGCTGTGGCAGCAGTCACTGATGTAAAAGTGGTGCCACTAGTTTGTTCCCTTTAGACATTCTACAAGGCACAGATGGCATAGAAGCGCACTGGCATTCATAGCAACCCCAGTAACACCCGCCAATCAGACAACAAACGGTAGCCAACAACATCAAAGGAATTAGCACACACAGGCTCAGCCAATCACAGGCCACTCATCTAGCCACTGCCCCTCATGGAGAGCCAGTGGATAGGGAGAAAAGAGTCAGCAACAGTGCAACTCCAACAGAGGCACATGGCCTGAGAGTCCCTCCCTCAGCCCACCCCTTCCCTGGCAAGGATCTGACTGGCAGCAAAAATGCTGCCCGCATTCACCCATCCCTGGTCTGAACCACATCCTGACTCCCATGAATGGCTTCACTCTTTGGGTGAAGGAGTACTTCCTTGGGCTGCATAAAGTTCCTGGGCTGCATAAAGTCTCACTTCACTAGTGGACTAGTCTGAATTCTAAGTATGCCAGAGTGGTATGAATACCCATTCTCTTTCCGTTCTGATGTTTTGTGTGCATTCCTCTGTGGGAAACCTGAAGAAAACCAAAGTCTTTTGAAGAAAACAAAAGTGAGACATGGCTGACATATGGTAACTAGAACTACTACTTCAATGTCACCTTTAGTTTTAAGTTAAAAAGGCTGCCAGTGTCAAGATACATGAAATAATGTTCTCTTTTCTCCTCTGGGGATTTCTTTTTTCGAAACACTCTTGCCAGAATTTGACATTTACATGTTTATAGAAGGTCACCTCTCCCTATAGGCTAAGAATTTTTATGACACTGATTTTCCTATTAGAGGAATCCAATACTTTAAAAGACCAGTGACCACATATGACATCTTTTTGCTTACAAACTGCTCAAATAAGCCATGGGGGGTTGGGGGGGAGTACAGAAAGGAATGGGAATAATCGCTGTTCTTCAACTGCTGTTCATGAAACTATCTTTATACTGATAAATTAGAATACATAACTGGGGACCTACAAGAAACTTGCAGAGACGGTGAATCAGTTCCCCCTTTGCTTCCTTCCCTCTACTTCTTTCTCAGAAATCTTTCCCCCCCTTTCTACTCTCTTTCCCTTATCTATCTACCTAACCCCATCTCTTTTGCCCCATCCCTTCTCTGTCAATCTACCCCCTTCTCTGTTAACCTACCCCCATTTCCCCCCTTTCTCCCATTCCCCTTATCTGTCAATTTAACCCACATTTCTTCCCCCCTTTTCTCTATCAGTCTCCCCAACCCTTGCTGCTCTCCCCACCTGCCTCCCACCCCTAGTATTTCACTCACTCTCACCTTTGCAGCTCTCCCCACCTACCCCCCACCCTTAGCACTCCACTCACCTCCACCCTTGCTGATCTCTTACCTACACCAAACCTTGGTATTCTACTCACCCACCACTCTTGCTGGTCTCCCTATCTACCCCCACCTTTGGCATTCACTCACCCCCACCCTTGGCACTCCACTACTCCCCACCCTTGGTATTCACTCACCCCAGCCCTTCCCACCTACCTCCCACCCTTGCACTCAACTATCCCTGCACCCTTGGCATTCACTCACCCCAACCCTTGTTCTCTTCCCACCTACCCCCCATGGCACTCCACTATCCCCGCACCTTTGGTATTCACTCATTCTCCACCCTTGCTCTCTTCCCACCTACCCCCACTCTTGGCATTCACTCACCCCCACCCTTGCTGTCTTCCCATCTACTCCCCACCCTTGGCATTCACTTACCCACCACCCTTGCTCTCTTCCCATCCATGCCCCCTGGCACTGCATTATCCCCGCACCTTTGGCATTCACTCACTCACCACCCTTGCTGTCTTCCCACCTACCCCCATCCTTTGCATTGACTCACCCTCCACCCTTGCTGTCTTCCCACCTACCTCCCACTCTTGAACATAAGAACATAAGAGACACCAGTGTTGGATCAGGCCAAAGGCCCATCCAGTCCAACACCCTGTGTCACACAGTGGCCAGAAATACCAGGTGCCATCAGGAGGTCCACCAGTGGGGCCAAGACATTAGAAGCCCTCCCACTGTTGATCCCCCCAAGCACCAAGAAGACAGCATCACTTGCCCCAGAGCCCCTATCTATACCTTGTGGCTAATAGCCACTGATGGACCTCTGCTCCATGTTTATCCAATTCCATCTTGAAGCTGTCCATGCTTGTAGCTGCCACCACATCCTGTGGCAGTGAATTCCATGTGTTAATCACTCTTTGGGTAAAGAAGTACTTTCTTTTATCTGTTCTAACCCGACCGCTCAGCAATTTCATTGAGTGCCCATGAGTTCTTATATTGTGAGAAAGGGAGAAAAGTACCTCTTTCTCTACCTGCTCTTTGTTACTGGACCTCCTCTAAGGATGGTTCCTCTTTCCCTTACCTGCTCTATCCCATGGATAATCTTATAAACCTCAATCATGTCACCCCTCAGTCGTCATTTCTCCAAGCTAAAGAGCCCTAAGCACTTTAACCTTTCCTCATAGGGAAAGTGTTCCAACCCTTTTATGATTCAAGTTGCCCTTTTCTGCACTTTTCCCAAAGCTATAATATCCTTTTTAAGGTGTGGTGACCAGAACTGCACACAGTATTCCAAATGAGGTCACACCATTGATTTATATAGGGGCATTATGATATTGGCTGATCTGTTTTCAATACCCTTCCTAATAATCCCCAGCATAGCACTGGCCTTTTTTATTGCAGTCACACACTGTCTCGACATTTTCAGTGACTTATCTACTACAACACCAAGATCTCTCTCTTGATCAGTCTCTGCCAGTTCAGAACCCATCAATGTGTATTTATATTTAGGATTTTTGGCTCCAATGTGCATCACCTTGCACTTGGTTACATTGAACCCCATTTGCCATGTTGACGCCCACTTGCCCGTCCTTGACAGATCCCTTTGGAGTGCCTCACAATCCTCCCTGGTTTTCACCACCCTGAACAACTTCGTATCATTGGCAAATTTAGCCACTTCACTGCTTACTCCCAACTCAAAAATCATTAATGAACAAGTTAAAAAGCAGTGGACCAAGTACTGATCCCTGCGGTACCCCACTGCTTACCACCCTCCACTGAGAAAATTGCCAATTTATACTCACTCTCTGTTTTCTATTAATTAGCCAGTTTTTGATCCATAAAAGGACTTGTCCTTTTATCCCATGATTTTTGAGCTTACTTAGTAGCCTTGGCATTCCTCACCCCTACCCTTGCTTTCTTCCCAACTCCACCTCCACTCTTGGCACTCCATTGCCCCCGCTTTCCCTTTCTCTGTTCCCCTCAGGCCAATACCCCCTTCTTTCTCTCTCCCAAAGCCAACCCCCCACATCTTTTGCTTTCTCTCTTCTTTTTCACCACTTTTGAGCTGGCAGTGGTGCCTGGGAGCTGCTCCAAGCCTGGAGCAACTCCCGGTGGTGGCAGGCCTGGAGCCTCTCCTGGCATTCCGTGCCACCACAGCTGGCTTTGGAGCGGCTCCCAGTGTTCCACACCACTGCAGCTGGGTCCAGAGTGGTTCCTGGCATTCCCTGCCATTGCAGCTGGGCCCAGAGTGGCTCCCGGTGTTCCCTTCCACTGCATCTGGACCCGGAGTGACTCCTGATGTTCTGTGCAGTGATGGCTGGGCCTTGAGTGGCTCCTGGTATTCCCTGCCACCTCAGCCAGCCTGAAGTGGTTCTGCTAGAGCAGAATCAGCATCCAGGCCCTCAAAAGGGGGGCATGAAACTTGTGGAGGGGAATCCCATCTCTCCTCCCCCCATTGCTGAGCCCACACATCGAGGCCCAACCATGGGTTTCACCGCAATGTGTCTTGGAGCCTCTCCAAGCCCTGAGTGACTCCCAGTGTGTGCTGTGGCATCGGCTGGGCCCTGAGCAGCTCCACACATCTGCTGTGGTGGTGGGCCAGGCCCTAAGTGGGTCCCTAAGTCTCCCATGGCAGCCAGGCCCTGAGCCTCTCCCACATCTGCTGCTGCAGTCCCAAGCATCTCCTATGTCCACTGCAGCCCGGCCCTGAGCGTCTCCTGTATCTGGGCCCTGAGTGGCCCCAGGACTCCACTGCAGCTGCTGCTAGGCTCCACAGAAGCATTTCAGATTTTTCTGCAAATCTGGAGATTCCCCCAAGTGTGCAGAAAAATCTCTTTACCCTCCATGTGTCCCCATCTATGGAAATAAGTATCCACACATAGGAGACATACTTGGGAATTAGATATATGAATAGTAACCAAGGAATTTTCTGCAAACCTGGAGATTCCAACAAGTGTGCAGAAAAATCTCTTTACCCTCCATGTGTCCCCATCTATGGAAATAAGTATCCACACATAGGAGACATACTTGGGAATTAGATATATGAATAGTAACCAAGGAATTTAATTTTTACCTCCATTTCTTATGTTAATTTTCAGTTTGACTATAACAGCATCAAGTACAATGTAAACAGCTTTCCTTTCCACCTACCTTACGTTTCCCAGAAAAAGAAAACACAAATAATACATCCTAGCCCACATTGTGAATATGGCTGTTGACTGGCTAAAGAATTTTAAGTGATTGATCATATGCTTTTTATCACTTGCTTGATTAATAAATTAATTGCAAACAAATGTGCACATCACGAACACCCTAATCTAAATAACTTCTTTAACATAGTGATGGCAGTTTAATAAACTAACCTTCTTGTTTTGGAGAAAAAGTCATCTAACTTCACAGATCAGCTATAATTCCCAGAGAATTCCAGGCCCCATCTGGAGGTTGGCATCCCTAACCCAAACCCTACATCTCAAACACCTAAAGTCCCTGCTGGACTCCCTGCCTAGCCAGGATCAGGCCCGTAGCCAGGTTTTTTCACGTCGAGGGGCATTTAAATTTCTTAGGGAGCACTGGCTAATCGAATTAAAGGAATACCCACCTCCTTCTCTGCACCTGCCACCGCTCGGGGGTCCTGGGCTGGATGGGAAGTTGTGGGGCCTTGCCAATAAGCCATGGGGCCTAGCCCCGAGATTCCCCACTGTAGCTACAGGTCTGACCAGGATACCTCCTAACCCCTCTCCTACCAGACTCTCCTGTTTTTCTCTCCACTACTCCACAGTTGATCAGAAGCTGAATTCTTTTCTTTCCTCTCTTGTCTGACATCCAATCCAAACTCTCCCTTGTCCATGAAGCATCTTCTAAAAATTAGTTCTTTTCTTTAAAGAATGGGGAATTTCAGACAGGCGATAGATTCCGGAAGGGAACCGGTTCTCAAACGGGTTCTGGTCTGTCATTTCAGACAGAACCCGTTTGAGAACCGGTTCCCTTCTGGAATCTATTTGCCATTTCATACACAAATGCTTCAGTCCCGTTTAGGAACCGGGACTGAAGCATTTTACCTGTCATCCACTTCCAAGTGGTCTCCAGCGCCCTCTCCCGGTTCCGATACGCTTTCCCTCCGCCTTTTTTCGCCCGCGCGGGTGATCTCCGGCTGTTTTTTTTGAACATTCGGTTTATAGCGTTATAGCGCTATAACACTATAACAGTATAACGGAATAGCATTATATCAATCCCATTGGAATGCATGTTTTGTTATACTGCTATAGCGCTATAAATCGAACGTTTTTTTTTTTAAAATCAATCACCCGCACAGGAGGAAAATGGCGGGAAAACAAAGCGGTGCAAGTCTGAAATGCCAAACCGCTTCTGATCTGGCTCATTTCCGGTAGGGGCAAGCCCTGTGTGAAATGGCAGCCACTTCAAAACGGATGATTGCCGGCTTGAAACCGGGTGAAACTGGGCAATGTGAAATTCCCCCAAATTTCTCTGTTATAGGCCATTATTCCATTCCCTTTGGGCCAAAGCATTCACAGTAATCAGACAACAAATCTAAGCATAAATGTCCAACTGCGCCCCTTGTACAACATTTTTCGGAGGCTGGTCATGGCTTTAATGAATTTAAATGTGTTGTTCCGGAAGTGGTGCGATCTAAACCTTATAACATCATAGACATTCATAAATTATTATTGCAGAGAGAAGCATTCTGGACGTTTAGGCTAAATACGGTGCAACCAGCAGGTCTTAACGCAGCTCTGGAACTGTCTTGTTTTTTGTAATGGATTCTTTCTGTAATAAAGTTTGGATTATCACTTTGTTAGATTTGATGCATTGTTAATCAAGTTTCAAGTTGAATGATGGCATGTATAATGTGTTTAAATACCCCTGTTTGAGTAGAAAGATACAAGATGTGTTAAAACCAGATGCACTGATAAGTTGGCTCCCATCGTATCAACAGCACATGATGTATGGTTTGTATCTATTTAAGGCAAATTGAGTTTGTAACCAGTAAGACTTGTTGTCCGAACTTAAGACTTGTTAGCCGTGGGCTGTTGGAGCTGTGCTGGTAAGCTTTGTAAAATATACATGTAAATGGCAATTTGTAATATTGCAACCTTAATGTGCTTTATCTAAGTTATGTCTTATGTATTACAGGATAAGACTGATATCACTACTGAGTGTAATAAGACAACCTGAGAACTGTATGTATCATGATTCTTATTATCAATCAGGATAGTGTATAGCCGGCATGGTGCCAAGCTTATATTATTCCATTTATCTTTTGGTAGGAATTTGGTTGATAAAGAGTTCTTCAAAACGAACAACCACTCGAGATGTTCGTACTTCTGGTTGATGTAATCTTCTGTTTATGACGTTCTGAAAAACAAAGACATTAAACACCACAAAACGTCATCGTTATCAAGTTTACTATTGTCGATTCATTTTTGTATGTGAACTTGCAGCAATTTTCTATTTGTTCATGTATAACAAATCTATACCAACAGTAGCCCTCACAAGTTACAGCGAACACATGTACAATCCATGTATAGTATATGCTTGATTTTGCTTTATACATGTGTTGAATACTTCTCAAGTTACATTCAATATATGTACACCTGAACGTGATTGAAACCCCACATGGTCCTTAGTTTCATTTATAAAGAGATTGTTATATATTAACTGTAACTGTAATGGCTCCCTGTCAAGGTCAGTGGCTACACATGTTGCTTATCAATATCCCTCATTTACTTCTGCTTTTGGTGACTGGGGGTGTCAAATAGCACTACTCAAGCCCAAAAGCCAGCACCTTAATGATGGCTAAATAATGAAAAAAGTATGGGCAAGTTACAAGAATACCACCAAAAATCTGTGTTCAGATATGGAGGTATATGGGAAAAAAAGAACTAAGGAAGGATTATTGTGTTGCAGTCTGTAACACAAATGGTATCACTGGGTATATATTATCACTCAGAAACATGTACTATGGACTTCTACACCAACAAAAGTCTTCAATACACATAAATGAAAAATGGACAGTAAACAGTAAAATTTAGTGCAATAAACAAAATGCAGGATAATATCAACTGTTAAAACTACTAGTTGAAAACATAGGTCTTCAGGCTCTACCCAAAATCCTTGTATAAGGGCTCAGGGCCACTAATTAAGTAGTACTAGCAAATAACATGATTAATAATTCTATATTCTATGGCCAGAATGGATATCATCAGATGGGGTCTATGTGGTCTCTTTCCTACCTATCATCCATTCTCTGCATTTCTAGAATCCCTGAAATATTATCAAAAAAATTCTCCCACATTTTCTTACAATACATTGGTGTGCTATTTGTACACACCAAAGTACTCTTCTAAGATGAGTGGTCCTTGGTGTCTTTAAATCCTACTCTATTAAATTTCTTTATAGAATGCTATTAAGGAAGACTCTTAATATTTTTAGTACCTCAAGAGTCCGTTTCTGCTAAGTTCATTCCCTTATGAAAAGTTCTGATTCATCTCTTTACTCTACAATTAAGCAAAACATCATAAATGGCTATAGTGCTTTCTTAACAATTTCAAGTTTGACACAACCTTGAATAAGGTTTATAGGTCTTCAGAGGTTCTTTTCAATTTACCTGACAGAAAATCTTTAAGCACGGAATTTTTTGAGCAAGAGTTAATGGGCTACATCACCCAGTCTGAGGTGCTTCCCCCCCTCCAGTTATTGATTTTAATCAGTCACAATTTAATCTTGAGATTATCTTTTAAAAATTTGCCGGGTAATGTTATTTAAGTTGCAACTATATTTGCTGCAGAGTGCTTAATAATGTACCATTCTCTACCAGATGTCAGCCTCCCTAGCTGATTCTCCTTACTATCAGATTGTACAGTGCTTCTGGAGGGTTCTTGGCTATACATTTTGAACATCCATAGGAAGCAGTTACACAACTGTGAACCAACTGAATAAGTCATCTGTATATTATCTCTAGCTATATGACAGTCTTCTTTAGATGTTACATTTAGTGCTATGCATGGTGCTAGCTTCAGATTAAATGGGCCACCAGGGCAGTTTACAGATTAAAAACATGCATAATTAGAAACACATCTTAAAAACCATTAAAACCAAACAAAAACACGTAGCAGTAACATAGATATACTTTCTATTACTCTAGCATATAAAAATACAACTTACTTCCAAATAATATAGAAAGCAATTCCTAACAACAACAACACCCCCCCCCCCACCAACAACCAAAAGCCAACCAAAACACACACATACACACACTCGAATTACCAATGTCTGGGAAATGAGAAATGTTTTCACCTGGTCCTAAAACTGAACTGTGAGGATGCCAGTTGAACAGTAGCATGGAGGGAGTTCCACAAGTAAAGTACGATTATAGATCATATTTAAAACTATTCCCATTTCAATAATCTGAAGTTAAAAAGCAGGAAAATATATTTCACCATATGTTAGATGGGGCCCTCAACTTTTTTGAGCCCACAGATGCCTTTGGAATTCTGACATAGGGTGACTGCCCAATAACTGATGGGCAGCCATTTAAGTGACTGCAGGATGGGAGTAATATGCAAGCTCCGCCTAACTTCTGATAGTAACTGAGCTGTGGCATTCTGTACCAACTGAAGTCTCCAAGTGGACTTTGAGAGGAGACCTATGCAGAGTGCATCATAGACTATAGTAGTCTAGTCTCTATGTTACCATGGTGTGGTACAAAGATGCTCCCTGCTAGACCTGGGAAAACTAAACCTGGAGATTGCCTGAGAGAAATGATTCTGAGATCCCTAGGTTTAAAGCCTAGTAATAAGGTGAACACAGGTATCTAATTCTTATTTTATGAGACCAGATGGCCTACACTGGATTTGGGATGTCTGATGGATATCACAAAACACAAGCTAAAAATATGTCATTATACTGAAAACAAGCTTCCTGTTTTGAATATTGTCAGCTTATTTCTAACACAGAATCACAGATTCACATAAACATTACTGAAAAATGGAAACATATGGAAGGTGGGTTGGATTTTTTAAAGCGTAGCTTTTAAGCTCACTTTTATGGTAAATATTACATTATATAGGGTTACATAGCTGACATCTGTCTAGTTAAGAACATTCTGCAGTGCACATTTCATGTGTTGATATGCTGATTTAAAGTGATGCCACAGTTCTCAAATAACTCTTCTGGTGCTATACTATTCATTTTTATCTATCTTGTACTGGTTCAGTTAAGGACTGGACAGTGCTTTTGACTGGATGAAGCTTTACTGTATTTGGTATAAGAAGGTATAGGTATGAAATTAATCAGTCTTTTGAAAACTATTGTGTGTGATTTGTTTTCCATTTGGTAGCATGCCGGCTTTTTTAAATACTTGTTTATGAGTGCATTTTGTGTGCCGGCCCTTCTTTGGGGGGGGGCATTTGGCCTTCCCTGCGCTGTCCCCGCCGTCGCGCCCTGACTCATCACGGGGACAGGGGAGACTGGCAGTGCCGCACTTCCCTCGCCCACCGCAGCCTGGCCTGGGGAGGCTGTGAACACTTCTTGGGGGGGGGTGGCCTCCACCGGCCTTCCCCACCCTGCCCCTGCCTTACTGCCCTGACGGCGCGCCCTGACTGAGCTCGGGGAGGCAGTAAAATGGCTGCACCATGCTTTCCTGGGCCGCCGCGCCCTCGCCCATCCAGACCGTGGGCCCTTCTTCAGGGGGGCACCTCCACCTGCCTTCCGTGCACCGCCCCTGACCTCGCTGGCCTGGCGGCACACCCCAACTGAGCTTGGGGAGGCAGGTCACGGCCCCGCTGCCCTTCCCTCGGCTGCCGTGGCCTGGACTGCATAGCCTGCGGGACCTTCTTGGGGTGGGCGGGTTCGGCCTCCGCCGGGCTTCCCTCAGGCCCCCGCCAGCGCACCCCCAGCCATGTCACTGGCTGCCCAACAACTGCACGGGGCCTGGAGAGAGCCACACCGTGCTTCCCTGGCCCGCTGGGTGTGTCCCCAGCTGCTGGGCCCTCGCCCCAGTGTCTTCCTAGGGCTCGTTGCCTTCACTTTGCAACGGGATTTGCGCCTAGTAAAACAATAAAGTCTATGCTTATCTAGCTTAGCTAATACATTAGAGCAAGGTTCCAAGTTACCCAATGTTGGTCCATCTCCGGCATGTAGTTTCAGCAATCCGAAGTAGCTCTCTCTTGCAGAGACACCCAGGGCTGTAGCCCACATGAGCAAGCAGTTCAAGATAGATGCCATGAGCACAAGCTGAGCTGGGTAATCACTGGCATACTTCGTGCCAAGTAGTTATTGAGCTGGCTTATGGCAAATGCTAGCTAACTTTATGGAGAGGGTCTGACCCCAGGCCTGCTTGGCCAATCAGAAACCTGAGAGGTGATTTAACTTTCTCTGTGTTGCTAACCACGTGATGTATAGGGTGATGGACCAGAATGGAAAAAACAAAACTAAACTGCTGCTAAGCCTTGCTTCTTTCCCACAGGTGCAAGACCTATAGCTCAGTTGCTTGGAATGCCCTAATTGGGAGACCAAAGTAAGGTGGTACTCCCTTGCACTCATGGCTGCATACTATCTTGCTACAAGGTCACACTGACTCTGGACTCTCTGGGAATGTTTGTGTAGGCCTCTTTCAGCCTGAACCAAAGATTTTTGTTTCAGAGAGCAAAAGCAATTCTGAGATTTTATCACACCAAAGGTGGATGCCTTGTAGATCCAGCAGTAAAATTATTTACTCATAAGGCAATCCCCCATCTTCTTTATGGCGTAGAGGTCTGGGGCTGGAAGGACTACATAATCTCCAGCCTGGAATCAATTCAAAACTTATTGATCAAACAACTCCTTGTCTTGCCCAAGGGGACCCCTGCAGCCCTAATGAGGGCAGAACTTGGTATGCCCTCAGTTAGGGCTCGCGTCCACCTTGCTTTACTCAAATCCTGGAATAAAGATAATACTACCTTTTCCAACACATTTAGCAAACAATGCTTTCAACTAATGTCAAATAGAGATACATCCTGGTCTACATGTTACAACAACATATTTGCCTACTATTCCAGACGATTTTGGGGGGGGCTCTCAATATTGGCACCAACTTATGAAGCTGTATCTATAAATGTGATGCTTTATTGGACAGTTTTACAATCTCTAGGGCTAAATTCTCCCCTTGGTTTAAGTTATTCAAAATACAAATACATTACCTTTATTGGCATAAAATATCAAATACCTAGTGAATATTACATCTCAAAATCTCAGAAAGGCACGTACTTCCTTATGTTTTCAGACAATGCTGATGGCTCTACTCACGGGGAGATAACTCTCAAATACCGCTGGCCTTACGTTCTTGTATATGTGGTGCCTCAGTCCTACAGGACATTCTTCACTATATACTATTTTGTCCTATGTATACAGCAGTTAGATCTAAATTTGCCCCCACAGGGGAATAACGAGACAGACAACCATTTTGGATTAAACAAGGGCCACTTTATTAATTATATACAATTTTGGGACAGCAAAAACCCGGCAAGGGAGCACTTCAAGATTAGCGGAACAGACAAGGCAGGTGTCAGGCTGACCAGCCTCCTTGTCTGATACAAATGGGCGATGCACCAACCCCGGTCCTGGGCCATTAGCCTGGCTTGCGACCAGCAGCCTAGCCGCGGGTCGCCTCCTGGGAGCGCCTACCCCTGAAACCTTACAGTTTGCAGAGAGGTGCTTAACCCAAGAGGCTCCCCTAGGGGGTCCCCATTTACCGCCCGGGGCCTTAATAGCCCGCAAGCCGTTCCTGAAGACCCCCCAGTTCCCAAAAGACGGGAGGGCTTAAGGTGCTCACCGATTCCGCTACCTTATCCCTGCCCTACTCTACGAAAGTGACCGACCTATTTACTGCAGCCACACCCTTACCCGTACTTCCAATGATCCAGTGTAAGATAGGCGAAAACACCACCACCCTCATTGCCAATCTTGGGTGATAGCGAAAAATTCCTACCTGGCCCCCAATTGGGCGACCAGCCTCAGCCTACACTAGGTTAACCGGGTGGGCGGGCGAGCACGAGGCTGCAACAGACAAAAGGGGGGCGTGGGCAGAGCCCTGCCTAGCCAGG
>NW_015173677.1:155353-218133 GCF_001447785.1 Gekko japonicus
TCGCCGGTCTTACCGTCCTGATTCGTAGCCTCCTCGGGACCGTCGTGGACCTCCAGTTGCCGGCTCCCTCCGCCTCCTGGCCCGGACCCCTGGTCCTCCTCCGGTGCTGTCGACCCAGAAAACCAGGCAGCCTCCCAGCCTGCCGCCCCCCCGATAGCGCCCCTGCCGCCCCCGGAGTACTCCCTGTAACCCCGGGCCGGTCCGCGACGTCGCCAGCCGATCCGCGCCGCGATGATCCCCTCCTCGCCGCTGCAGCCGCCTACGATCCCCGCTGCCGCTGCCTTCGCTGCGGCCCCCGGCCCACGACAAAGCCGGGTAGGCCCCCACAGCAAGGCAGCACCACCAGCCTCCGCCTGCTCCGACCGAGCACGAGGCTGCAACAGACAAAGGGGGGGCGTGGGCAGAGCCCTGCCTAGCCAGGCCGGCTCCGCCCCCTCCCCACGTCCCAGCACTCTGTGCTGGGATGCGGCGTTCGCCCCGCCTTCCCCGCGGCGGCAAACTAGCCCCCGGCCGCCATTGCCTTCGGTGGCGGCCGGGAGCTCCCTTCTTGATAATCTGCTAACAAGACAAAAAATTTCCTCTGACATTGACAGGCTGGTCTTTCTATTATCTGATACTGATCCGCTCGTCAGTTATAAAGTGTCTCTTTTCACCTTGACTGCCAAAAAAATCAGGGCTAAGACTACAGCTTCAGAAAATTAACCTTTTTATGACCGTTTTATGACTAACTGGATTTATTATTTTACAATTTTACTGTTTATAACTGGTCCGTATTTATTGGTGCGAAAATTCTTTTTAATCGCTGTTTTACCTATGTATGGTTAGAATTATTTTTATTTTATTATCCTAATTCTGTATTGTTATGGCCTCTGGCTATATACACAATAAAATTCTGGAATTCTGGAATTCTGTATGGTTATAGTGTTGGTTTATGTTATGTTGTTGTTTTGAACTTGTGTTCTTGTTAACAGTTGAAAATTCAATTAAAATAATAATAAAGTTCTGCATTTAACCACTTGTAGTGTCCTTTGCAGATCTAAAGTTAACAGGGCATCTAGATTTCTAAAGACTTTCGTATTCATATATGAAAGAATGGTCCTTGTCAACAGCAACTCTGTTAATTCCTGTGATACAGTAGATTCTGAAAGCGAGCATGTTGTACAAACCAATGTGATGAAGTAGACACAGGATTTTGATGAGGTGATTGATCATTCTGATGCTTTGTCATGGGCCAGACAACACCCACCACAACTTTCTTGAATTATCTCATGTCTGTGATATGTCAAATGATTCAAATGATTAGAAAACTAACAAATCCTTCCAAAGGTATTTCACTATCCCAGCTGCCATGTCAGATGTGTTACTCATAGTGACCTAAACTCAAATAAATCACATTTGTTTCTGGCAGTAGATACACTGCAATTCTAGAAGTAAATAGGATTACTTAAGAGTAAAATTAGTAGACAATTGCATCATCAATATTCTATCAGGAGTCTAGCCAGAATTCTTTCTCTTGTTCACATCTGAACTGAAAACATACTTTTTTTTTTCTCGGCAGGCTACATCACTATGGTATTTGTATAAGGTAGTTTCAACCTGTCTAGAGGTATCAGAATCTGAGCCAAAGAAAGCAGCTACACAGGGAACAAAGCACTTTTTGAGAAGGTGTCATTTCCATGGTGGCACTCCTACTGAAAAAAAAAAACCCCACACATTAATTGGGCACTTCCAAAGCAAGACTAAATTAGATCCAGCAGCTGTGTTTTGATATGCAGACAGGTGTGCATACAGAACTACAGTCACCCACTCAGCCTCTCCACTTGACAACAGGCAAGACACTGGAAAATATATGTGTATAAATCCACATGCTTTGGTGAGCATCTTTATAGTGTTTCTTTGCCAGTTCATCATTGCAAAACAGAAACAAAAATAATCCAGTCCTGATCTCAAAGAACTTCAGTCCTATCTACATGATTTGTGGCCTGGCTAGGAATTCTTGAGGTTGGCATTTTTGTGGGTATGCATACATTTCCTGGATCTCTGCAATACAGTTTCTCCAGGCAGTTTACTAAATTAGAAAGAATTTTTTAAAAACTCTCTGGTTGGGAAGATGCTAAACTGATTAGTCTTTAAAATACCATCTATACTGATGACATTTTGTTTGTTCATTTGCTTTGTATTATTGTATTTTGTTTTTGGTTGTGAGCCATACTGGGTCCCTACTGGGGGGGGGGGAAGGTGGAATAAAAATGAACAAATGGCATGATTAGTAATAATACATTATAATGTATCCTTGTGATGAAGTAACATTCCCAGTAACCTGCTGAGACAGGCAATTGACACTGGCTCCAATCCTCAGGGCAATAGACATAAGAACGGTAAATGGTAGTGGTCACATTGCATACAGGTAGAACTGTATACACATAGTAAACATGAGCATTGCTCTGTTCACACAACATGGTTATCTAGCATGTTGGGGGGATCTTTATGCTCCTAGTACACACAATAGTAACATATGAAAAAGATGAAAGTAATGTAAAGATAAGATTCAAGAGGGGAAGGTAGGAAAGACAGAAAAAGACTATGCACAGAGACAGAAGCAGTTATATATATCCCAAGCATACATATAAATTAAAGCTTCCATTAGGGCAACATTATGCAGCAATCAGTTCCCAAATCTGTGTTGTGCAATATTGATACAGGAGTGAAGCATTGCATGAGGAATTGGCAGAAAATTTGGCTGCAGCACTTCTAAACAAATGCTCCTTCTCTGTCTGGGGGAGGGACAGGAGAAAGCAAGGAAGGTTTAAGCACTCCTACCTGCGACCAGTTGTCCCTTGTAAATGTCCCTGTCTCTGAACCATCACTAACTGGTAGCAATTGAACAATGTTTTCCAACATAAAGATTAGTTCTGCACTAAGCAAAATCCAGGCATAATTTCTCTGGGCACAATGTAAACCTGTAATCTTCCCCTTGCCAGCCTCAGATGTATCCTATACATACATACAATCCTAATTGGAAAAAAATCTATTTTATTTCTGAAATGACATAAATAGACCAAATGGAGATGAAGTTGCGGCCCAACTCAGCTCTCACTGGATTCCAAGGCCACAGTAATTTTTTTAAAAATATATATCCTCCCTCTTCACAGAACCTGTAAAGTGTGATTGGGCACATAGGCAACAGAAAAAAGTAAAACAGTGTAGAAAAAATAGAGCTTTATGGCTGTTAGGAGAAGCCTGCCCTCAACTATAACTGAGTGCAGCTTGGAGAAATGGCAGTAATTCCCAAACACGATGGAATAAAACTTCTGGTACCAAATTGTTATTCTATAGTTCCTCTTCAGAGAGAATCCAATAATACAAGAGAGTCTTTAGAGCAGCACAATGGGTGTTCTAGAGGCTGTGCTTGAAGAGGTTTCCAAAACTGGCAATGCCATTGCTAAGGGATGAATCTCTTGAACATCTTCACAGAATAGCGAATACTTGGACTCTGCTTCTGCAAGCTGTTAGTTGTGTGCAGACTGAGCATGTAGCAATTAACTTCCCTCTTTTGTTCTTGGAATATTCTGTGGATTTGGGAAGCTATATTAAAAATAAATGATGTTTAATCCATAAAGGATTCTAATGTTAAAAATATATATTTCTCAAAAGCTGCTATCTGAGCAGCTGAGCCATTACTATCTTCTGGTTTCAAGAATTTATTGAATATGCATAAATATATTTTGCTCAGTTGTTTAAATATACCATCATACTGGGTTGTCTGACCATATATTCATTCTATAAAGAATAAAATAGTAAAAAGGGGTAAAAAGTGGGGGGACGGGAAGAAAGGCACTTCCTAGTATTTCTACAGTGCAATTTAAGTTTTCTGGACTGCTGTTAGGATGTCCAAAGGTAAAACTTATACATTTAGTCACTCTGTGTGAAAAAATAATTTTGGTAGAGACAGCAGAAGACAAAAGCAGATTTCCTCTCCTACGTAATTATTAAGGTTGCAGGAGAAGACTTATTGTCCTTTGCATACATGATGACTCTAAATTTTGCCCATTTATTACACATAATTTTTTGCCCGTTTCTGCTACTAGATCATGCTGATTGCGTCAATATGTGTATTTTCCCCAGGGAATAAGTGGTATATTTCTGCTTAGGATCAGGCTGTTCCTTGGAAGTGCTGGTCTAACATTAAATTGCACATTTTAATTATGAGGGCATTTGATTTCTAAGATAAACTTTGTGGACTTACTGATTTCTTGTAAAGACACAATTACCGTAGGCACATTTGCAATTAAGTTTTCAAAACTTCAATTAGAATTCCTTTTGAATAATATATATCGTAGGTACTGTTAGTTGCACCTTATTACCAGTGTGTGGCACTGTTTTCTGTAGAAAAACAATAACTTTTGTAAAGCTGGTATTCTCAGAAAAGCTCCGTTTTACTCATTCAGATGCAAATAGAAAAGTAGTTTCTAGTGTTAGAGACTGGTCTCATATTTTGAATGGCATCAGGTCAGTCTTCTCATTTGATAGTTTAACTTGGGCCTGGCTATTATTGGCAAAAATTGCCACCTCTTCACACTGCCCCAAAAGAAATACTCTAATACTCTAAATCTTAGAAGTATGTAGTTTTAGTATATAAATAAGAATACAATTGGAATGCCATACCACAATATTATTAAAAATACCATCCAGTTAAAACAGATGATTGACAAGAAAGATAACTTCTTTTTTGTAAACCATCCACTATAACTCAAAACATAAATGTCTAAACTTTTTCATCCAAAAGGATAAGTTTCCTTAGTTAATATATCACTAATATTATCACTTGTTAATTCAAAGATATAGTGAATTTCTGTGAGAAATTCAAACAACCTGTCTGCTTAGGACTGCAAAAAATGTGAAAACTGTACATTTGACTTACTTCCAGCCTGTGTTCTGTGACTCAAATCCTTTAATCCCTTCCCCTGCAATGTAAGTATACACTGATACCTATAAATGTGCCTTTGTGTTGAACAGGGTGCTTCTCTGCATGCCTTATTTACAGAGCGATTGAAAAGTATCTAGAGGTATAATCCTAAACCTGCTTGCTTGTAATGCATGGCTTCATTTCTAAAAGGACGGATTCCAGCTCTCAAGGTAACCTTTGAAATCACATTCAGACATGACATACCGTGGTTATGGAAACTTAACTATGGCTTGGCATAATATCTGAACTGACAAAGCATAATTATAGCTGAATGGAAGCTGCTCCATTTAGAGACAAGAGCGCTGAGCTGATGGGAAACAATAACATAGAAAAAGGTCTTTAAGTACTTGAAGGGCTGTCATATAGAGGATGGTGCAAAGTTGTTTTCTGTTGCTCAAGAAGGTTGGACCAGAACCAATGTGTTGAAATTAAATCAAAAGAGTTTTCAGCTAAACATTAGGAAGAACTTCCGGACAGAGCAGTTCCTCAGTGGAACAGGCTTCTTTGGGAGGTAATGGGTTCTTCTTCTTTGGAGGTTTTCAAACCCTTCCAACTGTATGTTTCCATGAATCTAAGGAGGTTTGCCAGTATATCTGGAAAGGAAAACCATAATATGAGTTATAAACTACAGGGTTAGGGATTCCAGCTTCCAGGTGGGACCTGGGGATCCTCTGGAATTACAGCTCATCTCCAGACTACAGAGATCCATTCCCCTGAAAAACATGGGTACTTTGGAGGGTGGACTCTATGGCATTGTACCCCAACTGAGGTCTCTGTCCTCCCCAGGCTCCATCCCCGAATCTCCAGGAGGTTCCCAACTTGGATATGGCAATTCTATCCCCCATCCCCCACCGGTGGAGACCTGGCAACCCTAAATATGTTTAATGCAGACCCCCTTTTTTGATGATATATCAGCTGAGTTTCTGTGATCTGGGAGCCCTGCTGCCTGGCAGAAGGTGAATGCACTCAACCATTTACCTGGCACAGAGTATCCATGGATAACAGATGTGTTGGTTCAACACATTTTTATGAACTGCCAAGTACACACATGCTAGGATCCAAGATAGTGGATCTGAAAGACCTGGATTCAATGCTCTACTACTCTGCAATGACAATCACTGGGAGAACCTGGGCTTGTTATATGCCATCAACCTAATCTATTATAAAGGGTTGTTTTGAGGATAGAAAGGAGAAGGAAAGACTATGTATGCCACATTCAGCTCTTTGGAGAAAGGGCAGGACAAAATGCACTTGAAGTTCACACAAATGCACTTCAAAAATGCAGGTTTTGCCTTTTCTTTAATTTACTGCTCCTTTGACTTCCCAGGAGCCAAATAAAATGAAAGCTTTCTTTGTGTGCTGAGTTTTTATTCAGAGTATAAATCTGTGGGCCGGTGTTTATTTTAAATGTTTGTTAGACTTCTAGGTCCCCCCCCCCCCCAGGTATTCCATAAATATTTACTCAGTACTGCTGCTGTTGATATGCCAATAAAGGTTTGTTGTGTTGTGTTGTACTCTGTAAACTGGTTACTTCTATTCTTCTTCTTCCAAATAGTAAAGATAATTTGATCACCTCTCTACTTTTTCTGACTGGGTGAAGATGCTTCATTAAAGTGTCTTCATTTCCTGCCAGGATGTTAGAGATGGACCAGCTTATCAAAGCTCACATGCAAAGTGATAAGTTACTGCTTGTTAAACAACTATCTGTATTAATGCAGAGTATAACATAGATATGGTTACTCAGGGCTTCTGTACACATTATGGAAATAAATGTGTTTCTCACTGTCGGTATTGCTAGGAAGTCATACCCAGCCCCAGATCCCTGATATATATTTGTGTTCTATAATTGTCAGCCAGCATGTTTGTCTCACATATACATTACAAAAATCCCTTTACCATTTAGGCCACTTCACATACATAAACATGTTGTGGTCTGCTGTTTATGATAGTACGGTGCTTCTGTATTATAACAGTTGTAATTGTTATACACGTGTGCATGCACTAATGCATACTTTTGTCTGCCTTGAATCTACTATGTGGGGAAAAGGTGGTTTATAAATATTATAATAAAATAAATGTGACTGATAAATGATACTCTGCACATGCCAAAGTGGTCTGGTATCTGTTTTTAACAGTAAAATCCTAAACAGATTTATTCCAGTCTAATCCAAGCAAAATAAACAGGGAGAGTCGAGTAACTGCATAGGATTACACTGTTATTATTACTGCTCATTTTACAAGGCTGAGCTACTTTTGGACATTTAAAATACATGCCTTGGCTCAAAGCAAGCTCTTCAAGTGATTTCCATTGGAATCAAAGAGATGTGTCCTTAAGGAAAGGTGTATAGGATTTGGATATAAGTAGTTTTCACCGTTTCTCACAATCTGATCCTAAACACATCACACAGGCATGCGTTCAGTGGAAATCAATAGGACTTATTTCCATGCAAATGTGCTTTAGGTCCGGGTGTTACTTCTCTTTGGAAGGCAACATTTTATGTGGGAATCCAATTTTACTGGCATTGAACAGCCAGTCTTTTGTGTTTGAACAACCAAGCTATTACTTAAAAGGAATTCAAAGCAAGACTGATGATCTTGGGTAACTGTGACCTTTCCAACACAACCAATTGCATAAGCTCTGTATGCCTGCAGTTTAAAACGAATAAAAGCCCTTTGCCTTTTCTACAGATTTTTATCTATGAAAAACAGAATCTGTATTGTAAAGCAATTATATTATCAGGGTTTTTTTTTAATGGAAGTGCAAATGTATCAACTCATATATTGGCAATTTTAGGATTGTTTGACACTCATCTGAACAGTGAAAAGTTGTTTGTTAACTGCCTTCCAAGCATTTCAAACAAGTTGTTGGTTGTCTTTGAAGTACTTCTAAGAATGTTTGGGAGATCAGTTTTTTTTAAAAAAAAAAATCTGGAAACATCACTGCTTGTAAATATAATTTGTTTTATAACATTTATATCCCACCTTTCTGTCCTCAAAAAGATCCACTCAAACTTGTGAAATTCTGTTACTGTTCCATTCTAGCACTGGCTATGCTATGAAGCAGCTGCAGAACTCTTTCTGTGAATCTATAATTTTGGATAATAGAAATGTTACAGAGCATGATATTATTTTGTCCTTCATAATAGTACACCAGCAAATTATTTTAAAGCACCTTGCCTGTGATGAAACTACTTATATATCTAATTCTGAACTTATCCCAGGGTGTGGATACCCCCCTTCACACAATCTACAGATGTTTCAGTGAAGTTGGAAACCTTTAAAAATAGAACGTTAAAAAGCTCAAAATAGACAAGCAATGTTTCAGTGTGTACAAGTCATAACAAGGAACACAGTTCCTTGCTGAGCAAGGTCTTAGGGAGTGTTTTGGGTTGCCTAAACCCTAGAAAGTCGGGATCTGCTGGGACTGCCATGGTGGTGGTGGGGGGAGTGGGGGAATGGGGACATGAGAACCTATGGGAAATAGATGCAATGTGGAGATGGGACATGGGGGTGGGTAGATGAAGCCGAATGCAGAAATCAGTCTTGGATTGCCCAGGGGGCAAATGCTGACTCTAAGTGCACCTGCAGCATATCTATAAAATCTGCCTATTCTATTACTTTATACATGGCACAGAAAGATAAGTGATATGTTGCTTCATGATAAAGCAAGATCATACCAGGCATCAGTTGTAGGCATCTGAAAAGAAGTATCAAATCTTAATAGAGCTAGGGATTAAGTGGATAATTAGAGGTCTGAGAAAAGATATTCTTGTGGAGGAAGGGCTATGACTTGAACTTTACTTTAAAGAATGTATTCACCATTTTAATTGATAGGTTCAAAGTAGACTCCCAACTTCTCTTTCTCCTCCCTTCCCAATAGCTACTCAACAGAGAGCTAAGACAAAGCTAGAAAAGAGGTGTGAGGAAAAACAAACCACCAAGCACTTTTGCAGTTAGGCGGGTTTGCTGGTAGAGACCTCTGGTGTCAATGAACCAGATCACAGGAGGAGAACTCATTAGTTATTGCTAACTTTCTACGGGTCACAGGACTTATTATGTAAGATCTTTCAGAAGCCACATCCTCATAGAAATCATTATTTTGTTAGTAATTTCACTTTTCAAAATACCCTTAAATAAGGTAATGGTTGCAATCCAATTGGCCTTCTCTGAATTCATTATTGGTAGCTCAGGCAAAAGGGCACATAACACAGGTTTCATTCTACCTGCATGCAGGGGTGAGTCTGCCAGGGGCCAGTATTCTCTTTACTCAACCAATAAAATTCAGCATGAAATTTTAATTCAGGCCTCCTCCCAGAGCATAATGTATTCCACCACGTTTCTGTTTGTCACTCCCAGACTCACTGTCTACCAGGTGCTGGCCTCACCGGGTGTCCAGAACTTTGGAAATCAATTCTAAAAGTCACAGTGGAGTGGTCTGTCCTTGGAACTGCCTGGAGATGGGTTAAACTGATTTCATAAACATGTGTTTGGTAATGGCAGTTGCTTTCATCGCTGTAATAGCAGCAGCAGAAGAAGAGATTGGATTTATACCCCGCCCTTCACTACCCAAAGGTGTCTCAGAGCGGCTTACAACCTCCTTTCCCTTCCTGCAACCTGGAAACAGCAACCTGATCTGTAATACTAAGTACCTGGGCAATCTGAATTTGAATCCTATGCACATTTGCTTTTGGGGGAAAAACCCATAATCCTTTACAACAGAAGTATACAGTTGTACTTAATTTAAAGTAAATATGCATAAGTTCATAGCAAAAATCAGACTTTTTTTTAACAAATGTGTTTATTATGCTTATTTTCATGGCATGTTTAAGTTTTATTAAAATTTCTTGAGTAGGGAAACATATTTGCACAATAGCTTCTATACTGTGTAACCCTAGGCATGTTTACACAGTAGTGTCTCCACGTTGTTAAGTAAGACTTCATTTTAGTAAGTGTACATGCAGCATTTTAGTAAGATCCATCTTCATTACTTGAAGGTACTAGGTTTCATTACCCCCACTATTTCCAGACAGGGTAGTCTCTCTGGGAGGGGAAAAAATGCAAAAAAGAATGGGTTGGGGTGTGTGTGTTTCCTGACGAGTTCAGTATGCAGAAAAATCAGACGTACAGTGTCCACATTCTGGCAGCGAATGCAGCAGTGAGCAACATGCAGAGCTGATGTGACAAAGACTTTGAGGACTAGCTGTCGGCTTTTTGCATCTTTTCTGGCAAGGGCACCAAAAGAAAAAACAGAACTCAATTTAAGGATGCATAAAGACGAGTCTAAATACCACCCCTCTCCCGGGTTTAAACTGGAAGACGTTCTGACAATGAGGAGTTCGGGAGAAAGTCATGGGTCCTCCTGTTGGCCCGCTCTGTGGAGCTGACAAGCAGGAAGAGAGTCTGCAAGTGGCAGATGATTATCTGAGCTGCCTGAAGCTGTCATCTAACAGCTTAAAGGAGCACAAGTAGGGCCAACCAAAGTAGCCTTCAAGGATTGCACCATGTCTTCCAGGTCTAACATTGCCTCCCGTAGAACTGGGCACAGGGCAAATGGGATGAGCGTGTGCTACTTTACTTTGAAAGAAATGCACACCCAATGTTTTTCACTGAAAGCAATGCAGTGCAGATCATCCTTGTATTTAAGTACACACATTGATAAACAGCACCAACATGTGCATGTACAACTGCACTACACTGTTTTCAACAGAATGAGCACTGAGTGTGCATCCAAGTGCATATTCCATTGAAAGCAAAGCAGCTTGGGTAGATGGCCTGCAGTGGGATGAACACCCCTGCACGTAAATTTTCTTGGTCTATTCTTGTAGACTACCAGTATTTACTTTATTTACACCCTGCCTTTTTCCTCAGTGGGGACCCAAAGTGGATTACGTTGTTCTCCTCCTTATCTCCTATTTTATCATCACAACAACCCTGTGAGATATGTTAGGCTGGGAGTGTGTGACTGGCCCCAAGGTCACCGTCACCCAGTGAGCTTCCATGGCAGAGTGGGGGATTCAAGGCTGGGTCTCTCAGATCGAAGTCTGAAACTCTGAGGCACAATGGTGTGAAGTACCGTTGAAAGAATTAGTCCTGTGTACAGAAATGTGCTCTTTTCCTGCAAAGTCTTCAAACATGAAGCGAGTTTTTCTTTTTGGAACAGGGCTCAGTGGGAATATATGCAGTCATCCTTTTCTGACTTAAAAAAAGGACAGCTTTTAGGAAGGAGGTCTTCTGTTTTGCTTTTTCACTTCTCTTTTTATAAAGGGATTAAAATTATAGACAAATGGAACAGTGCAAGAAGGCAACCTTATAATGGAATAGGATTGTCGTCTACTGCAATGATTATTATAATTATCATCTTGCCTTTACTGCATTGTCTCATACCTTTGCCATTCTACTTTCTGCACTGCTGATAGAACACCTTTCCTTAGGCAGTTTGTTGTTCATTTTGTTTTGCAGTCCTAGTCCTATTGCCTTGTTCACTGGTTGTCTTGTGCTTTCTGATCACAGTGTTTATATTCCATAATCCACCTTGAGTCTCAGTGAGAAAAGTGGGTTATAAATAAAATAAATAAATAATAATCCACCTTGAGTCTCAGTGAGAAAAGTGGGTTATAAATAAAATAAATAAATAATTTTTTAGGGCTATATTGCTTCTGCCAGACACTATTATGGCCCTCTACTTTTATATCCAGAAGTTGTCAGGATGAGGATAGAAAGCATGGACCACACCCTGTTTGAGCTTCATGGCCATTTGGCCACGTTACAAAGCCTGAAGCTAGTGAGGACACTTCTTGCCTTATGCAGGTACTTGACAGCAGCAGGAAACACAACTGCAAGCACTGGTGAGAATGGCAAACACTTCGCTTCGTTTTGTCTTGAACAAAAGGAGAAGCGTTTATAATTTAATTTGTCCCATCATCATGTTTATACATTACTATGCTCTGTTGTTTCAGTAGGATAAGTTTGGTTGTTTTAAACCACAGTTGAAGAAAAACTAATTTATAACAATAGACAAATTTTCATAATGTGCAGCCTATGAGGGATGCATACATGTATCAGGCCCAGCCAGGGCTGAGGGTACCTGTAGCCACCTCCCCAACTCTCATATGTGTTCTCTGGGTCCCTGAGGTCAGTTGCTAAGGTCTGGCGTGTAGATGGCAGATAATGATACTCTGCTGCCTCCTTAAGGGCAAAAGTATTTAAACCCATCCTGGCAACTCCAAAAGCTTCATACTGACTGCCAATCACAGCAGCGGATATTGTATACCCTTTTATGTCTAAAAAGGACATATGGTGCTAAGTTGCTTAACAGGTTCGCTTCTTGCACAAGTCAATGACTTTGAGGCTCAATCATATTTCCAGGTCATCTGAGTACCAAATGAGGGGGGGGGGGAGCTAAAATGGGCTTGGATTCTAAGAATCATAAGTGGAAAGGACTTCACAGAAAGGATCTTTGCACCCCACATACAGCTACTCCTGAAACTGAGGGAGGGACTGTCACTGGAGACCCATGAGGGGCTGTAACTGGAGACCAGCTCTCTCTTGTGAGAGCTCTCACTCCATTGGACCAGAGTTGTCATAGAAAAGGTGATTCCTATCAATTTCTCCTGTAGCTCAGCCCCTTCAACCATTTCCAAGGGTCCTTCAACCTGCAAGAGCTGGTTGTTTTTTTTAGGGGGATCCAGAGGGAAGGGGAGGCAGCAAACTTTTCCTTCATAAACTCTACTCTGTTCACAGTTCTTAGGATTCAAGCCATTCTCATTGCCAATTTTTATCAGCTCAAGATGTTTGGCATTTTACATACTGCTGTTTTTACCCAAGGGCACTGGACTTAATGATTTCCAAACTTCATGTTTAAACAACACACTGAGATTTTCTACAAGTTTCACCTGTTATATTCAGCATGAAATTGGGATAAGCATACTTACTGGAAGTAAGTCTCACTAAAATCAATAGGGCTTAGTTCCAAATAAATATGTTTTAAGATCAGATTGCTGAGCTCTTATTTCTCCACACTTTTTTTTTTAAATAGTCTTAGCAAAAATAAGATTTGTAGCTCAACTATACTAAGCTATGATGGGCGGGGTGCAAAAGAAGTGGCTGAAGCTGCTGCTACTGCTGCAACAGCAAAACTACTGGTAGCTTACCTTTTGGATAAGGTCTATACCAGGGGTGGCCAAACTCAGGGCCGTAGCTAAAGCCTTCCTAGTGGGAAGGCCCTGGGGAAAGTGGGGGGGGTTGGAGTGTGTGTGTGTGTGCACATGAAGCGCGCCGCACACACATCACCCAGAAGTGGGGAGTGTGTGTGAGAGAGAGGCAGAGGCGGCTACAGGCTGGGAAATCCCTGTGTGTAAAAGGAGCGGGGACTGCGGACTTTGCCCTTGGCATCTGCGCTGGACCGGGACCAGCACCAGAAAGGGATCCGATGCAGTTTCTCCCTGTCTCCAGCCCTCCTCCCTTTTGATGTAGAGCTCTCAATCTCCCTCCCTTCCTCCCTCCCCCGGTCTCCTTCCTCCTCACCATTGCTCTTCTCCTTGCTCTCCATCTCTTTGGGATGGTGTCTTGACAGGGAGGGGGAGGAGGGCAGCAACTCAGCTGGGGAGAAGAGGGGTGGGAGATGCCTCCTCGCCCCCCTGCCCTGATTGGAAGAGGGCAGCGACTCAGCTGGGGAGAAGAGGGGTGGGAGATGCCTCCTCACCATTGCTCTTCTCCTTGCTCTCCATCTCTTTGGGATGGTGTCTTGACAGGGAGGGGGAGGAGGGCAGCGATTCAGCTGGGGAGAAGAGGGGTGGGAGATGCCTCCTCGCCCCCCTGCCCTGCGAAACTTTTATTGCAGCTTTCTCTCCTGCCCCCCCTTTGTAAACTGAAAGACTGTAGCTTGCAGGATGAAGAGTCCCTCTTGAGAGAGGAGGAAAAGGCAGTTTGGCAGAGGAGAAGAGGAGGAAGGAAGAAAGGGAGGGAAGGACCTCGAGCGTTGCTTCAGGGGCCACGGATCTAAGGGGGTCGAGGCAGGAGAGCCCCCCTCCCTGCCTCAGTCCTCACTCTTCCAGGCTTTGGGCGGCTGGTCGGGAGGAGAAAGGAGGATCACAGCCTTCTGCCAGCCAAAGAAGCCAGCCCTGGGAACTGATGTCGGACCCCTTCGTCCTCCCTTCCGTGCAGCACAGGAGCCCCAAGGACTGGGAGAGGTTGGCCTCGATGTTCTTCGGGAAAGACTTGGGTCTGCTTGGGG
This sequence comes from Gekko japonicus, assembly GCF_001447785.1. Lineage (NCBI taxonomy): Eukaryota > Metazoa > Chordata > Lepidosauria > Squamata > Gekkonidae > Gekko > Gekko japonicus. The sequence continues at coordinate 169,552 of NW_015173677.1, forward strand.
TGTTGTACCAAGCTGGCGATTAGGGGGGGAGTTTCTGGCCGAAAGTGAGACCAGCCTTTCCCCCCCCCGTCGCTCCAGCCCCAGTGGCTCCCGGTGGTGGAGTGCCAGCGCTTGGAGGCGAGGTGGTGCATCTGGGTCTCTCTCCCCCTCGCTCTCTTCCCCCCGCCCCGCTTGCCCTTCTCGGCCAGTTATGCAGACTCCCTCTGGTGCTCGAAGTTGCTGCCGCTGCTAGGACCCGATGCTTGTAGCTCCAGAGCTCGGGGGGAGGGGGAGCAGAGGATCGGGAGGGAGGGGGCCCACAAAAACAGCGGGAAGGCCGGGCCCTGTGGGCCCCACACAGGCTACGGGCCTGGCCAAACTTGCTCAACAGAAGAGCCACATAGAATAAACGTCAGATGTTTGAAAGCCACAAGACATGAACAAATGTTTCACGCACATTTTTATTGAAAAAATATGCAAATTTGCTTGTTATTAACATTAAAGGAGACTGCCAAAATAAAAACAAAGGCATTAAAAACAGATATTGATAATGATATGTATTTGTCCAAAGGTATTTGCTTGTTTGCTAATTATATTTATTTGTCTAAGAGAGAGAGAAAGAGAGGTAGAAAGAGAGAACGAAAGAGGTGGAAAGAAAGAGAGAGAGACAGAGAAACAAAGAAAGCAAATAGATGGGGGGGAAGGAAGGAAGGAAGGAAGGAAGGAAGGAAGGAAGGAAGGAAGGAAGTGCCTCCCCTTCGCTTCCCCAGCTGCCCTGGCAGGAGCCTTTCAGAAGCTTTTGGAGCTGGAAGGTCTTTTATGATGGTATACAGTTCTTGCCCAACCTGCTTCTGGCTCCCAGTGACAATGGTTCTTGCAACAGTGTGATCCTTATGTCTTATGTGCTGCTATACTAATATGACAGCTCCCAAGATGGAACAAATGAGAGGGTTTGCTTTTCTGAATTGCATGAGTGTGCTAATATGTAAGTCCAGCATAGAAATGTGGGATTTGGACAAAGAAAATGCAACAAGGTATATTAAATGCTGGTCCAGAACACAGCTAGTCCTTTGAACACAGTGGGACTTCCAAACAGACATGAATATGCTTTGACTGTTTGATTTCTGCATTTGTTATTACAGGCATTCCATGCATCAGAAGTAATTCTGTTTAAAAACACATTTTTATTCAATTTATAATATACACAAAATTTATGTATATAAGTGCCCTCAAAGGGCAACCACCTTATGGCTTTCAAGTGGGAAGCAGAAAGGTTGGCCATTGCCTTCCTCTGCAAAGTCTTGGTCTTCCATCCAAATACCAACCCTGCTTAGCTTGTGAAATCTGAAGAGACTGGGATATATCATGCTACTTTCCCTCTCAAACACATTTACAGTATTTTTTTAAAAGATAGACCAACACTGTCGTCATAAACATTCTGCTTGTGCAGATGTGTTCTTTATAAATTCTTATGAATACACACGAAGCTTATACTAAATCAGACTATTGGTCCACCAATGTCAGTATTGCCTACTCAGACTGGCAACAGCTCTCCATGGTCTCAGGTCTTTTATATCACCTACTGCCTGGACCTTTTGAACCAAAGGACCTTCTGCATGCAAAGCAGAGGCTCTTCCACTGAGCCACAGTACCTCCCCATGAACATATGCTCTTCAATTTTAAATATATTTTAAACGCACTTACAGACAAACACACAGTGCCATCCCAAACAGGTCTACTTAGAATCCTAATGAAGTCTAGTTACGTAATAGAATGACACTGTTACAGTCATTGTTGACTTCAACGGCCTTAGGAGGCTCTCACTCTGTCTAGGATGGCACTGATAATCTTTTTCAGGCTATAATCCTTTTCACATTTACATGGAGGTAAACACCACCAAAATGTTGGATTACTTTCCACATAAATAAGCATGGATTCAAGCTTAAAGTGTTGAATAGGGTTCTGTGAATTTAGTATGCTGCAAATGAAAATAATCCCAGATTTTTATGACTGAACAGGTTTTACACAGATATGATTGTCAATGTATGTTTCATGGATTGTATGTTTGGCTGTGTTCAGCTACGTTACTGCTTCAATGAATAGGAATCCAGTGGTCTATATGTAGCTCACTACTGTCCACTCTGACTTGTGTCTGCTCTCCAAGGCCTCAGGAAGAAGGCAATTCCAGACCTGGAGCAGACTCTTCTAGAAGGAGGCAAATTAAAGCCTCAGGTGCTGCAGCTCCACCCGACATTCCGATGTAGGCCAGGGTGTTTTATCAAATAATTACAGTTTTAAAATGGCTGGGTGTGTCTGTTTAGAAGATGCAAGAAGCTGCATCTAAAGGAATGTAAGGCCGTGTTTGAATGCATTACCATTACAGGTCTAGCTAACTTCTCCTTGAGGAACCTCAAAGGTGGCTTCCAGTTCCATAAGATTCCCGGGGAATCACAAGTCCTCGGACAACACCCTGGGACAGCCTCAGTAGTGCAGTTCCCTGCTAGGCAGAGTCGGAAGCCTCCAAAGAGCTGCGCCCCTCGGCATCGCGCACCGTCCAGCACCGCTCCCCTCCATGCGTGCCCACGACCAGAATCTGCACGTCTGGGGCAGGTGACGGAAACGATCCCTACCTGTGCAGGCGCGACGGGGGTGGGAAACAGGGGCGCCGCGCCCGCGTGAGCACACACGTTCTCCCCAGGATCCCCACCCGGCTGCCCTCGCCCCTCAGCTCGCGCGACCTGCTCGCCGTCAGCCCCGCTCGCCCGCCCGCCTTCCTCAGCCCGCCCTGTCACTCTAGCCTCCCGCAGCCAATCGCGCGGCCGTCTGTCACCTTCTGCCCACCCCCTCCTGGGAGGGCGGGGAGCCGGAGACTGGCAGGGGGTGAAGAGAGTTGAATGATTGAACTTTTTCTGGCGGAGTTTGTGCCGCGCTGCCGGGCTTCGTCGGCGTCTCCCTCCGCTCCGTGTGTCGAGGTGAAGCGGCGCGTCCCGAGGGCTGCTCGGCTGGGCTTCCTTTCTCTCCGCCCGCGGAGGCTGCAGACACACGCACACACTCGCCCACACACACAAAGCCATGGGGTTTCGGGAGCCCGGCGCGCCGCCTGTGACCCTGCTCCTGTGGATTACGGCTGCCTGGGGCTGCCTGCTGGGCGCTGCTGCCGCTGCCGGCGGCGGGGCTGGAGAGACGGCGGCGGGGGCCGCTCGCAGGCAGGAGGAGTCCTTCTCGGCGGCCAGCGTCTACGGAGCCAGATGCGCGTCCAGGTGCCTCAGCTTGCAGATCACGCGCATCTCCGCCTTCTTCAAACATTTCCAGGTAGGGGGGGAGGGAAGACGAAGCCACGCTGCCCGGCGGCAGGACTCTCCCCTGCCCCGCCGCTGGAGAGGTCACGCGTGTGCCCCACGCTCCCAGCGCCGCGCCAGGCTGGGACGGAGGGCTGCCGCCTGGAAATGGCCAGTGCCTCCGGCGAAGGCGGCAACCCTCGCCCAGTGCGCGGTCGTTGTTTGAAAAGAGCAAACTTTCCCCCCTCCGCCCAGAGCATGGCTTACTTCCGAGTAGACATGTTGTACGCGAAAGCCACAGTTCTGTCCGCACGTGCTCGGGGAGAAGTTTCAGGGAACTCCGCTGCGGTTTTGCCTGAGGACGAGGGCGGTAATCCCAAACGTGCTGCCTGGGAGGAGAAGCCGCCCCACTGAAATCAGTCCGGACTTGCGAGGAGACGCCGTCTGGGCGAAAGGGGAGCAGTCCTTTGGGGCGGGTGTGTGTGTGGGGGGGTGTTCCATGCTCTCTGTGGAGGACCGCGCTGATGTTCACGCGAGGATGGACTCGTAGTACCTCAGTACTTGACGTTATTCCGTTCACAGCCGGTCTAGCCTAATCGTTCCGGGTTCATTTATGCTAACTTTAAAGTTACAATTGTCTCTGTGTGACTTTCAGGGCAAAGTGGGCTTTTACATTATTGTCTTGGCTTTGCAAAAGGAAGAAGATGATAGCAACCCTAGGCTAAATCATATGGATCACAGGCAAGTGTGTAGGGATGCTAAGTGGATACTCTTTGTTGCAGAGTGTGGATGTTTGTATAAAAAAAAAGGAGTCGTCCCCTCACTCCTTTTCAGTGCATGGTTATGTATGGTACTTGGCTTCTGATTTATATTCATCCTTACAGAATTGGTGACACTTGCAGAGTCGTTCCTGGGCTTGGGCCTGAAGTAACCATACTTGCTGTCACTTAACCACCATTTGTTATTCCTCTGTAGTTTTTGTTCCTGTCGGTGGTAAAGAGGTCAATACTCTTTCTCAGTCATTTGGTTAATGCTTATGTGATTATTCACTATCCGGATTAATGATTATGATAGTCATTCTGGATTCATTGGTTAGAGATGAGAGTGTGGTTTTGGGTAATCATCTTAGATACCCAGACTGTGTGGTGTGTTTTTTTAGGGATATATGTGCAAGTTGATTGGATTTATAAAGCCACTGAAAAGATAAATGATACATGGGGGATTTTCCCATCCCCCAGAACTTTTTTCAGTGGAAAGGTGTGTGAGACACAGTAAGAAAGCAAGGCAGAAAGAGAGAGCAGGCAGATGTGTAATTTTTCAGTATCCTTTAGCTGAACATAGTCCTGATGTAGAGTTGTATATTTTTAATAAGACTTGCAAAGATCAGTTTTCTTGGTTTGGCCAAGAACACTAACTTCATAGTCTTTATGCAGAGTTCCATTGAAATCAATGAGTTTTGTTGTATCAGCCTGCCTAACTCTGCATGTGATTGGGATGTATGAAAATAGGCTGTTTTTTAAATCACTGAAATGTGGTCAGCAAAGAGAAGTTATTTTTTCGTCAGTGGGTCTTTGCAGATGTCCCAGTTTGCATTACTGGTAGTTATTTTGGTTATATAGGGTGTGTAGTATGGCTTCTGTGCTTTCTGCCACAGGCAAGATGTTGGAATCGTTCTCTTTGAACATTCATATGTTTACTAGGTTTTTATGTTGGAGGCTGTCTGTGAGGCAAGGAAAGGAAAATGAAGCAGGAAAAGATATGGATCTATCTTCTTTGGTGTTTTAAAATCTGAACGAGGAGCTGCTTATGGAAACTGGTTGTCAGGTGGGAGTCCCCCTAATTTTATAGCAGGTGGTCAGTCCTAGTTGGAGAGGGACATGCCTGTATTTGTAAAGTGAAAAAGTACGTCAGTGGATGATCTCCTTTTGTACCACTTCCAAAAGTAAAATGGTAACACTGTATCTATGGAGAGCTAGCATGGTATAGTGGTTCGAGTGTCAGACCCAGATTTGGGAGACCCAGGTTCAAAACCCCACTCTGCCTCTAAAGCTTGCTGGGTGACCTTGGGTCAGTCACACACTCATCCTACCTATGTTTCACAGTTGTTGTGAGGATTAAATGGAAGAGTGGAGAGTGATGATATAAGCTGCTGTAAGAGAAATGTTTTATATAAGTATCTATTGTTCAGTCCTCCTCATATAAATATCTAAATAAATAGAATGAAACACCTGTGCAAAACACAAACAAGACACTGTTAGGATCATCAGTGCAGGATCAGTGTTCCCCCATTCTACTGTCTAGAAAACAGAATTAACATTCCACTGCATACGGATCTTGTAAAATCACAAGACGGTAGCATTAGAAAGTTTTGCATTCCTTGCTGTCTCTGTCCATGACACATCCTGTCCTCCCACTTTCAGCTGTACACAGCCACAGTTAATATAAAAATCTGGAGTAGCACGTGAGAGACTGATGATGCTGTCTAAATTTTTGCGAATCTGCATGGATTTTCTGCAAGGATTCAGAAGTTTATTTGATGTGTACATGGAGCTGCTAGTGCTGCTTGGGTCATCCTTGCTTCCCAGCAGTCTGTTAATCAGCCATGTATCAGTCCTGGTTGTGCAGCTTGCATGACCAGCTCTGTGATAACCAAGATGGAATTAAAGGTACCTTGTTTAACAAAGTTTTTTTCCCTTTGGTGAGCTTCCTGTGTTTATTGCAAAATGCTCAATCAACAGTGTAACAAGCTGCTGTAGGCCCCAAGGCTGCATCATCCAGTTAAGCATACATAAGCCCTGTAGGAAATAACTCAGGTTTGTATTGAAGGGGATGGAATCGTAGCCCTAGATGTAATGTAACTGCCTATTACATTACTACAAATGTGGCTTGTCCAGGTTATAGATTTAAATCTGGCATATTTTGTACTGCAGAATCCTAACATGACACATTTGGATACATTTCAGTGACTTAAAAAAACAAGCACACTGACTTCCCTTAAGATAATTTTAGGTGTGTTTATCATATCAATCACTTATGAAGGCATTTTGAGTTTGGTGATTTTGAAGTCCAATTTAGTGTAAAAATGTTGCTTTAGTTCTGTGACTTGTTGGAAATGTACCTACTTTAAATGTATGTCATAAATGTTTACCCTTCTCACTAGTAATGTATTCATCTTTTGTGGAGTATAATTAGAATGTTCAAACATGATATATGTTCCTAGGACCTGGATGAAAAGATTGGAAGAAAAAGTAGCTAGGATGTGAAGAGGTAGTGTAGATAATAAAATGCTCAGGCCTTGGTAGGTTACTTGACTGTAAGCTAGAGCCCCCAAATGTGGTATATGCCAAAAGACAACTTTGATTCGTACTATGTACACTGCTTCATATCAGCCATGAAGCGTACAAGGATTTCAGTAAGAGTCAGGTAGTGGAAACAATAGAAAATAAAATGAGACTGGAATTGCTGCCTGTGTCTGCTCACTAGGAACTATATTTTGTTTAGTGGAATTTGGTAGTGAGTAAATGTGCTGAGGATTGAGCTGTATCTTTTTTTAGGGGGCGAGTTGGTCAAAAAGCTTATAGCAGACTACTGAATAATAGCTATCAGAATTTCTATTTATTCATCTTTTTTTTTAAAAAAAAATATCTTTTCATTCTTGACTTTTGGACACTTTGGTATTTGCATATGTACTTTTTAAAATGCAAAGCTCAGCAGAGAGTGAACTAAATAATAAAAAGAAGAAGATTCCCATCCATAACTTGAATGAACCAAAAATCCCCTTTTCCTTGCTGTCTGCCAATGTATTTCCATCTCAATTGAGATTAGAACAAGGTTGACATTATTGAGGAGCTCTTCACGGAAATATATAATATATGTGATATATTATATATTATATATTATATATGCCATATACCTGAATATATGGCAAGGATTATCTGTGATGCTTTCGTTGCTCTTGCAGATGCAGAGCCATAGCATTCGCAATGGTCTTTCCATATGTGCCAGTTGTCTTGACTTTTCCCTCCCATGTGTGCTCCACAGAGACTCCTAATTGACTCTTGGGGTGTTGTTGTACGAGCTGCCATGGCAACTTGCTGTCCCTATATTTCTTAACATGTGCTTTAATGCTTCTATGAAGATTTAAAATGGATATGCAGCAATAGATTTCTATAGCATTTACATGCTTTTTTTAAAAAAAGACTTCTGTGATGAGGTAGGAAAAAAGTTCCAAGAATGTTGCACCCATGAGAGTGTGATGATTGGAAAATGCTGCCGGTGTAGGGCAGGAATCTGCATACCATTTCTTCTGGATATGTCTTGGACTGTATTATTAAAGACAAAAGAACAGAGTGAACCAGGTTTGGAAAATACCATATTGTGGATAGGGAAAACCTGCATATGGGACAAGTACAGCATTTCATCATGTGGAAGCTCCCCAAAAATTACACTCCTGTTTTGAAACCAAGGCCGAGAAAAATCTCCATGTGGAAGTGGCCTAACCAAATCAAATAAGGACAACGGGAGGATGAATCAGTGGGAAAATGCTGGGTGGCCTTCACACCTGTCATCCTACTAAACACGTGGATCTACTATTTATAGGACAATCCATTGTGGGGTGTTACAATCTCTTCCATCTATTCCACTGCCAAATTACATAGATGTGGTGGTCCAAAAAACTAGGATAAAGCAAAAGATGCGAGCATGCACTCTGTTCTTTGAAGAACACAATGTACATAAAGTGGATGTGCTTGTGTGTATGGGCATACACATTCACCTGTCTTGCTGCATACATATTGTAATCCATTTTAATGATTTATGATGGGGTGGGCTAAAAGTCCAGATTGATTCTGTATTTAGTCAGATTTAAGATTAGTTCCCCTCCCTCCTAGGTATGCTGTCAAAAGAAAAAAAAAGGGGGGGGGGTCATCTTACATTGGCATACAAATTACAGTTATGAACAGTAATTAAAGGAAAGTGTGCATCACTTTTTTTAGGGTAGTCATTTCACGTTCTGGGTTGTCTTCTTTTCAAGTAAATGTGGTAAGTCATTGATGTCTTGGATCTTAAAACCAAAAATTGCCTGTCTATGAACATGTCTTTTCTTCAGAAGATATATCAAAAGCAGGAAATCGTTAAACCCAATTAATTATCTTGAAAGGGGATTAGTTTTTTAAAAAACTTGTCAGTTGGTTGTAACTCTTTTTGTTTTACAGTTTCACTGGCTAAAGGAGGCAATTTACACCAGCCAGTTCCTAGTGAAAGGCCTTTTTATGTGTGTGCTTTCTTGGCATGATTTCTTTCTGAAGTAAAAACTGCTGACAGAATGCACATTGCCAAACAATAGTGATTACATTTTAATTAGCTGGGGTGAAATAAGCTGCAAATTACTCAGTTAAGTCTTAATAACTGGCTTTTTTTTTTTTTTTGCAATCAATTGCAAATTGCTGACTTTAACCGGTAACAGCACAATACCGTCTATCTAAATTATGGGGGGATTAAATACTTCTAAAAAAAACCCTGCAGTAATGTACCAAAAGTGATATGAAGTTAATAAATGTTAAGGTCTCTGTACTCTTTTAAACTGAGAAATAGGAGGAAACAGGGAGAGAGGGGTGGTAAACTTAATATGCCCTCCCTGTTCAAGACTCACAAGTGATGACAAGGTCAAGCAGGTGTGTGTGTCATTGTTCTGCCATGAAAACCCTTTTCTCTGTTGCTACTTCACCGCAGCAGTCTCAAAAGGCCTTCAAAGTGTAAATGATGCCACTTGATGATAATAATTCATTATCTGTCTCAGATCTTAAATAAAACCAAACATTGGTACAACTGAACAGCAGGAGCAGCCTTTTGCTAAGAGATGTCTGATTCATCCCCAGTAGTCTTTGATTTGGTATATTTGCTTTGATGACATTTGCCAGTTGGTCTCAAAGGAAATAAAATAGGTTAAATGATGCTTTTTACTGGGCCAACATCCACTGGGAATGGTATACAAACTTCAGGGCTGTTCTTTAGACTTTAAAAATCTTGCACACTTTTATCAGTATAAAGGTGAAAACACCTTTGGATTTTACCCTGTGTGGGAGTGCACGTGCATGCTATAACAGGGATCAGAAAAACAGTGCTTAAGTAGTAAAGTAAGCCTTTTTCAGATGAAACACTCATGGTGCTATGAATACACATGGGATGGGCATGCTACATGAAGTCTTCATGAGATGTGTGATCATTATTTCTTCTGAATAGAGGAATGTGTTTAACTATAGTTTTGGTACATCCACGGCAGGCAACAGAATAATCTGGTGCCTGGAATTTATGTATGAAGACAAAGAACTCACACATAGCACCTTTCAGAAGAAATTGTGACAGCACCTACAGTCAGGGTTGTGTGCTGTGTATCCATCCTGTATGTGTGTTCACAGCATCATGAACGTTACGTCTGAAAAGGGTTGTAGTCTTGTTCAGTTACATTTTGAAGGGCATCAAACTTGATTAGGGAGGGAAGAGACAACTAAATCTGTCTGATATAACCAGCACCAAAGCTGCATCACATGGGAAACAAATCCTCTACCATCTTGCTATTCTCACTTCAAATTAGAGTGTCAGACTTGGACTAGGAAGAGTTGGGTACAGTTTATTAACTTATGCTCCTCCATGGGGGTTCCTTCAATATCAGTTTGGTCTATTGTGTTGTATACTTGTGTTTGGAATACTTTATTCTCAGTAATTATTAAAAATGCATTTTCAATTAGCACGTAATGACAACTTTGAAGAAATCCAGTTGCCCAGGACATGCTGGTGCCTTAAAACTTGGCTTGGTGACTGGCAGAAGTGAGGTAGGTTACCTCTTATGTTTGTGTCCTTGGTCTTGGAGATCTAATTAAAATAATTCCCTGTTCTTTGAATATAGAAGAATTTAGAAGCAAACTTACTTTTGCTTGCAAGCCAAACTAATCTCCCTGTTTAAATACAGATTACTTAGGTGATTAACTAGCATTCTGCAACACATTTTAAAGGGTATTTGGTTTAATAAGTACCTCAGAGGGGGAACCCCAATAAACCTGGAAGACAGCTTGAAAACTAGACTGATTTCCCAGATGTTGCTCAGTTATAATTTCCTTGAAGTGAGTGCTGGGATTTGTAGGTCTATAAGACAAGAATGTTATTTGAAGGCTGGTTCAATATATAATGTTTTATAAAATGCAGTGTTAATTTCAGTTACTTTACCACCTCCCCTTTATATTGAGAACATCATCTCTACTAGAAAAAAAATAGCATTAGCATCATAGGACCTCCTTATGAAAACCAAGAAGTAAAATGCTATGTAACAAAATACTACATTTATTTATGTAAATATCTATATCCCGTCTTATTTATATGATCTCAGGGTAATTAACAATACAAAAGCAAAACATCACAATTGGCCTTGCATCCTCTCTTCCTTGATGATTTATGCTTTTTGTTGTTGTTGTCCTACCTGGGTTCAAGACTGGCTATAGAAGGCTTGGAAAAAGGAGTGTTGGAAAAAACTGGTAGGAAGAAGAAGAATAGATTGGATTATACCCCGCCCTTCACTACCCAAAGGTGTCTCAGAGCGGCTTACAAACTCCTTTCCCTTTCCCCTCCCCACAACAGACACCCTGTGAGGTAGGTGGGGCTGAGAGAGCTTGTAATGTTTCCTTGTTTGTGTGTGTGTGTCTTTAAAAGTTTGGTTGCATGGCTGTGGTAGATAGACTAGAGTGGTTGAGAGAGGCCAGTGTGGTATGATTGGTGGTTGAAAGAGAGGGGGAGGGGTTTTGGAAGTGAATCTGGGTGGATGAGTATGTGAGTCAGTCAGGAGTTTCAGTTACAAGTTGACAGTTGATGTACACAAGCAGTTCTGTGTTGAAGCAGTTAGAAGCTGACAGCTGAGGTTGTTCAGTGAGAAAGAGAAAGACAGCTGAAAGCTGAGTGTATAGGAAAAAGTAAAGTAAAGTTTAAGTGAAGAAAAGTTAAAGGAAAGTCTGAGTGTCATAACAAACTGGAGTGAAACAGTGAACATATATGGCATTGAGATAAACAAGTGTTACAAAGTTACATGAAAAGATCCCTATCAGTGAGGGAGAAGAGTGTGTGTAATACCAAAGCAATTGTTCATCATTTACATATTACTAGTTACATTGTACCACCCTCTTATTTAGTATTTATTTCAATAAATCCTCTTTCATCCAAGTTTATACCAGCTCTGAATGAAATACTTCCCAGGACCACATAGTTCCTCGTAAGCTTTGAACTCGGTCTACCAAACTAGTAAGAGCAAAAGTAAAAGCATAAAGGTTTGGAAATCCTTAAAATTTCCTGGTGGCAGCAGAATATACCCAGTTAAATAAAATAAAGAGAACTTTTAAAGGAAAACTAGTCCTCCCCAATAAGGAGGATGTCACAGAGCTCTTGACAGAAACTGCTCTTTTTCAAGGACAGCTCTTATCAGAACTACAGCTTGCCCAAGAACAGCTATGCCAGAACTATGGCTTGCCCAAGGTCATCCAGCCAGGTGCAAGTGTAGGAGTGGGGAATCAAACCCGGTTCTCCCAGATTAGAGTTTGCGCACTTAACCACTACACCAAACTGGCTCTCTAGCTTTCTGATTGTCCCTTATAAGTGTCCCCGCATACTATATTAACTGGCAAGCATGCGTTTGCTGAAGTAATGCAAATATTCTTTAAATGGTCATAGAAATCCAGTCACTGTATGAGAGTGTTCTAAACTTCTCTCAGTTCCCTCTTTTTATAGATAACTGTAGCTTCCTGTCTTGTGCTCTTTAGTGGTCATTTTTAACAGCATCTTTGTCATTACATCTTATTCTGAATTGTACCCTATAGCATGGAATAAAAATTATATGCAATACGGATGATTTTTCTGTAAACCTGAAGGAAGCCCCAGATTTGCTGAAAAATATGAACAAAGCATACAAACATTGGGGTGTGTGTTAAAACCCCCAAAGCAATAGAAGCACTGCCTGCAGCTTTAAGAGGTGAATGCTTATTGAAATCTTGGGAGACTATCTTCTGAGATCTTGCTGGCCTTTGGTGGGTTGCTGGGCAACCACAGCAGTATTGTACTGATAGAAACCAAGGGGCGACAAGGTGTGGGGTAAAAAATGAAGAGAGTAAAAGATGGAAAGGAGAAAAGAAAGCTGGGAATGGTGAGAGGAAAAAGAGAAGCTGAAGGAGGGAGCACAGAAAAACGTAGTTAGGCGAATGGGACAGAAGAAAAGGAGAGAGGCTGCTGGGGGGTGGAAACAGGGGAAGCTGAAGATTTGAGGGGAGAGAGAAAAGAGATCAGGAGAAAGGGAGATGCTATTAGAGCTGAGAGGGAAATGAAAAAAAAAGAAACAAAGTGGGGAGAGAGATAGAGGGGATATGTGAGGTCTGCTTGAAAATATTCCTGGCCCCACCACTTGTACAATCTAACCAAGGTCATGGGAGAGCAGAGTTATTGCTTTTGTTCCACCATCTTCTGGACAAATGAATGTGAGGGACTGCATGCCTGTTCACAAGGCTTTGAAGTGTCTTTTACAAATCTCACTGTACTTTAAATGAAGCTTTTCTAGCAATTCAGAAACCAGAAAGTTCTGGAGAACATAGTTGAAGAAGCTGTGAGATGAAGCCTTAAGGCTAACGGACAAATTAACATGTCACCAGGTTTGGATAGCATCCACCTGAGGATTTTTAACTCAAATGTGAAACTGTTCTTATAATAATTTATAACAGTCAGTGGAAGAAGCATTGGCAGCAACAACTTGTCCTTTAACATCTTTAGAAAAACAAATCCAGGGGGAAATCTAGGAAATTAGAGGCCAGATAGCCTAATATCTGTTTTGTTAGAACAAATTTAGAGTCCAGTGGCACTTTTAAGACCAACAAAGGTCTGTTTTATTGTTAAAGATAAAATTAAGCATATGGAGAAACAAGCCGCATTTTGGGAGTATCAGTAATACACAGTATATAACAGGTAGCAGAATTCTGCCTAATAAATTTATGTGCTCTGTGGCTGCCAACGCTGGGTTGGGAAATTCCTGGAGATTTTGGGGGTGGAGTCTGGGGGCAGGGTTTGAGGAGTGGAGGGATCATAATGCTGTAGAGTATACCTTCTGAAGTGGCTGCGTTCTCCTCATCTCTGTTGCTTGGCAGTCAGTTGTAATTCCAGGAAAGCTCCAGCCATCACTTGGAGGCTGGTAACCTTTTTTTGTGGATTAGCTTTTAGGCTTTCTGCAGTTTCTGTACTGTGATCAGCTGGATAGTTGGAAAGTTGGAAAGACCTCAAATCTCAGGAAATAATCCAGAATAGGTTGCAAGGGGAAACCCACTTTTCTAAATTTATTTGCTTAGCACAGCATCAGAGAATGTCCAGTGGGTTAATACACATTTTAGTTGGTTCCTACATTTATGAGTAGACAAAGTAGCTTGTTAAAATTCTATAGCTGTCTTGGGTACAACATGCTTGTTGTTTGTTTCAGGCATGTGTAACTCACATAGAAGATTAAGTGCATATTTTAAAAAGATTTATTTAGTTTTGTTTTAACATAGGCCAGAAGGTATTAGTATGTGTGTTAAGTGCTGTCAAGGTATTAGTAAAGAAAAGACCATGGTGGACAGTGACTCTGAGATGTATTATGGCTGGGGGAAAATGCATTGAAATCTATGTTATTTGTCAAGGCCTGTTCTGTAAAGTGTCTTGGCTAAGATGCTATCTGTAATATATTTTAAGCACATGTTGTATTGTATCTTAAATTATCAAAGTTGATCAATGTAGTTAGTACATTTTTATCCCTCCCTTTCTCCAAGGAGCTTAGGTAGCCTGTGAGTTTTGCTGAGAATGGGGGATGGTCATGGTATAGAGAGAGAGTTGCAGTTCAAAAGATCTATATGAATATGTTATACCAACACAAACCATCATTAACTCAGTATTATATACTGTGGATTGGGAGCAGCTTTTCTGGATTTCAGGCAGAGAACGGTCTTTCCCAACACCTGTAAGTATTTCAACTGGAAAAGACTACGGAAGGAATGTAGCTGCTATAGAGAGTTGCCAGTTCCAAGTTGGAGAATTCCTGGAGATTTGGGGAAGGGGGATCCTGGGGAAGGTGGGGTTTGGGAAAGAGAGGAACCTCAGTGAGGTGTAATTCCATTGATTCCACCCGCCAAAGCAGGGGAACTGATCTCTGTAGCCTATAGGTCAGTTGTAATTCCAGATCTTTAGGACCCTCCTGGAGGTTGGCAGCCCTACCTCTCCATGCGGGCTATGGCTGCGTTCACACAGGCAGTTTAATCCACTGTTGCCCTGCCTCAAATTAAGCCAGGTTATTTTGTGGCAGAGAATCCTGACCAGACTCACCCGTTTTAGCATGCTTCAATGCCGTTTTACCCCTTCTTGCATGACCAGAAAGCAGGGAGTCAGCCTGTCAGCCATTTTTTTAGAAGTTTGCCCTTAGGAGCATGCCCAGAAGCACTCAGCATGCTGGGATATGGAGTTCATGGGGCTGTCGGCCATTTTCTTTTAAAATTAAGTCCAGAGATCAATCGCACAAGTGGTGAAGAGACTGCTGGGAAATGGAGTCCACTGCCATCCTCCCTCTAATCTTTTCCATTTATCCCTTCCCCAAACAATATTTAAAAGCTGCAGAAAAAGGAGTGTCTTTCTTTGAGAGTTTTCAAAAGTAAACAAGGTTTTGAGCAGCCCCCCCCCCCCCGGGGGGGAGAGGTGCATATATACAGTCATGCGATCCTTACTAACTGGGGGGGGATGGTGGCCGAAAAGCAAGAGCTCAGTGAGACCCGCCTGACTGCTTGGCTGCGCAACGGGAAATCCATTTTTGAAGCGGCTCAGACCAACAGGACCGGACTTTATCAGGTATCAAAAAAACACAGGGCAAGGGGAGGGGGGAATGTAACTCAGACGACTCAGGCGCGACAAACAGATGTTGCTGTCTGATCGTGCACTTTAAATCCATAAGGGAACAGCAAGGGGAACAGATCAAATTGCCCGTGTGAACGCAGCCTATCTGTTCTAATTCTGAGATATGGTTCCTCTCCTGTATACGTACAAGCCTGTGCCTATAGTTTAATGGCTTACACCATAGTGTACTTGTCATCAGTACACATATTATGTTAAATATGTTTATACTCAGAAAATACATTGCTCTTATGAATTAGTTGTGTCTGCTGTTCTGAGAAAGGTTGGTATTACATTGCTGAGGTGCTTTGCGGTTAGGAATGCGGAGGAGGTATTGATAGATGGGAACTTATATGTTGAAGGCTTACTATAAGACTGGCAATGAAAGAGCTAGGTAGAACTGTGATGCCCAAGGGCACCTGGGTGCAGTGCATATATGGGTTAGCCAACATGGCCCCAAGCACGCTATGATTTAGATTTAGGCAACCTCCTTTTCATTTGCATGCCTTATATCTTTGTGTCCTCTTCTGGCACAGAAGAAAACATGCTGATGTGCACCCATGCTAACTGGTCCCATCAGACTACAGTATGTCCTGTGTACACGCAAACCTAAAGTCCTTTGTCTTTAAAACCAAAACTTATATGAATAAAAATATTTTTCATGACAGATATTGCAGAACAAGGGATAAAGAAAGCCCACATGCACATTTCAGCTGTTTGTCTGATGCAAGAGTAACTGTTCATCAGGTGGCATACAGATATTGCTTTTGGTTGTTTGGGTTTTTTTTTTTAAAGCCAGGGCTATTTTTGGGCAGGAACGCATAGGAACGGAGTTCTGGCTGGCTTCTGAGTTGGCCACGCCCAGCAGGAACTCATTGGCATAATAGGCCACACCCAACAGCAGACACTCATTAGGATTGGCTACATTAGGGGTGTGTGGCCTAAGGGCCCCTGGAAGGATCGGGGAGGCATTTAAATGCCTCCCCATGCCTTCCCTGGCCTGTCCAAGGGCTGGCTTTCCCTGGGCTCCCCGCAGCCGTGGGACACCCGGGCAAGCCAAGGAAAGGCAGTTTAAACTGCCTTCCCTTCAAGGTGGGGCTTGCCTGGGCTCCCCGCAGCCTAATATGCTAATGAGTTGCACTGTCAGGGGTGTGACCTATTATGCTTATGAGTTCCTGCTGGGCTTTTTCTACAAAAAAAGCCTTGTTTAAAGCTATCACCTATTATATGAGCACCATTTTGACTAGTTTACCAATGGGTGAACAAACAGATCAGCATGGGGGTCAAGTAACTATGCTGTTGATGGGGAAAGCTTCAGTATATCCTTTGCTGTCAATCAGTTCTTAAGGCTTGAATTGATGCGTCTCTTCTAGGGACCGCCATCTATTTCTTCAGTAACTTAAGAAATGGCAACTTGGGACTTCCGGTCTATGGCTTCAGCGATGGCGGAGGCTCTCTCCTGAACGGGGGAGGCATTCCGCGCTCCAGGGGTGCTGGAGGGGTGTCACCTCAAGTGGCACCCCCAGGTGAGCCTCAGTGTGGGGCTCCAAGCCGGGGGCGCTTGAGGGGCGACTTCTTCCACGGCTTGAAGCCGGGGAATTGAGGCGCTCCTCCCTGCCCCATTCGGTCCACCCCCTGAGAGGCTCGGTTTTTACCGAGCATAGCTGAATGCCGATCGGGACAAGCAAGCGGGTCAGCGAATGAAGCATGATTAAAAGGAGTCTGTGATCAGACTGTCAAGGAACTGGAGAATGAGACGAGCGAAGAAGCTTTAAAAGTGAGTTCCGATCCCCCCCCCACCCTCAGCGGCGTCGGGAGGAATCCCAGACGTAAACAAACCGAACTGTGATTAAAGGGAGTGGGGAGGGGGAGAAGACAATTAATCACTCAAGCGTGCCAGAGACTTAGCTGTTTTTTGCGGATAAACCAGCACTTGCTGAAGAAGTGTGAAAAAGCACTCTTTAGTATAAACAAAGCGGAAAATGGCCGGCGTCCGAGGGAGAGGAGTAAGAGGGGGGCGTGGTTCTCAAAGTCCGAGAGTGGAGGAAGGAGATGTTTTCTCCACACTAACAGAGCTGCTTCGGCCCATTCATGAAAGACTCGATGGCCTTAACCAATTGATTGCTGCCTCAAACCAGAGCATGGCAAAACAGCAACAGCAGATCACCGAGCTTGTGAAAAAATCGATCCAAACTGATGAAAAACTTAAAGAGACCACACATGATGCTAAAAAGCTGAAGAAAAGAGTTGGTCTGATGGAACAAAAGCAGGATCTACACGAAAGGAAGCTATTGAACCTACAAATGGACAAAGCGAATAAAACCCTTAGATTCCAAGGGGTGGCTGAGACGACAGGAGAAATTTTGAAAGATGTGGCAGCTGAGCTAATCGCTCTATCGCTCGGCATTGCAACGGCTGAAGCGCATGCAGAGATAGAAGTGACATATCGTTCTTACTCTAAATATATTAAGCAAAACAAACTGCCGGGCGAGATCGTGGTCAAATTTCTCCGACGACAGACAAGAGATGATATTCTCAAAGCAACAGCAGACAAACCCCTGCAAATGGGATCAGCAAGTATCAGGGTCCTTAAGGACGTTCCATTTGAGGTTCGACAGAAAAGAAAAGCGTACAAAGAACTCATCTCAACACTTCAGATCAACCAAATTCAATACTCCTGGCTTTTTCCAGAAGGGGTCCAATTCAAATATAGAGACAAAAGAGAAAAAATCGACTCGGTGTTAAAAGCAGAAGAATGGTTGAAGCAATTCTTCGGACAGAAAGAGGAAGAGCAGCAAGACGGAGGAGGCCAGGCAGCTGACCTGGAAGAGACGGACAGAGACCTACTTGGAGCAGAAGGAGGCACGGCCAGAGAAGCATATGACTTGCGGCTAAGAGTTGCCAAATAGCACTTATGAACTAAAAAGATTTATGGATGAGCTGGAAGAAGTCTATGTGCACACTGAGAAGAAATTAGATATACAACAAAATGGACTAACTAATCTCCTAAATTCCTTGACTTAATGAAAGCATTAATCTTTATAACTAACTGCATACTAACTGTTAATGACCCTACTTTCTTGGGTTTTTAGTTATAGTGTGGGTTTTCTTTCTTTATCCTGTTTGTATCCTGGGGTTTGTTATTTTAGTTTGTTATTTTTTTCCCCCCCTTCCATTTTTTCTCCCTCTCTTTTCTTTCCTTTTTGTAGTCACGTAGGTGTAATAAAAAATCAATAAAGCTACCCTTCGGGGGATTAAAAAGAAGAAATGGCAACTTGGAAATAATTGGTATCAGTCTCATTGACTGTTTACAAACAGATCTCTGCGGGATGCATTAAGTTCTACAGATTTAGGCTTAAAGGTGAAATGAAGAAGACATAATTGCTTTAAACTCCTTGTAAATGTGATGAAATCTAATATTCATTTTGGTGTTTATTTTGATTTCAAAATTTTGCTTTAATCTCATTTTGCTTGTTGAATAAAACATTTCTTTGTTGTGGGATGAACTCTAAAACTGTAGCAGAAATACTTTGAAAACCACAAGAAGGCAGTGGTAGTTCATAAATGAAATAGATATCTGGAAGATTATTCAAGTCATTTAATTTTTTTTTTTTTACAAATTGTATTTAAGGGTTTTTTTTGGGGGGGGGGGCAAAGATGATTTGCTAACTGAACTCTCTAAAGTATTTGAAAGTAAAAGGGACCCAGTGGTTCTTGGAAGATTATTTTTTTTATGAGGAAGGACTAACAGAGTATGTCACACTATGGCCCTGATGCTTCTGTATCAGATCCCCCTTGCTCTGGCATATTAGTTTTGTATGAGGAAAAATGTTTCTTAATTTATTATATTTATTTACATATTTATGCCTGACATTTCTCCCCAGTGGGGACATTTCTCCCCATTTACAACATTTCCCTTTCTTTAGCCTCATGACAACAACAGCAACAATCCTGTGAGGTAGGTTAGATTGAGTGGGAATGACTAGCCCAAGATCACCCAGTGACCTGGCCCCACTGCTGGATCTCCTGATAGCACCTGGTATTTTTGGCCACTGTGTGGCAGAGTGTTGGACTGGATGGGCCATTGGCCTGATCCAACATTGGCTTCTCTTATGTTCTCTTATGTTCATGGCAATGTGGGGATTTGAATCCCAGTCTCCCCAGATCTTAGTCTGACATTCTGACTGCTTTACCATGCTAATACTGTGTCTTTATGTGGGTGAACTCTCACTGGTGTCTGATGCAGTGATATTTCTGACCTGTCCTACGAGGAGACCTGGGCCTTGGGTGAAGAGCTCCCTGAACCAAAGCTACTTTGTTGCCTGGAAATCCATGAATGGGGTTCAGGCATGCTGCTGTAACATTTTAATATGTGACATTTCATTAAAAGAAAGGAAATGGAAAAATATAGTGGCTCATAACTAAACCCATTCTTCCAAGATACATTCAGATTATTATTTCATATTTTTCATTTAAGTTTAGTCATTGAAGAACATTAAGTGCTTGAAACCCATTAGAGTAGCTTGTTGTTTGTTTGTACAGTAAATTGTTCTGCCTGCCGTTCTTTTCTTTTAACTGTGGATGATGCATCTTCTCCATTTGAAGCAATCAATTTTGTCAAATTGCATCAAATCATCGTGTGCCTGCAAAAAGCATTGATTGTTAACTTCATGAGTTTGCAATTTAAATCTTAGTCCTTGAGCACAGTGATGAAAGAAAACAGAAGATGAGAATGATGTTCCTTGTTCAAGAGACTTTCTTCCATATTGCTGAGTATGGATTTCCTGTCATTCTTGGTTATGAAAAGAGAGGTATTGAAGAAGACCTTGATGGCATTCTTCAACACTGTATTTCCTAGAAGTGTGTATATGTGTATATGTGTGTGTGTGTGTGCACGCACAGGGCCTTTGACCAACACCCCCCCCCCAACTCAACAAAGTTTATTTGTGACTGTGGATGGCCCCTGAATGGACAATTTACTTTCAAGATTTAGGGTCCCCAACAGTTGTCTGCAGCATTGTTTTAGCAGATATAGAACTGTGAAGAAAAGCATTTTTTCTTTGGAGGTTTGAAATGAGCAAAACCTTCACTCTAAGTTTTAAAAGTCCCCCCCCCCCCTCGGGGCAGAGAATAGGCCGGAAGGGCGAAGTCAGTTCAATTGCTTTTCAGACTTACCTCAGCCCACCTTCATTCAATGGGATGATCAGGTTCCCCTCCCCCTTCTCCAAGCAGGAAACAGAGACTTATTTACATATTAAGGAATTAGGGTTAGAAAGTCTTCCTGACCTGACCAGGTCAGTAGTGGGAGGGGAAAAGAGGTGATACAACTCTGGGGAGCAAGGAGGAAGCTCTCTTTCTTTGGGTGCTGAGTCCATGAGAGGGGACAGAACTCTCAACTGAGGAGGCAGCCATTAACCATGTGGCTGGCCTAAAGAGTTGGAGAAAGCTGCAAGGTAAGGGGAACTCTGTAGAGATCTGTGAATTACTATGTTTTAGGAGCCTGTCCTATATTTTAACATCTGATAGGGCATGTATAGAGAGAGGGATGGAGGATTTGTGTTTTACCAACTTCTTTTGAATCCCTTGCTTAGTCTGGTGCTGTGCTAAAAGTAGGCTTGTAAATATTTTCTTTTTACTAAATATTTTACAACTTTTGATGCTGGTAGTAGTTCTTTGTACCATATAGACCTCCACCATCTTAGACACGCTATTTTAAAAGGAGTGCCAGGGGAAGGCAGTCAGTTGGCAAGTGGGTATTCCTCCAGGGGGATGCAAGGGAGCGGTGGCGCAGGGAGCAAAAGCACCTGCCTTAACATCTAACAAACAGCCTGTAGGCTGTTCGATACCCACCACGGTCGGGGTGAGCACCCGGTCCTAGTCCCAGCTCCCGCCCACCCAGCGGTTCGAAAGTCATAACTTGCGAGTAGATGAATGGGTACCTGCCTTAGAAGGCAGGGAGCACCCTCCTCCATTGGGAGGTGAGGTGGGAACCTCAACAGCGACTGTTCGGTGAGCGGCACCGGCGGCAGCAGCGGAGTGGCGTGTAATGGCGGCGGTAGTCGAGGTGGTGAGCAGAAGAAAAAAGGAGACGCGACATCTAGCGGTGGACCGGTGGTGAAGGCGGAGCCAGGAAGGCGTGAGGATGCCCGGCGCAGGCGCAGTGGAGCCTGAGGGACGGAGCCAGTGCCACACCGATGCGATCAGCACGACGGATAGGCCCGCCTACTCCAAACGACCTCCTGAGGAGCCTGAAGGGAGCGGAGGGAAGAAGCCAAGCCAAAGCCGAGAAGCCGAGACGAACTGAAGACATATCAACTGAATCCCACCGGGTGCCGCTAGGTAGTCCCACCCCTAATACGATATATATATGTGCCCATAGATAGGGATAATACAAACTATGTAAGCTGCTCAGAGACCCATGGGAAGGGTTCGAGCGGGGTAGAAGTTGAAGGTATAAATAAATAAATAAATAAATAAAAGGCAGTAAACAGTCCCCATGGTGACCGTGTGCTGGGCAGAGGGAGACATAGAGGCAAAGCCTTGGATTTTGGAAGGGAAATTGGGAGCCTTGACCTTCCCAGTGGGTAATTCCTTCAATGATCAGGTGGTGGTAGCGGGCTACCAGAGAGAGGAAGAGAAGCCTCTCCAGGTGCTGGGAAACCATGAATGGCAGGGTGGGAAAGGGCCTGCAGGCCAGAACTGGCCCATTCCACTATCTCTCCTTATATATAATTGAATAGTGGGTGCCAAAGTTCTAAAATGCACTCCTTTAGTGTATGGACGCTTGAACTGTCAGTCAGAAAACGCTGGCTGGGTTGACTGGCTGCTTTGTGCAGTCCCGCCCAGTGTTTCAAGGTCTTTTGCATATGGAAGCTGATTGGACTTCACTGCATTCCACACCTCAAACTCACCCCACTCCCCGCAAGGCAGTTGGAATGTCAGTTGCATATAGAACCTTCAAGGTCTTTTGCATATGGAAGCTGATTGGACTTCACTCCATTCCACACCTCATACTCCCCCCCAAGGCAGTTGGAATGTCTGGTGGTGTGTAGGTCCCAGGATCATGTTTTAAAAGCTGCCTGGGGAGATGGGGACCTCAGACAGGTTACAGTGCCATAGACTCCACCCTCCAACCCAGCTATTTGCTCCTGGGGAACTATTGTTGCCAATCTTGGCCCAGCACCCATCAAACCATTCTCTTCAACCCCCTGCTGTGCAGCACACTTTCCCCTAGGGTTGCCAAACTCCAGGTGGGACCTGGAGATCTCCCACTGCTACAATTGATTTCCAGATGACAGAGATCAGTTTCCCCTGGAGAAAATGGCTGCTTTGGAGGGTAGACCCTATGACATTATACCTGCTGAGTCCTTCCGCCCCCCCACCCCGCCCAATGCTGCCCACTACAGAATCCACCCCCCAAAACTCCAGGTATTTCCCTCCTTAGAGCTGGCAACCCTACATTCCCCTCAATGCCTGTTGGTAGGCAACTAAGCTTGGTCCTGTCACCTACTTTGGCCTTTGGGAGAAAACACATTGGGGCCAGTCCTGATAGAGTTGCCAACTCCAGATGGGAAATTCCTGGAGATTTGAGGGATGGAGCCTGAAGAGGGTGAGGTTTGAGGAGGGGTGGGACCTCAGACAGGTACACTGCCATAGATTCCACCCTCCAAACCAGTCAGTCCCACATAGGGAACCATTGTTGCCAATCTCCAGGTGAGGGCTGGAGAGCACTCAGAATTACAACTGCTCTGCAGAAGGGAGGGCAGAAGTCAGCTGAAGTCAAAGGGGCAGATGGAGTTGCCAACTACATGCTGACAAATTCCTGGGGATTTGAGGGGTGGAGCCTGGAGAGGGTGGGGTTTGCAGAGGGGTGGGACCTCAGACAGGTAGAATGCCATAGACTACACCCTCCAAACCAGCCACTTTGTCCTGGGTAACAATTGCTGCCAATCTTCAGGTGAGGGCTACAGATCACTCACAATTACAACTGCTCTTCAGGTAGCAGAGATCAGTTCCTCTGGAGAAAACAGTGGACTCTGTCATTATACCCTGCTGAGGTCACCACAGCAAATTGACACTGATTGCCCAAAGCCAGAGCACTCCCCCAGAGCCTCTTTCTAGATCTCGTTGTATTGTTTTCACAACGGGCTTTACTGCTAGTAAGAATATAAGAAGAACTCTGCAGGATCAGATCAGAGTCCCACATCCTTTCTCTCACAGTGGCCAGACAGTTACTAGAGAGGGCCAACAACAAGGCATAGAGACCAAGGCCTTCCCCTGAAATTGTTTTCTGGCATTGGTATTCAGAGGTTTACTGCCTCTGAATTATGAGGTTCCCTTTAGTCACCATGGTAGTAGCCACTGATAGACCTATCCGCCATGAATTAGTCCAATCCCATTTTAGAGCCAACTATGCCTGTGGCCATTACTACATTTGTCAGGAAACTGGCCTTCCTAGCCATTTCTTGGTCTTTCAAATTCTGTTTTTAAAACTTTGGCTCAGGCTTTAGCCTAGCAAAATCTTAGAAGACCTCTGTCTGGAAACAACGATCTTGCAATTTCAGAGAGAGAGGGAGGGGGGGGAGATGGAAGTCTGAAACAGGTACAGGTGAGCTCATGAGGCCTACCAGGTTCAAGGGCAGAACTAGGAGGAAGTTTCACCTCCACATTCCATTTCATTAATGCAAAGAACTCTGGGTGGGGGAAGGTGGCTTGTATAACTGTGCCTATGGGCAGCTGCAGAGTACATGGTCACATGCCTACCATCACATCTGATTGGCCAGGTCACCTAGCTAGGAACACATTAAATTGGTCAGTAGGATCATGTTAACTGTAGGCAGTTTGACATAAAGGAAGGTCATTCATTCTTTTGTCTTGATCCTGTCTTTGACCTCGTGAGCCAGGTTGGGCCTTGCACGACCAGAATATCTGCTCTTGGACTTTGGTCTTCGAAACTCTTTGAACTCTGTGTCTCACTGTGATCAGGTAACATCTGGATTAATGAACCAAAGCTTGTATAAGCCCCTTAAGGTAGCTGTTTAGCATATATTATTTTTAATTTTGCTATTCACTGCTCTTACTTGTGTATTCCTGCATATTTCTTTTAATAAACTTTATTAATTATATTCTGTTGTGTTCTTTGGGTTTCGAGGTTTCAATCTGAATCCAGTGCTTTGAGCCTTCATGGGCTACAGCTACCAGAGTTATTTATTTATTTATTTTGGAACTCACCTTGCAAGTGTCCTACCCTGAAGATATGACTACTTAAGAACATAAGATAAGCCATGTTGGATCAGGCCAATGGCCCATCCAGTCAGGGGTCGTTTCGTAGAAAAAGAGCTAGGGGAACTCATTAGCATAACTCATTAGCATATGCCACAACCCCTGACATCACCGGAAGTGTGTCATAAGGCCACACCCCCTGACATCACCGGAAGTGTATCATAAGGCCACACACTCCGCTTTCATGAATCACTGCTCACTTCTTGAGATACAGCTGGAATGTGAGTCCATCTGTCCTTATATCTTGGAGAATGAAGTGATTTCAGATGCCAAATGACAATGGCAGGCATTGATAATGAGAGAAGAAACCTAGGTCTCAGTTCAGTCCAGGAGTTTGCATTGTCTTGAGCTTCATTATCACTTGTAATTCAACAGCCGTTCTTTCTAATCTCCATTTGAAATTCCTTTGTAAGAGAACTGCTACTCTTAGCTCAGCAACTGAATGCCCTGGAAGATTAAAATGTTCCCCACTGGTTTTTGAATGTTGTGGTTTCTAATAGAGTCCAGTAGCACCTTTAAAGACTAACAATATTATGGTAGGGTATGTGCTTTTGTGAGTCACTGCTCACTCCTTCAGACTTATTTCCATTTATTCTTTGCATTCTCTTGGAATGAATCCTCCTGTACCAAATTGTGACCCAGGTTTCCTGTCTCATTACCAATGCTGATATCTCAACATCAATGTTCCCTCTAAGGTGTGAAGTCTTGTGAGCAAACATTCTACTTTCTGAGCTACTGGCATTAAAGTTGTGAGCGAGCAATTTGGCTGCTGCATCAATTAGTTTGCTCTGGAGCCATATTTCCTGAGCTAAGGCAAAAATGCGTGAGCCGGAGGCTAAAAAACTGTGAGCTAGCTCACACTAACTCAGTTTAGAGGGAACACTGCTCAACACCTCTGTGTATCACACCAATGCTGACATCTCCACCCATCTGCATATCACACCTAATCCAATCATGCCTGCTATTGCCATTCGGCATCTGAAATCATCTTTATAAAGTTTATATCTCTGGTACCTTGTGTTACATTTTATGGCACATGTGGCCTGGGCCGACAAAGTGACATTTATGTTAGATCCTGTCAAGCTTTAGTTTCGTTTCTCTTTGATTCACTTCACTGCTTGCCATAATATTGGGGGGAGAGGATTCCTGAGGGGAGTGCATGAGTTGTTTGGAGTGGATGCTTGTAGAAGCCATAGCCATTTCTTAAGCTGTGCCCCAGCACCAGTTTCCAAGGAAGATGGCCTTGGAGTCTTCTCTACCAGGCTAGGATGTAGATAAGGCACCGTATATCTGTTAGGGTTGCCATAGTTACCTAGGGGCTGGATGATGACATGTGTGAGATGTGGGGTGTAGTTTGCCTTACCTATAACTGGGGATTTTTTGCGCCTTTAGTTCTGTCACACAGCCTGTTTCCAAAAGTAAGCATATCTCAATAAACTACCACTGTGTTGTGGAAGAGTGTCTTAGCTGACAGATCCGGCTCTCAAAACAAATGAGTTCAATACCCCTGATCTGTACCTTGTAGCTAATAGCTACTCATGGACCTGCCTCATATGTTTATCCAATCCCCTCTTGAAGCTGTCTATGTTTGTAGCCTCCACCATTTCTTGTGGCAGTGAATTCCATGTGTGAATTACTCTTTGGGTGAAGAAGTACTTCCTTTTATTTGTTCTAATCTTACTGCTCATTAATTTAATTGAGTGCTCATGAGTTCTTGTATTGTGAGAAAGGGAGAAAAATACTTCTTTCTCCACCTTCTCTATCACAAGCATAATTTTGTAAACCTCTGTCATGTCACCCCTCAGTCATCATTTCTCCAAGCTAAAGAGCCCTAACTTCTTTAATCTTTCATTATAGGGAAGGTGTTCCATCCCCTTAATCATTTTAGTTGCTCTTTTCTGCACCTTTCCCAATGCTATATGTTTTTTGAGGTGTAGTGACCAGAACTGTACATAGTATTCCAAATGAGGCCACACCATAGATTTATATAGGACATTATGATACTAGCTGATTTGCTTTCAATCCCATTCCTAATAAGCCCTAGCATGGCATTTGCCTTTTTAGAAAATTGTGGTTGCACACTGAGTTGACATATTCAGTGAGTTATCTACCACAGCTCCAACATTTTGGCTCCAGTGTGCATTACTTTGCACTTTTTCACAATGAGCCTCATTTGCCACGTGGACACCCACTCGCCTAGCCTCGACAGATCACTCTGGAGCAACTCAGTTTTCCCTGGTTCTCACCGCCCTGAAGAACTTAGTGTCATCTGCAGACTTAGCCACTTCACTGCTTACTCCCAACTCCAAATCATTAATGAACAAGTTAAAAATCACTGAGCTCTGCTTTTTAATTTGTTCGTTACTGAGCTCTCTGGTACTCCACTGCTGATCACCTTCCACTGTGAGCCCTGCAGTACCTCACCACATTCCACTGTGAAAGCTGCCCATTTATATTCACTCTCTGTTTCCTGTGAATTAACCAGTTTTTAATCCAGAAGAGGACTTGTCCTCTTATCGCATGACTGCTGAATATACTTAGGAGCCTTTGATGAGGAACTTTATCAAAAGCTTTCTGGAAGCCTAGGTAAACAACGTCTACTGGGTCATCCTTGTCCACATGTTTGTTCACCCCCTCAAAGAACTCTAAAGGGTTAGAACAAAGTTTGACTCCAGTGGCACCTCTAAGACCAACAAAGTTTAATTCTGGGTATAAGCTTTTGTGGGCATGCACACTTCTTCAGATACGTTAACTGGGAGCCGTGCTTCCTAAACTCCTTCCCACTCGCATCTCTCTTATACCTGCGATACATTGATGACAATTTAATTGTCCGGATGCATGGTAAAGAAGCCCTGGCATTCAAAGACCTTCACCCCACCATCAACCTGACATTTTCTGGACACAGCTGTAAAAATACACAATGGACACATAGACACCACCTTATACTGGAAACCTTGTTGTTGTTGTTCAGTCGCACAGTTGAGTCCGACTCTTTGCGACCCCATGGACCACATCACGTCAGGCCCTCCTGTCTTCTGTTATGCGCCGGAGTTTGCTTAATTTCATGTTCGTTGCCTCGACAACACTGTCTAACCATCTCATCCTTTGCTGTCCCCTTCTTCTTTGACCTTCAATCTTTCCCATCATCAGGGTTTTCTCCAGTGAGTGCTCCCTCTCATTTGGTGGCTAAAGTATTTGAGCTTCAGCTTCAGTATCTGGCCTTCCAGGGAACAGTCAGGGTTGATTTCTTTTAGGATTGATTGATTTGATCTCTTTGCGGTCCAGGGGACTCTCAAGAGTCTTCTCCGGCACCATAATTCAAAAGAATCTATTATTCGGCGCTCGGCCTTCCTTATGGTCCAACTGTCGCAGCCATATAGTACTACTGGGAATACCATTGCTTTGACCACACAGACTTTTTTTTTTTTTAAAAAAAAAACATTTTTATTGCTTTTATAAACTACACACCTATAGGGTTTGGGGATGGGAACAAACTAAAACTACGAGTAGCAAGAGATCATTAATACAATTGTTTAAAGTAAGGATAATTTCCTATTGTCAAAGTAGTAATACATGGAGTTAATACAAAAGTTATATAAAAGATTGAACGAGTGTTCACAAACAAATTTGGTTAGAGTGTATGCTTCTTAGTTCAGGATTATTAGTTCCTGATAATCATCAGACTGTTGGAGTTTCATTATTTTACTTATTTCCTTCCTCTGTGTTTCTTTTCAAAGTCCTTTTTATTTTTAGGGGGCTTAGGAGCCATAGCCCCTAGTTCTGCTTCAAAATCTAAGGATTCAGCCAGTGAAGAGTTGGTAGAACTTTCCTCAGTTTTATCTTTTTCTTCTTTTTCTGCATCCTTGTCATCCTCCAGTTTCTCAGATCCATCATTATCTTGTTGTTGGTGCTCAAGAAATGTTTTCGCTTTGAAGACAGAGTTAATTTTTTCTTTTTTGCCGTTGAAGTTGAAAGTAAGCCCTTCCGGGGTTAACCATCTGTATGGGGTGTTGCGCTCCTGAAGAAACTGTGTCAGGTCTCTGTACTGTCGTCTTCTTTTTCTGATCTCAAATGGAATGAGTTTGTTCTCCTTGGATTTTCAAAATAGTTCCGCTTGTTGCCTTCAGGATTAAGTTTATTGTTGACCTTTTTGAGAATTTAACAAATATTTCCCCGGGCAGCTTATTTTTCTTTATATATTCTGGATATGTGCGGTATACTATATCCATGTTGTTTTGTATCGCTTCTGCTGTTAAGCCTACCATGGGGGCCAGTTCTTTGCTTAAAATCTCTTTCAGGTTTTCACCTTTCTGCTCAGAAATGTTCTGAAATCTCAGGACATATGCTGATTTTTCCATTTGGAGACATAGCAATTGGTGATTCTCAGAGATTTTATCCTTTTCCACCACCTCCAATCTTTGTTCAAACTTTTTGGACTTAAAAGATCAACTTTTTTCAACTTCTGTCTGTCAGCACTGTCTACTTCTTGATTAATACCTGAGAGGGATTGAGACTCTGTCCTTGGTCTTTGGCTGGCAGGCTAGTAAACAAACTGGTGGTAGTTAGTTAGCCTGGAGTCATGAGGATTCACTCCCTAGGATTTTATGTTTAGCTTTTGCCTACCCAAAGGTTCCATTAAAGGTACTCTTGACAACATCCTCTGGAAATAAATTCCAAATTTTAGTCATTTGTGGAGTAAATAATTATTTCATATGAATGAACCAGAGAGAGTGCAGATTTAAATTTTCAAGCAAATAGGGATAGAAAGAAAAAATAGTTGCTGGCTAGTTGAAATGGTGGAGGTTTTTTTTTTAAAATGGGGAATAAGCCGGACGAGTTTCTGTCTGGGAGTCTGAACCTGTCTGTTTATATGATTGCATTTGTCTTTTCCAAACTCTGCTTCATATATCTGTAAATAGAGTAAATGTTGCATCATAAATATCCAGTGTGTACCCTCTTCCAAAAGTTACTTACAAAAGCTTGTAGTGTTGCCTCTGAAAATTCTCATCAGTTGGAAGTGGTAAATGGTAATCCTTGGGGTTAGGCTGGAATATATTTGTTTACTTGAAGGGAAACTGAGCTGGTGACTAAGGAGAACAACAAAATAATCATACTTCTGAAAGAAATGAAAGCACTGCAATAGCAGTTTACAGAAGAAATTATAGCAATTGTTAAAAAGAGGTTCTGCATGAGGGGATGGATCCCTGTTTTGCTAAGTCAAGATTGGCCCATGCCCAGGTGCAAGATACCTTGTTGGAAACAAGATGAGTGATAATTGAAGATGAGCACCTTTTACGTGTGTCATGTTTAATCATGTTCAGATTTCTGAAATCCTAGTCCTATTGCATTGTTTATTATATGGCTCTGTTACTGCCAATGGACTGCCTTGTTGTTGGGGAAAATTAGCTATGTGGAAGGGGAGACCAGAGGGGTACAGGGATTGCACACCAATTGTATACCAAGGTCTGGTACAGTAGGAAGACTCCAGAATTGAGGAGTAAATAAAAATAGCTTTATTACTAAGCATTCGAAAAGGAGCAAGCAATACAGAACTAAGAAAGCAGAGGTGATTGATAGCAGATAGAGGGTTCAGTTATGGGGTAATACAACCTGTCCAGACGTGCAGAGGTCCATGAAGAAGAGATTATGGCCCAAACCAAAGTTTGGGGGTGAACTGCCAGTTGGCATCAGGAGCAGACACACAGTTTGAGGCCATGTGCGTGGATGGATATAGATTTTAAAGATCAATGCTGACCAATGGGAGGTCTTGAGGGGCTTGCCTCAGGTGATGACAAAAGATTACGTGGATCAATCGGGTCCTGGGGGGTGGCAAGACCTAGGTGTGACCAATGAGGTCTCAGAGGGGCAGAGTCTGGATTAACAATAGCTATGATGAGATTAACCAGGTGTTGGATGGTTGGGCTGGGAGTGTCCATTGTGGTACAGTAGGGTGGTCTGGCATTTCCCTGGTTCCAGGCAAAAGAGGTGATGTTTCTTAATGTGCATCTGGATGATCCTGAATGGGAGACCGTTCACTAGACATGGAGAGTTAATGTCTACCTTGATAGGTCTGGCATAGGTGTAAGAATGCAGATATTTTACACAAATATATGGAGACAGGAATGAGAGGATTATTCCAAAGGTATTTCCTGACATACAAGTGAAACAGAAGTTGGGGCTGGAAACATGCAACATACTTCATTCATAACAATAGCATAGACCAGAGGCTCTTTGTCCCTGCCTGCCTGTACATATGACAGACAAAAGACTAGCCGTTTGGTCAGTAGAAGATGCCTTGAGGTGAGAGCAGAGACTTGCCCATTCTAATCTTTTTGGATTGAGCTGACAGGAAAGAAGGGGGGGGTTGCTTGCATGGAGGATGTTTGGCAGTGCAGCCAGCCTGGAGAATTTTCACCTGGCCTGAGTTTTCCCAGCCAAGATGTGGTTCTCCTAGCCTCCCAGCAAAAGCCACTGTTTAAGCCAAGCCTGGCTTTATGAGGGCACTGTTTGTGGAGGTTCAGAGGTTGTTTTGGGGTGTCTCTCTTGGGAAAGACCAGCCCGGGTTCAGGGCCGAAGAGGATAGTTACAGCTCCTCATCCTATTGATTGTACTGATTTACATTGTGTAATCCACCTTGAGTGGGAAAGGTGGACTATAACTAAAAATGACCCAACTCTTGAATTTACCTCATAGTCCAAAACAACTTTTCATTTATTAACATAATTGTTAGATGTTTTGCCTGTCAGTTCTTTCAGTCACATAGGGGCCTGACAAAGGGCATTTTAAAGCACCATAAATAGTTAAAAACAGTCTTTAGCTCTCATACCATCTCCTGTACATATAACAAAATTTGAGTCCAATAGCATTTTAATGATGAACAAACATTTCCAGGATGCAAGCTTTCATGAGTTAAAGCTCACTTTTTCAGATATAGACACAGATATCACTCATGAAACTTTACATTCTGAAAAATTTTGTTCGCTACTGAACTCAAATTTTGTTCTACAGCTACTACAGACTATCATGGTTACCTACCTGATGCTATTTCTTTTATGTAATGTTGCTACCAGTTGTAAGTACTGGAATGCCATTATTACTTTTTGATGAAACAAGATCAAAAGTTATTACTGTCTTGCCTTAAATTAAATCACAATAATAGTCAATAATAATTGACAATAACAATTGAATTGCAATACTTTAAACACGCATAGGTTTAACAGTCAGTTATTGTGCACTTTTATGGGCAGGCCAATATTGTTGCTAAAGATGTACTGTGTACCAACATAGGTTCAACAACACGACCATTAAGTCCAATGTAGATAAAGTGATGCATGTCAGAACAACAACAACAACAACAACAAAATAACATTAAACACGTGTTGATGGGGTCTTAATGAGTCAAGATTGAGATGCAAGGAGAATTTGAGGTTGTAATAGATAACTTGATAAAACTGTCAACTCACTGTGAAGAAGCAGTAAAAAAAGGCATGTTGGGGGTTATTAGGAGCGGAACTGAAAATAAAATAGAAGATATTATAATGCTTCTATATAAGTTTGTAATGCCTCTGCATAGATATGTGGTGTGGCTTTGTAGAATTCTGCATACAGTTCTGGTCACTGTGTCTCAAAAAAGATATTGCAGAGCAGAAAAAGGGTGGAAGAGGGCAACCAAAATGAGTTTAAGGGGTTGGAACACCTTTCCTATGAGACGTCTTGGACTACTGAGCTTAGAAAAAAGACAACTAAGGAGGGAGCACAATACAAGTTTATAGAATTACACATGGGGTAGAGAAAGCATGACCCTGACCTTGCTACCCAGACTGGACCCAGAGAAACTTGGTCTTAAGGATGCCACTGGACTCAAACCTTGTTCTACTGCTTCAGGCCAACATGGCTACTCACCTGGATCTATACTTTAAGTTGAAGTGAGCCAGATCTACATTGACACAAAAGTTTGGGTGAGTCAGGATAGCTTCTGAAACAGGATGAAACGTAAATTAATGATTTGAGTGCCCTTCTTGGATGACCAAAAAAAGGGGAAAAGATTAACTGGGCATTGGTTAATAAAATAGCAGTTTCTTTGGGCTGAGCAGATACCTCTGGGATATGCCAGGATATTCCAGTGTTGAAAAGTCTCTTGTTATTGAGAATGAAGTGAAGTCTTTTTGTTATTGAGAACCCTGAGTTGGGGGAGATTGTACTTAATCCGTTTGTAATGCCAGGTGCCTTTACAAGGCTCTCAAAGTGCCTATTAAAATAACTAAGTCAAAATAAGAGGGGGATGCCACTGACCAAGGGAGTTTCGGCTAGAGGAGGGGGCGGGGTCCTTACAAGCTGGATGGCTCAAGCTAGTCTGATCTCACCAAATCTCAGATGCTGAGCAGGGTTGGCCCTGGTTAGTGCTTGAATGGAAGACCGCCAAGGAAGTTCAGGGTTACTGTGCAGAGGCAAGTAATGGCAAACCATCTCTGTACAACTCTTGCCTTGAAAACCCTACAGGGTTGCCATAAAACAGATTTGACTTGATGGCACATTCCACTGGAGAAAGTATACTGACAACTTTCTCCCTCTCCCATAATATTAGAACTTGGGGCCATCCAATGAGGTTGATGGACAATAGGCTCAGGCTGAATAAATGAAATATATGTTTACTCAATCGAAATTAAATTGTGCAATTCCCTGCCAG
This sequence comes from Gekko japonicus, assembly GCF_001447785.1. NCBI lineage: Eukaryota > Metazoa > Chordata > Lepidosauria > Squamata > Gekkonidae > Gekko > Gekko japonicus. The sequence goes on from NW_015173677.1 coordinate 202,705, forward strand.
TGTCTGTAGTGATAGCCGCAAGAATAAATGGCTGTAGCAGGGGATCAGTAGATTCAAGGTCCATCATTGGTCGCTAGCCATGGTGCCTAATGGAAACCTTCATGTTCAGAGGCTGCAAACCTCTGAATGCCAGTGCTAGAAGGCAACTCCAAGAGAACACCATGGCCTTTGTGTCTTGTTTGTTGGCCCTACAGGACAATTAGTTGGTCACTGTTTGGAACAGAATGTTGGAGCAGATGGACCTCTGGTCTGATCTAGCAATCTGTTTTTTATGTTCCTGCCATAAAGTTAATACTTGTCAGGTTTTGGCATATGTAATAGGCATGCTGAGTTCTTTTACAAATCCATAGTCACAAATGATGGTGCAGCTAGGATTCCATATAAATAACATTATTTTCATGCTATTTTATGAACAGATACTGTACATTAAAACCATTGTGTTTAAAATTTTCCACATACTAGCTTTCAGTAGGAAAAATAACAGTCCAGTGTCTATTTATTGTGGTATTGTTCCAGGTAACGGGAATAAATTCAGAAGGAGTAGTGTTTAATCTGATTTAATGAAAAGAAAGCTGCAAAGCTGTAAAACAATGCAGCCAGTTGCAACTAATCTGCTGTTGTAATCATTGCTTTCTTCTGTCACTCCTGATTTTAAGAAGAAAGGAGTAAGAAATAGAAAGCGTCACATGAAATATTACTTTAACATTACTACTGGCTAGATTTGAAAAGGAAATAATAAATTCTTGGCTGGCACTGAGACTGCTAAAGTAGTCCTGTTAAGTGTATGTTATTTATGGCATCCTCCTAAACTTTTATTTCATCTGTGCCTGTCCTTTTCATAAGCATTTGTAAGTCTGATGTTTCACATTTACTTATATATGTGGTTTAATGCATTGTAAATAAATTTCAGAGTAGTCTCTGCCAACCATAAGAGCATTAAGAATATTTAAAACTGTTACAGTTTAATAGTTAAAAATGTACTGTGCTCATGAGAAAAAAAAAATCTGGGTAGGCATAATTATTATTGTTTGTGAATATTTGAAAAAAAGTTTAGTTTCAAATTAATAGCATGTATTTTACAATAGTGGTTATGTCAGTTTAAAGCGTGAAGATGTAAGATGCATCCATGTGAACTGGATTTATCTTATCAAATCTTCATTGGACAATACTTGATACTTTTTTGTAATAAAATTTTAAAATTTCAATTTACAAATACACGAACATAAAGCATAAACTACAATAATCTATAATAATCTGAATCAGACATGACAATACTTGATATTTGAACAATCATGTATGCTGCTCTGAGCTCTTTGGGAGAAGGGTTGGCTAAGAATGTACTAGATAGATGCTTAGTTTAGAATTGTTATTTGTATGCAGAAAGCTAACTCCAGTTTAGCCTCCCAGATCAGAGAACGACAATGAACGGTGGTATCTTTCAAACCAGGACATTCAGCTCTGTGTAGGGTTGCCAGATCTTAGCTGGCTGCTGGCGGGGGGAGGGGGTCCTTATTCCGGTCCAGGATATCTTTGGTGCACATGCTGCGATGATGTCACCCGGAAGTGATGACATCACGCAGGGCACATTGTGGGTGGGGCCTCTATCGTTTGAGGAAAAACCATAGAGTTTTTCCTCAAATGATAGAGCGACCTCCCGCAACGTGCCCTGTATGATGACATCACCTCTGGATGATGTCATTGTGCAGGGCACGTTGGCACAAATGGGGCACTTTGAGGGCAGAGTCCCCCTGCTGCCTGGCAGACTGGGGGCTCTGAAAGTGGGCAAACCCCCGCCCTCAGTGGGCCAATGGCAAGCCTAGCTCTGTGTGCAAGTGGAAGGCAGTGTTGGAAAGTTCCATCAATTCACAGATGACTTATGGCTACTCCATAGGGTTTTCAAGGCAAGAGACATTCAGTGGTGATTTGCCATTGCCTGCCTCTGAGCAGTGACTCTGGTCTTCCTTGATAGTTTCCAATGCAAGAACTAACCAGCACCGACCCTGCTTAGCTTCTGAGATCTGAAGAGAGTAGGTGAGCCTGGGCCATCCAGGTCAGGGAGCATATTAGTCTGAGGACTTTCTGGATTTTTTTGGTCATATGCAAATCAGAATTTGTCTAAATGGAGTCATTTTTGTGCAAATGTACCTTAGGTATCCACAGGCTCCTGTGCAACTCAGAAATTGACAAATTCTGTCTGCGTTTGTGACAAACCATAGCTTGTTTTTCAGATTGCAGACACTAGTTTGTTGAGATCAAAGAAATTATTGATTTCTAAGCCACATATCCGAGGGTGGGAGAGAGATGGGAAGCCCAGTGATTGCCAGTGGCAAACTATGGTTTGCCATAATATATGAATGCAGGCAGGCAGGCAGGCATGCATGCACAGATTTACCAGAATGACAAATATGTGAATTGGCTCCCAAGGGTTGTGAATACTCTTTTATACAGTAGTTGTAGGGTTGCCAGGTCCAAAGCCCAAGCTGGCAGGGGACTTACTGGGACGCTGTGGGAGATGGGAGGGAAGAAGAACACCATGCCTACGTCACCTGGAAGTGTTGTAGGCATGTTGGTGAAGTCAGAGGAGCAATGCTATGTTTTTTGGGCAAAACTCTATGGTTTGAAGCTAACTTTACCATAGAGTTTTGCCCAAAAACCAGAGCATTGCCCCCTGATGTCACCAACATGTCTATGTCACTTTCAGGTGAGGTGGGCATGTAACATTTGGGGCAGTAATTCTTCCCTGCTGACCAGCTGACCAGCTCCAGGAAGGAGTGCCAGAAACTGGAGGATCCCCCACATGCCGGGGGGATTTGGCAACCCTAAGTAGTTGTCATTATGAGTAATACTTTCGAGAGCCACTCCCAGCACAAAAATTTAGAGAAGTGTATAAGTAGTTGCCTTGATTATGGTAGCTATACCTTCCTTATACAGGTCTAGGTATTGAGAAGGCAGGGAAGCAAAGATTTTACACTACCATCCCTACCAGGATACACCGTGCTTTTGTCCTCTTAGCATCTTGTTCTGATGATGGAAAGAAGCTTCAGCTCTTTGCATATGTGTCACTTTGCTACTTTCCCAAAAGCAGAAGCTGAATAGCAAGTCATCCTATAAATATGATCAGTTGGCACCATGTTTGGCCTTTGCCAGTTTTAACTTACCTGGTCCCAGTAATTCTAAATATTGAAAACTGATTATAGCTGTTACTTAAAGATATCACTAATACTTCTGATTTCTTTCTTTCTTTTCCAGAATAATGGATCTTTGGTCTGGTGTCAGAATCACAAACAATGTTCTAAGGTATGGAGTTTATTTTGTTTGTAGGAAGATATATATTTATTTGACTGGACAGTATTCTTCAGTTTGTTTTGGTGTCTTAATCTGTTGTCTTCGGTGACACAAAATATATATCATTGCTTGCTGTATATTACTATGATTTAATGAAAGTCATTAAAGGTTTATTATAAAGTTAAACAGATTGGTTAAATCCAGATTAAGCACTTTTAAATCCTATTGACTTCAGTGGGAGTTTAGTACATAGTTAAGCCTCTCCCATGCAAATCAGTGGCCTTAAAAAGGCTGGATCATGTCCATTAATTTAACAATTAGAAAAGTATGGTGCCTCTCCAGGGGGCTTGCATGAGGTGGTTTACAAAATAAAATATAATAAAAACATAAAATACTGAAAATAATTTTAATTAAAATCCAGCATTAAAAACCCTGCCAGAGCTGAACATGAACTGAAAGCATTTCTAATGTATTTACTGCTTTTCACATGGAAAGAGAATGGCTGATCTTGTTAAAACAGCTTCAAGCATGTACTTTGATACTCAATATTTTATTCCTTATGGTAATTTAATATGCCTAACATTTAATTTCTTTTCAGAATTCTGTTAGTCTTTCTGTTGCTTTTTTGTGTGTGTTAACTCTTTGACCCTCCAAAGATTAGTGCATAAATGAGCTAATATCCATTTGATTCCACTGGACAGCAACCTGCTAAGTTGCCTATAGAGTAACAACAATGATTCCTCAGCTTGAGAGGGTCAAAGTGGAACTACAGAGCTTAGTCACTGACTGCTCTTTTCATTCATTTACAAAGCGTTTATTCCCTTCTTTAGAATTTCACCTGAAAAAAGTGAAGCTCGTGTAGTAAGAAATTGTGGGAAGGCAAACCTCCATGATTATGTAGTAATTCAATAACATTCATTTAAAATGACAGCATTTAATTTTAATAAGTGGTTTTCTGAAGGCGACATCAACTCCGTAGCAGTATGAGTGATACTTGGTGGTACAGTGCACTGCTCAATGAATGGAGGCATTTCATGTTACGAAACATTCATGTAATACTTTTAAAATGATCTTCCTCTGAGCTGATGGTTTGATTTAGAAATGCAAACTTGAAGACAATTGTTGGTTTGTACTGTAGTAGTTTAATAGCTAATGGAAAGAATGTTTTTTAAATAAATAATATAAATCTTATGAGAGAAGTTTGCACGTGATCTCTCTCTCGTTTTAATCTCAGGTCCAGTTTGTTCTAGATTGCTGGATCAATCTGTCTAAACTGTTGTATTTTATACAGAATTTCTAAGTAGCTAACTGTAAAGATATACTGTCCAACTAATATGTCATCTCCTTAGATTACATGAGAGGTACAGTGTTGTAAACTAAGTAGTTATCTGTCATGTTGTTTCCTGTGTAGTGTAAGGAAGGACTCCTTATGGTAGATCTTGTAACCACAATTTCATGAAACACAACCTAGTTCTTGTTGAGCGGCAAAGTTTTTTAACAGGGGTGTGTGATATCCTTCCTTCTCTTTTTTATTTATTTATTATTAATTTAACTTTTACCCCGCCCTCCCCGCCAAAGCAGGCTCAGGGCAGCTTACATAAAACCAATAAAACAATATACAATTTGGAGCAAAATACATAAACATTATAAAACCATTTGCAAATCATTGGCGGCGCAATACAATAAAGTGCATTTGAGACATGTTCCACGATGCAGCCACTTTGGATAGCTTCAGCTGGCAGATTGGTACAGGCTTGGCTGATAGGTGCTGCTCCTACTGGAATGCCTGGCGGAAAAGCTCCATCTTCACAGCCCTGCAGAACTGCTGGAGGTCCCGCAGGGTCCTGATCTCGCCAGGAAGCTCATTCCAGTAAGTCGGTGCTGCCAAGGAAAACACCCTGGTCCTGGTCGATGTCAGCCTGGCATCCTTAGGACCAGGGAGGGCCAGACGATTTTGTGTTGCTGATCGCAGTACTCTCTGGGGAATGTGTGGGGAAAGGCGGTCCCTCAGGTAGGCAGGCCCCTGACTGTAAAGGGCTTTAAAGTTCAAAACCAGCACCTTGAAGCGAATCCGGAATGCTATTGGCAGCCAGTGCAATCACTTTAGCACAGGCTGGATGTGCTCCCACCTAGGGAAACCCATCAACAGCCTAGCTGCTGCATTTTGCACCAGCTGCAGCTTCTGGAGTTGCACCAAGGGCAGCCCCACGGAGAGAGCATTGCAGTAGTCCAGCCTCGAGGTGACCATAGCATGGATCACTGAAGCCAGGTCTTTGCATTCGAGGAAGGGAACCAACTGCCTAATCAGCTGAAGATGGTAAAAGGCTGCTTTGGCAGCGGCTGCTACCTTGGCCTCCATTGTCAAGGAAGCATCCAGGAGCACTCCCAAGCTACTGACCTTTGGTGCTGGCACCAACGGTGCCCCATCGAAAGCCGGTAGTGGGATCCCTACCCCCGAGCCACTCCAATTCAGGCACAGGACCTCCATCTTTGTCAGATTCAATTTCAATCAGCTCAGCCTAAGCCAACCAGCCACGTCCTGTAACACCCGGTCCAGGTCTTCCGGGGTAGAGTCAGACTGACCGCCCAACATTTTTATATTTCTTTATTTTTAAGTAATTATAAAATATGATTATGTGTCTGTTAATCTGAATACAAATAACTGATATCGAGTAGTCTTGGGATAAAAGGAAGGAAGAAAATAGAAAAGGAATGGCTGAACGTCCTTTGCAGATATTAAATCTAACTTCCATTCCGTTAAATATCAGTTAAGTCACTACTGAGTGACAATGCAAGTACAATATGACAGCATGGATTTAAAGCAACTGTTGATTCCCTTGGACAATCATCATGTACTTAATCACGCCACCATTCTATTGCTGTTAGAACCTTTTGCTGTTCATAGGGGATTAGAATAGGGATCTGAGCAAGAACAAAACCTTAGTTAACTGAATTATTGCAGATAAGCAGACAGATATTTGGATGAGTGATTTCTAGGTAGAAAAGTAAGAAAGATTGATAGTAGGTGGTCCCTGGTGTTCTGTGAGTGGCTACTGCATAGAGCTTCTGATGGATATTCACTATCTCTATTGTTTCTTGGTTACCTGTGAAACAAGTTTACTGTTGATTAATGTGAGGACTAAGAGGGGCAAATGGTTTTGTTGGTGAAGAATTATATATCTTGTGGTGACTGCACATACTGTGGTTGTGAATGTTTTGGGGGAAACTCTTACAAGATCATCTGAACAGGTGAAGTGGAGATAAGTCAGTTTAGGTAGAAATAATTGTAGAATTTTTGTAAAGCATGTAGCATGTTAATGTCGTGATTGCCCAGAGGAAGTACAGACTACCTTAGATAGATAAAGCCAGGAAGCATATACACATTGGGAATTTGAGAAGAGATGTAGGTGTGGGTAATTCAGCTGGTAGTAGAATAGATGGCATGCGGATAGGGTAATCCAGAAAATTTGATGAGGTATTTGTCTTGGGAAGCAATTTGCAGCTAGAACACACATACTGCCAAAATAAGTTCCTGTTCCATGTGTTGATATTTAGCTGTAATGGGTTGGAGGAACCAGAAGAGTTTGCAGCACATGTTGGTGGAATAGAACTTCCTCCACCTTTTCCTTCACCAAACAGTGTGCTGTTTGTGTCAAAACTTCTCTCTCAACAAAAACCAGGGCAGGGAGTTGCAGTGATGTGGGGGAATCCAAGCAAATATGCCTTTTTTATCTATTCCGTTAATGCAAACTACTAAAAGGACAGTGTCATGACTCAGCCAGGGCTCAGCAATAGCAAAGACTCCTTAAGAGAAGAGGAGTCCTTGGGAGAAAAGGAGCCCTGTCTAAGTAACCAACCTTGAGTCAACAGAAGCTGACCAGTAAGAAACTGATCTGCAGGCTTGTCAGGAATCGCAGCCAACAGCTGGAGCAGAGCCACCAACACCCTCCAGCCATAGTTCAGCAAGTGAACCTTAGTTGGCTGTTCCCAGCCCACCAGTATCACCTACATTCTTAGAGTACTGAGGATTAAGGCTGAGGACAGAGCTGCAGACAAGATGGGAAAGTGCACGTCTTCTGGCCTGACTCCAGCTGCTTGCTGATAACAAAGATGAGTAGTTGCAGGATTGCTTCTGAGCAGCTAGCTGCAAGCCTGACCCTTAGGTGGGTGGCTATAAAACCAGCCAAGAGAGGCTGCTAGGCATGTACGCAATGCATACATTAGATGCTAAGCCACCAACTTTGCCTTGCCTGATTCTTGGAACCTGACCTTGGACTGAACAGCTCTGCCTTGCTGGACCTCTGGAACTCTGACCTTGGACTGAACAACCCTGCCTTGCCTGACCCCTGGCACCTGATACTTGGATCCTGAATTCCAGTACAAACTGCTTCACCACATACAATACGGTGTAGCAACTCCAGTCTTCCACTCAGGCATTGTTAATGGTTTCAACACAGAGAACAGTAAGGACTGCCAGGAGATGGATATTTATGGTAGCTATCCCTGTTCTGTGGAACTTTTGTCACAGAGGCATTGAGAAAGGTGCAGACTTTCCAGCTATTAAAAAAACTGGCTTAAGTTGTTCAGCCAATCCTTTGAGATCTGAGTGATAAGAGGAATGCGCTTTGTCCCAGCTGGGGTTTATAGTAATAGGGGGATGATTTGTTTGGTTGGTGTCTTGACTTATTTGGGTTTGTGATAGGGTTGGCAGGTCCCCCCTGGCAACTGGTGGGGGATAGGAGGGTAGGGTTGCCATATCCAGGTTGGGAAACTCCTTGAGATTTGAGGATGGAGCTTGTGAAGGTCAAGGACCTCAGTGGGGTACAATGCCATACAGTCCACCCTCAAAAGCATCTATTTTCTCTAGGAGAACTGATTTCTGTAGTCTGGAGATGAACTGTAATTCTGGGAGATCCCCAGGTCTCACCTGGAGGCTGGCATCCCTAGTTTGTGAATGGTTGTGTTATGATTTTAGATTACTTGTAATTTTGAGTCTCTTGAAGAAACTCACTCCCAACAACACTCTCTTTTCAGTGATTTGTTTACCGATAGGTAAAGAGGTTTCAAGCATAGACAAGTCTCTGTCAGAACTGGCTCTCTTCAAACAATCCCTCCCAGTGACCAGTCCAATCATACCCATACATCCAGCCCACCAAAATCTACAGAGCTCCGTTAGCCCTCCTATAGCACTTGCAAGTCTACAATTACATTATCTAGCCGTGTCTGGTACTCAAGGTCAAGCACGCATACTTCCCGCATGGACACAGTTACAAGCCAGCGCGAGTTTCAGCAAAGCAACTCCACGCATGCCCCCCACTCCCCCCCAGGTCCCAGCTTGAATGAAACAAACTACAAAGACAGACAGAAACACATGGCAAATGAGGCATGAATTTGACACTGTGTTAGTCTGTTTGTAGTGGCAGAAAAGAGCAAGAGTCCAGTAGCCATAAAGTCTAACAAAATTTGTGGAAGGGTATGAACTTTCATGACTCATGGCTCATTGCTTCAGATAAGTGTATGGTAAATGTTCTGCAAGCATATTTCTAGGGAGTAGTACCTGTACCATGGGCATGGGAAATGCAGCAACTATTAAAGAAGGATGTGTTGATGTGCCAGTACATAATAGGTACACATTTGTGGTGGTGGAGCTATTTGCATCCCTCAGAGTTTGAGGCAGAGATACCCTCGCTTACCTGTGGGAGGTGCATTGTACTGCATTCCCAGTTGGAATGGTGAAGGTCAGTGGTTTTGGCCTGAGGTAAAGGACTAGTAACAGTTTTAAGCAAAGCTGTGTTATAATATATTGCAACAATGTTGGTTCTCACCCTGTGCAAAATTTCCGTCCATGTGTATTCCAAGTGTGGACAGCATGAGGCCAGCCTCACATTGCATACCTTTTCTTCTGAGATCTTGGTGTCCTAGATAAGGTTTCCAGTTGCCACTTCCAGGTAAAACTGGAAGTGAAATCAGTCCACTTCTAGAATGGACTGAGGGAACTTCCCTGTTTCCCCTGGAAGTGATGTAATGTCAACAGTGATTTTTAAAAACTTTTCCCTCTTGCTGGCCATCAGATTAACTGCAAAAAACAGGAGCGGGGTGGTGGTGGGTCCTGGCAGCCCTAGTTGTTGTTGGTGTTTATATAATAATTAGGATAGCTGTGATGGACTGCGGATTTAGTTGATATTCTAAGCTGCACTGTAGCTATGAAGGTGTTGTTGCCCAAATTAGTATACACGTGTTAGGATTGTAATGAGCAGAGGTGTCCCCCTCCCTGCACAGAACAAATGCGCTTGGAGAAATGAGGGGAAAAGACTCTTCAACAATGGGGGGGCGGGAGTATTTTACGAACAGGAAAATCCAGAATAATTGATGTAATATGACAAAGCAGCTATGAATGAAAAATACAGAATAGAAATGTTATATTATGAAATAGCAATAGAAACACAAAACCTTTCCCTAAATGGCTGCCTATGTAAGGGGAATAAATCTGCAAGAGAGAATTAAAAACATATGAGCCTGTCCAATGAGAAGAGGGGGAGGGGGGTATCCACAGACACAAGAAGACATGTTGGGAGCTGAAACTGACCAGGTAATGATAGAAAGTTTTGTGCCAGATCAGCAGAGCAGGATCCAGAAGAAATGAGGGACCAACTGTGAGGCTGGGATAACAGGGTGATTCTAAACTGGCTACAAAGGTCAGGATGTGAGAGAGTGACATTATACTTTTTAGCCTTGGATCCTGAAGGGAAAGGGGTCTTTGGCATTGGAATGTAAGAATAATAACAATGCAGTCTTTTGAGGAGTGTGCAGATATGTGAAAACTTTGTCTCTATTGTGGAGGGGAGTTTTCCCATTTTGCATTTGGAGTGTCAAAAAAGTTCCCTTGGGGAGTTCTGGAAGTCAGGTAAGCTGTGGCTGGGTATTTGCCACAATCGGGGAGCCCCCCCCCCTAAAATCTCCCAATCTGGTTGTTTAGATAGAAAAGAAATTGTTGGGATTGATCCATTGCTTCTTATTTTGTAAATCTGGGTTGTTGGTAGCGGGAAGGAAGCTCTAGGGTACTTGGGGAAATGGTCTTCAGTTGAATCTCTCTTAAGGTGGGCTTACACATGTGACTAAGAGAGGAGTGGCCCTGCATTCCTTGCCTTTTTGGCATGACTCAGTGCAGGTGCTGGCAAGACCCGGCACACAACAGTGCTGTGGTCCAGTGGAAGAGATTTCCTTTGCATGCAGAAGATCCAAGGTATCTTGAGGTACAAGGACCAGGCAGTAGGTGATCTGAAAGACTCTCTGCCTCAGACTTAGGAGAGCTGCCGCTTGTCAGATTGGACCGTATTGCCTTAGATAAGTCAATGGTCACACTCAGTATAAGGCAACATCCTGTAATCATTAGATGTTGTTGTATGAAAGAGCTGCGTCACTGGATATGAATATATCCTGGGTTATTTTCACATGACCAAAACTGATCTGATAGACTAAGGCAGTGATTGGCAGATTGGTGGATGAGAAAGTTCATGCAAATACAGAAGGGTTTAGTGTTGTCAACATTTGTTTGTTGTCTTAACAAACATTTGTGAAATACACATAAAACACAACATTGCAATTGAAGAAATAGCCATGTTGTTATGTTCACATGAGTAAATACTACATAGTCCAAGACTGCTGAAAATTTTCACATTACCACTCTAAACCAGATGTTATTCATTGTTGGCCCAATTTCAAGTAAAGTGAGGGGGTTTCATACAGGGAATTTTCTTCTGTTAACAAGCTGTCTCTGAAGCACAATGGTAATTTCAAATAGTGCCACTCCCCCCGCTGTTTTTCGCTGCATGATCTTCCATGGAGTTTGTGTTTTTTTAATGTTCTAAGTTGAGCGCTATATCGCTAAACCGATATAGCACTTCAGTGCTACAGTGGCACCATTGAGATGCCTTGATTTCATTGAGTCAATGGAGTCAAGGCATCTCGGTGGTGCCACTATAGCACTGAAGTGCTATAGGGGTTAATTAGAACATTCAAAAAAAGGCCATGGAAGATCATGTGGCTAAAAAGGGTAAGGGGGAAAGTGGCACTGTAGGAAACACTATGAACATTTTTAAACAGCGTACCACAGTGATTCAGAGCGCAACGAAGGGGGTAGAAAACTGAAGAAAGCAGTTTCCCTCAAAAGTGTCTCAACCGCGCTTTGCTAACCCAATGCAAGTGGGTTTGTATGAACAGGTAAATAAATTCCGCTAGCAGCCGATTACTAAAATGAGTCTGTCTGAAATGACAGAAAAAATCCATTAACAACCAGTTACTAAAATGGAATACAGTTTGAACATGGCCCATTAGGTTCTATAGAAATGTACAAGTGTGCTTAAGACTTTTGGTCATGCAAGCCGAAATAAAGTTGAGTTGAGTTCTATAGAAACATCTGCTCATGAAGAAGTGGTCTCTGGACAAATAATAAACCAGTGATTCCGAGCCTTGTTGAGCCATAGGCATTACTGGAGATTTGATGATTGCTGGGGGGTCATATCCACACACAAAATACGTGTTTCTCCTAGAATCTTCTGAGGTTATGTCCTGTTCCAGTGAGTTAGAGGAAAGCCAGGATTGGGTCGGAGCTTTGAAAACAAACAGTTGGAAGAAGAAAATAAGTCCCATGAAGCATGAATGAGTACTGTGGTGCCCAAAGGTGCCACACTGGGGGATCACTGGGCTAAATCATGTTTCCAAAGTATATATGATTTGAACACTTTGTGATTCAATGCTTTTATTTGTGCTTATTTGACTTAACAGAACTTGCATGTATTGTACTATTTATCAGCACGGGTAGAGTACAGGTTATTGTGGGTCAAACTATGCAGTCCATCAAAAACTGGAGAAGGGAGTATTTTTTTTTAATGTGGTAACATATAGGTAAAATCTGTGCTTCCTACTATACTTTGCAGCAAATACAACTGAAATCAAGGAGACCGACTTTTTGAAAAAAAACACTAAGAGTATAAATTACATTGTTATGTGGCTGCCCACCAGAACTGGGGAAGCTGAACCTAATGTTCATTTTGGTTCATTTTCCCTCCTCTGGGGGGTGGGGGGACACACAGCAATTTATCATTAAGAAGGATTCTTATGCATGTTTAATCACCCACATCATTTATTTACTCATTCAAATTTCTGGTGAGTCCATAGCATTTATGATTAAGGAATTATGCAGGCAGTACGACACATTATCCCACATTACTATTACTGAATTTTGTCTGCTGTTATATAAAAATAGTTACCCAGTTACTCTGTTCTCAGTTTTAAATGTTGAACTTGGTTAGCCATAGACAAAATACCTATTTACTCACTATAGCTTCTCCCCCCCTCAAAAGATAACAGAATCTTTACCAGTTTCTCAATTGTTCTGTTGCTCAGGAGCAAGGTTTGTAGAACTTTTCTAAAGAAACGTTTGAGGCTTGGATTTATATCACTGGCCATGTCTTGTGTGTTCCTACTCAATAAAGAGAGGGAAGAAAGAAGTCGAGCACCAAAGCTTTTTAAGAAGTGCAGACAAAAAGATACTTATTAAGGCTGGCATTTTGAAGCACTAAATGCTTCTTTACCACGGCTTTATCTGCTTCAGTGAACACTGTGTTGAGAATCCAAGATATTCAGTCTTCAGACTCTGAGCAAGCCCTCCCTTTCTTTTGAGTTATTTGGGCACAAAAAAATAATCCTTTCCTAGAACTTTTAGTAGAAGCAACTGAACTATGCAGGCTAATCAGCTGTGAATCTTTGCCATCTAGAAAGCAGTTGATTAAGTGGCATCTAACAGTAGTTCAATCAGCAACGAAGCAGAGTTGATCAAACACTTTAAAGACAGATGGTGCTTTTGAGACACTAGCCAAATTAACAGTTAAGTCTGTTTCAAAGTAACAGATTTATTGCATACAATCTTTACACAACTTTCCCATTTCCCCAGACACCCAATTGTAACCTTTATATTTCTCATTCTCTAGTATTTATTATCTCCGTAGTTGGGCGTGTGCGAAATCTAGGAAGTCCGTATTTTGTAGGAGCAGATATAGAAAATTTAGAGTAATAAAAATGGTTGTATTTTCCCCTCCTGTGGAAAACTGATATGTGTGCTTATATGAGTGGTTGTATGCCACCATTATGTTCAGCAAGTGCTGATGCATTACTCTGGTGCAAAGAGACTTCCCACAAGCATCTTGCATTGGAGGAAAATCCCTTGTGCCACTGTTTGCTGAACAGCATGTAGTCCAATGTGCATGATTTGGTAGAAAAATTGTAATGTTTGTATACTTATAGTGTCCAGCAATGGGGCCTGCCCTGGCCTTGCAGGACCAGCTCACCTTGGCTGAGAGAAGCCATATGAAACTGGCAGCTGCAACAGCCAGGTCAGGACATGCCCAGAATAGGCAGGGCAGGGCTGCAGACTCTATGTTCGGTAGTAGAGTTTGGCAGCTCGGTGGAGCCAGTCACATCAAGCCTTGCCTTTAGGGAAGGGAACAACCTAAGAGGCAGCTCATACAGGGCTCCAGAAGATTCCTGGTAGAGTGAGAAGGTGGAGGGAAGGAGCAAGCCGGGGAGAGGATTGCTTAAAGAGAGTCTGCAGCAGGCCAGGGAGGAGGAAGTATCCCTGCTCAGGCAGTGTGTAAGAGCAGAGGCTGTGGAGAGGAGGAGGAACGAGGTGGTGCAGCCCCCTCCCCTCCCTGCTCTGAGGCCTGGCAGGTACTCTACTTCGGGGAAGGCTGCGGTGGAGCAAGGCCAATGCAAGGGTAATGGAAATTTTAACCACAGTGATAAAATATATCAGTAAACGTGTCAATTGTTAGAGAAAACTGCAAGTTACAGCACCCTAAGGCATAAGTGTGTTTTAGGAAATGAAATAAAAGTTGAAATAAAAAAGTTGATTTTGTTAATTGAGATTAGAAAGATTGGCCTAGATCTGTGCAACTAGTTGGATTTCCAGATCCAATAGAAGCTCTGTTTCTTAAACAGTGGTCTTCTGTGCTCTATCACAGACTGCTTTGTAGCGGAAGAGAGCTTTAAGAACGCGCTGCAATTTATTTATTTCGTTTATACCCTACCTTTTCTGTCCAGCGGAGACCTAAAGCAGCTTACTTCATTCTCTTCTCCTCCGTGTGACTGGCCCAAGGTCATCCAGCAAGCTTTCATCATAGAGTGGGGAGTTGAATCTGTTCCTCCCAGGTCCTTGTCTGATACTCTCAACTGCTATATCCCATTAAACTGTTCAAAGGGAGAAAGTAAAGTATATGCTATTAGGCATGCACAGTCTCTTAAAAGGTAAAGGTAAAGGTTCCCTTGCTGGAAAGCCAGTCGAATCCGACTCTAGGGTTGCGGTGCTCATCTCTGTTTCAAAGCCGAAGAGCCAGCGCTGTCCGAAGACATTTCCGTGGTCATGTGGCCAGCATGACAAAACACCAAGGCACACGGGACGCTGTTACCTTCCCACCAAAGTGGTACCTATTTATCTACTTGCAATTTCTTGCTTTCGAACTGCTAGGTTGGCAGGAGCTGGAACTAGAGACGAGAGCTCACTCCCATCATGCGGCACCCGGGTCTTGAACTGCTGAACTACCGACCTTCCACAGCCTGCAGCTCAGCGTCTTAACCACTTGAGCCACCGCAGCTCCTTGGACAGTCTCTTAGGAACCACTAAATGAACACTTTAGGTTCTATCTAGGCATAGATCTCAGTGTTCTTTATAATCAGAGGACATTTTTAGAGAAAAATATTAGGAAAGGATTTTATAATGCAATAATTTTGGATATTAATTATATAATTTATAATGCAATAATTTTGGATATTAATTTAAACTTTAGAACAGGGGTGGCGGAATTACAGTTCGGGAGCCACATGCGGCTCTTTCACACCGTCTAATTTAATGTTAATAAAAAGCAAATTTGCATATTTTTCAATAAAAACTTATATGTAATATTTGTTCATGTCTTGCAGCTCACAGACATCTGATGTTTATTCTGTGTTTGGCCATCCCTGCTTTAGAAGAACTTCAGCAACCTATTTGGGTTCTAACTGGGCATGCTCATTCAAGGTCACAGAATGTGAGCCAACAACTAAGGGCCAAGGGTCCAAAACCCTTTGTCTCCTGTCTAAAAGCTTACACCT
>NW_015173677.1:218179-347041 GCF_001447785.1 Gekko japonicus
GAAGCTCAGCCTTGATCTTCTACAGCTGACAGACATGTTCCCAAGATTCTCCTCTCTGTTCTCTTTATTAAATGGTCTGGGTCTGGAAATACTACCTAGAACATTTTATTTAATTATATCCTTTTCCATCCCACTAAATAACATATCCTTGAAAACAGTAGCCCAAACTTGAGTTTATTGCTATAGGCAGACTTGTGGCTTTTGATTTTTGATCTTCAGAAACTGGAATTTTTCCACGGATAAAGGATAAAGGCTAGTTCCTTGATTGTGAGTTTTTAAACCATTCTTTACTTTTTTAACCTGGTGCATGACATAGAATAATCTGATTCAAGTGAGAAGATGCTGTGTTATATGCAAAGTCCTTATCACAATTTCAGAAGCAATATATTTTTCCAGAAACAAGAGAGCCAGTTTGGTGTAGTGGTTAGGAGTGCAGACTCTAATCTGGGAGAACCCGGTTTGATTCCCCACTCGTCCACATGCAGCGGCTGGTGTGACCTTGGGTCAGTCACAAGTTCTTTCAGAGCTATTCTCTCAAGGGCAGCTCAGAAAGCTCTCTCAGCCCCACCTACCTCACAAGGTGTCTGTTGTGGGGAGGGGAAGGAGATTGTAATCTGCTCTGAGACTCCTTTGGGTATTGAAGGGTGGGGTATAAATCCAATCTCTTCTTCTTTGATAAACTCTGTGACTTGAATGAGTCCCCAGAGATGTTCTGCATTCTGACACATTTGAATGTACTTTTTCAAAGCAAATCATAAGTGTTGCATTTAAAGTAATCCAGTGAAATGCTGTAGCAGTTCTATGCTCACTAACATTATTACCTCTGAAACACAGCTGATGTTCACCTGGTCCACCTTCTGATAAGGATCACAAGATAAAGCCAGTGTGGTGTAGTGGTTAGAGTGTGAGACTAGTACCTAGGAAAATTGGGTTTGAGTCCTGCTTTGTTTGGAAACTTGCAGAGTCATCTTGGGCACATCAAAATCTATGCCAGGGGTGGCCAAACTGGCTTGGGAGCCACATGCGGCTCTTTCACACATACTGTGTGGCTCCCAGCAGGGTGGCTGGGGAAGCTAAATATCATTAGCAAACAAATATCATTGGACAAATAAATATCATTATCAATATCTGCTTTTACCACTTTTGTTATTATTTTTGGCAGTCTCATTTAATATTAATAAAAAGCAAATTTGCATATTTCCCAGTAAAAATGTATAATATTTGTTCATGTCTTGCGGCTCTCAAACATCTGACATTTATTCTATGTGGCTTTTATGTTAAGCAAGTTTGGCCACCCCTGATCTATGCCTAGTTGAAGACTTAAAAAAAAAAGTTGGGAGGCCTTTTAATTAGAATTTTATCCCTGGTTTTAACTTATGCTTTTAAATTAAATGTTCTAATCTCACAGACTGATTACTTTGATAATAAAGTGGAAGACAGGTGAAAGATGTGATAAACAGCTTTGGGTCTGCATTTGGAAGAGGTGGGATATACATTTTAAAAAAGCATAACTAATAATAGTAGTGAAATCAGTGGAATATGATGCCATCTACTCTTATCCTTGACAGGAAATGGCTTTTTCAGGAGAATGTTGCTGCTGTTGCCCCCCCTCGCTTTACTACCACCATGGAGCTGACTTCTCTTATTAGAGGGAAATGGTTTTCTCTCTCTCGGAGAATACACTATAACGGAGTGCCAGAACCTCTTTGACAACATTCTTTTAAAAATGTTTAAAAGTTAATAATGAGTTTTCAGTATACAGATTGAAAACTTCATTTCCCTCTTGATAGTTCTACCACCTCTTTTTTTAAAAAAAAAGCCCTGGAGGGAAAGTATATCTCAGAGTACCTGGGTCTTTTTAAATTCCATGGATCACTCAGTCAGAGGGTCAACAGACTGTCATGCGTATGGTTTATAAATTAATTTTCCTAAAAGGCTTCAGAAAATCAGCTAAATCCATGCACATAGAGAGCAGACCAACCTAACTGGCCTTCTATCTGTATGGAGTAAAAAAAACACATGGACCACTTAACCATGCCAAGCAAAATGCTGATACCATCCCCACTCCCAGATCACCATCTGCCAGTCAAAAGCTTCAAGTGCATTGTGTAACATGATAATGATGGGGGCAAAGATTTTCTTGGATAGCTCCTTGGCTTTTATGAGTTCTTACATGCTACTAGCTTTGGCTGTCATGAGGTCTTACACATTACTGACTTTGGCATGTATAGACTGGATCCACACTAAATTTTCATTAACAGAAATGGCTTCCAATGCTCCCTTCTCTCTGCAGGACTCCCCCCCCCCACCCAGATTCCTCAGGTTCACTTGTCCTTCAGGAGTGGCATTTAAAGGTGATCAGTTGGCAGGGAGGGGCAGAAGAGTTCTGTTTCACTGATGGAAAATTTAGTATGGATCCAACGCCTAGTACTATTCTGTGCACCACATCAAAGACCATCTCCTTCAGTTCATATGTGGGGTTATTAGAGAGCAGGATGGGTTGTATGTGGTAAAACCTTTTCTTTTTGCAGAATGATATAGATGACCAGCTTACACTGAGGTGAGAAAAGTTCCATTTCAAGATAGTGTGATCATCTGTATGAAGTTTACATGAAAACTATACCCAACACCCCCCCTCTTTTTTCCTTAAAAGATGGGCTTTTCTGCTGACTATTATGTGAGTTAGCTGTTCTGTTCTTGGGTGGCAAATGTGCTGATGTGAGGTTTGGACGTGCTCAGTAGGAAGGCATTGGTCTGCAGAATGGTTGTTAATATTTGTTTGGTTCTGGACTGTAGTGCTGTCTGATATCTGTAATTCTCATTATTCACTCACTGGGTGGTAGATACGGATGTGAAGGGCTTTAAATGCTGAGTGTAAATTTAGGCAAGGTCAAAAATAGCTGGGGGGAAGCACAGGACAAAGACAGCTAACACCATATTATTTTAAATCTCTGAAGATAATAGCCATCTAATATCTTCCTTGAAAAACCACAGATTCATGAAATATTTCTTAGACTACATCTCAAAGAAAGATGAGGGAAAAATATCTGTAAGTGGTAGTCTGTTGGGTACTTGTATATTAATTAGGTTTTCTCACCTTAACATTTATGGCTATGAACATTTACATCACAATAACGTGAAGTCTCTCAGCTGTCTGTTGCACATTTCTGAACAGAAATAATTAATCTTTCTTTCTGATTGTAGGAGTTACAGCTTTGAATTTTTAAAAGACCCAAGCATGTAAAACTTGCTACTGAAACAGAAATTTAATGTAGGATACAGGAGAGAAAAAATTATAAACTAGTGCAGTGGTGTTTTCTTTTTCTCATAACACAATTTATCTCTAAAGGTAAAAGCTCTACTCCCTGCCACATTTGGACCATAGCAACTGCAAAGGCGAAAGGTTTATGAAGTGATAGTCATAAATATATCTACTTTGAAGAAATTCTGTAAGCAGTGGTTGTAAACTTTTGATACTTTGTGTTGCTTCACAGATGGGATTTGCAGGCAATCATACAGCCTCACACATTTTTACTGCTGAGCTTTGCCCACACAAGTGTATATTTGTATCATTTGCATGTATCAGTAAAAGTCTGTTATTCATATACAAGACATGTATGTCACATAACTGATTGTTCCATCAGCAGAGATCGTTATCTGTAGGTATTGTAGCAACTAAAAGGCACGGCTGTCAATCAGAAAATCTGTAGTACAAATCTCAGCTGTGTATTAACTAGACTGGTTTTATGGAAGACACTGTTCTCTAAATCCTCCCATCTGCAACATGTGGATGATAATACTAATCTGCTTTACAGAATTGTGCTGAAGAATGCAAACAGATGATTTTATTACAATGTTTGTGTTCTGACCTTCTCTCTGTATCTCTGTGCTGCATATGTGGGTTTGTCCCTTTTTATTCTTGCAACAGTCTTATGAGGTAAGTAGGGCTTTATCCAAGGCCACCCAGTGTGTGGTAGATGGCTGAGTTCACAAAAATTATAATGAATCTTTCCTGTATCAGTACTGTGGTTATGTATTCAAGTTTTAAACTGTAAAATGTGCAAAAGATATCAGTATTGTAAACAAGACAATTCAGTATAGTATTTCTTGCAGAACTAAAGTCAATGTCTGTTTCCAGCTTTCTGTCATGCAAAATGGAAATATACCAGTAAATCATACTAAGA
The DNA here is from genome assembly GCF_001447785.1 of Gekko japonicus. Taxonomy (NCBI): domain Eukaryota; kingdom Metazoa; phylum Chordata; class Lepidosauria; order Squamata; family Gekkonidae; genus Gekko; species Gekko japonicus. The sequence continues at coordinate 222,364 of NW_015173677.1, forward strand.
GGGCTCGTACAGCATTGTTAAATAGTACATTATACAATTTATGCATTTTTTTTTAAAAAAACCTTGAAGTCTTTGTTACTACTTTCACTTGATGAATGATGACACATTATTGGACAGTATGGAGCAGTTTCAAACTTGTAAGAAACTTGTGTCACTTGAAACAAAAAACTCTGTGTTTGGCACATCTGTCAAGAGAAAGACAGGACTGTAAAAGTGTCAGACCTCCTTAGACCTTTTAGCTCCTGTGTTTAATCGACCTATTCTAGTTTAGTAAGTGTCAACCTTTGGTATTTAAATTTGTACACAATTACAAGCTTATTATCAAGCAGAAGACTAGACCCAACTTTATCCTTTGGAACAGTTCTTTTTTATTTATTTAAGGGTCATCATACTTTTTAAGTTATGTATGCCTATCTGTTCTCTCAAGTTTTTTGCTTTGACCATTAAGTTTCCACTGAGAATTACATAAGGATGTTAAGAGGGAGTTGATTTTTTGCTGACTGCCCCCTCTCATGAAAGACTTTTAATTTCCCTGCAAGTCATTCTTGGAAGCACTCTGTCCCCCAGGAGTAGCGTTTCATAGTGTGTTTTACACTGCTGCAGGAGAGGGGAACCTGCAAAAGTTCCCTCCCCTCCCCTCCCCTCCTTGTGTGCATGGACATTCTAGGTGGGATCCAAGCCAAAGTGTTTTTATTGTTGATAAAATGGAAGCTGACAATCAGTCAGCAAGATAAATACTTGCACAGGGCCTTGGTATGGTTGAAGTCAAGTGTATCTTGTATGCTAGTAGTTATATGAGCTCTGCTGTTGTACCCAGTTTGCACATTCACTGTTGGTTTTATTGTGTATGTGGATAACATGACACTGTACCCTTGTTTGATTATGGATCACAGGTACCCTGAATGCAGCAGGAACGGTAAACAGAGCCTGGAAGGGCTGTCAAGCTCTTCTGTGCTGTGACTTTTCGAGGCAGTGACATATAATATTATCGGTCTTGACATCTTTGTCTCATAGTAAGGAAAGCTTTAACTGTGTTGCACTGACTTTTTAAATCACTCGCTATCTAAAAATGCCACTTGCTGTAAACGCAGCAAAAGAAACACATTATTTAGTATATTGGAATAAAATAGAAAGGCAGCTGAAACAGTTGAAGTCTGTGGAGAAAAGCGAATCTCTTTTTGTTGATTTTCATGTTTTCATATTTAACATGTTTTCATAATTCATAATTAACTTGCTTTACTTATTTTCTAACGTTGGTTGTTCAGTTAAGTGTGATATTCATTTATGTGTCATGCAGTGTGTGTTTAAATTCAAATCTTCCTACTCCCTGTAGTAGAATTAGGGTTGCCAACCTCAAGGTGGTGGCTGGAGATCCCCCACTGTTACAATCGATCTTCGGATGACAGACATCCGTTCACTTGGAGAAAATGGCGGTTTTGGAAGATGGACTCAATGTTATTCTACCCCATTGAAGTCCCTCCCCTCCCAAACCCTGCCATTTTTAGGCCCCACCCCCAAAATCTCCAGATATTTCCCAACCCAAAATCTCCAGATATTTCCCAATCCTGAGCTGGTATCCCTAAGTATAATTTAGTCAAGGTGGTTGATGGGCAGGTGTATGTTTTTCCATGTATAAGGCAGTGAAACTTGTGATTTATTAAATATTTGTTTAATTTGCCATGAGCCCAAGCTACCATTTTGCATGCCAGCCTTTTTTATACATGTTGCTATGCTTGGGACAATAATCACTAAACTAGGCCTTAGAATTATGAAGTGCCATTCTATTTGGATGTGCTGTTTTATCCTGGCATTAAATCTGGGTATGCATAAAATAGAGATGGGGTTCACCTGTCCTCCTCAATCATTGTCTTCTGCCAGCAGGTAAAGACTTTTCTGTTTTGTCTGGCATACTCTTCTTGATCTGCCTTATTTTTAATTGATGGATTTATACATATGTACTGTTTTCAAAAGTTGATTTTAATGTACTTTTAATTGTTCCCCTCCTTGAGAGCCCTAACTGTGCAGAAAGGCAGCACACAAACTTTTTAAATAAACAAACAAATAAATAAAATACAAGGGTCCTACTTTCCTTTAATTAGTATACATTAAATTTAAAGACAAAGCAGCAGTAGAGTTTTCTCCATATGTGAAATGAATATGTAAAAAGTAAGAGATTAAGTTTGTTAGAAATGGATGGTGTTTCTGTTACTAGTGTAACATAATGAGCATTCCTCTTTGTTGCTTTTTCTTTTAATTTATAACATAGTTAATGATCTTCTAGTTGATTCATTAAATACTAAGAATCTCTTTTTTGGGATGGAGGGAATCACCTTGTGTCTTATCCAGTAGAAAGAAGGTAAACTTCCATAAACCCATCCCTCCTAGCAGTTTCAAAACACAGAGGAACTTGTTATAAATTAATGACTCCTATATAGGGTGGAACAAATGCATCATTGGTAGCCAGCAGAGATAATAACATTGACCTCTGGTCATTTACAAGAGTATTCTTTCCTGTAGGTCGACTTCCCACCGTTTTAAAACCAAACCTAGATGGACTGTTCTTGGAGAATAGAACAAAGCCAGAGATGTATATGTACAAATACAGACATTAGCAACATGGTTTGTTCACTTTAGGACATAAGAAGCAGTTTAGGTAATCTGAATTTATCTAAAAGAATCTCTATCCTTTAAAAGTTAGTTTGTAAAAATGTGAATAAAGCTATTTGATAAAATTCTGTACTCATTCTTGCATCAAAAACTTGTTTGTTTTTATAAACAAAGAAGAAGAAGAGGGAGGAGGAGGAGGAGGTTTGATTTATACCCTGCCCTTCACTCGGAGTCTTAAAGCGGCTTACAAACTCCTTTCCCTTTCCCTCCCCACAACAGACACCCTGTGAGGTAGGTGGGGCTGAGAGAGCTCTTTCCAGAACTGTCCTTGCAAAACAGCTGTGCCAGAACTATGGCTTGCCCAAGGTGCAATTGGAGCTGCAAGTGGAGGAGTGGGGAATCAAACCTGGTTCTCCCAGATTAGAGTCCACACACTTAACCACTACACCAAACTGGCTCTCCAGTTTCCAAAAGTGGAGTATTTTGAAGGGGGGAAAATGATATTTTGAAATCAAGCATACATGCGTACATATTGCTTTGTAACAAGATATGCTTGGCATTATTAGAGTATAATGAAAATAATCTGCACCAGTCTTGGAAGTGCCACTGACTTCAGTGGGATTTGTCTCCAGGTGGATATTGTTAAGCTTTAGCTTATTGTGATTTATTGGCAGGCTATAAATTGCTTAATCTTTATAAGCCAATTTTATAAAGTAATTAGCACAAGAATCTGAGAAAGAGGAAAAGCATTAGTCTGAACTAGTTCTACAAGAAACTAAGTAACAGTTGGAACAGTGAAGTACACATCGGTATTTATTGATGTCACTGTATTGGTTCCAGTGTGTAAATTACAAATTCACAATCTAGCCACGGGGAACCACCCTGCTCTGCTAAGACATGATTTGGTTCTTGTGGACTGTTCTGAGCAGTTAGAGAAACTTTGTATTTGGATTAACTGGCACAAAAGTTATGAAAAATACATTATAAAATAGATTTTTATCAGTAATGGTATGGATTGTAAGTAATATAAGGAAATAATATGAAGGGATAAGTTAATTGCCCCACCACGTGGTAAAGGATGTTCAGTTCTGATTATTTTAAATATACCTGAATATGTTAAATTTAAATTTAAGATAGCTCGAGCAAATGTGGCTGCCAAAATGGTAAATGTTCACATTTAGATGTTCTTATATATTATCAGCAGGGCTGAGCAACCGTAAAAGATTCCAGCCAGTGATAAAAGATTGGCTAAGATATTGTAAGTTAATCATTAAATATTTTTTAAAGAGTCAGTCTGTTATATCAGTAAACGTGTCAATTGTTAGAGAAAGTGCAAGTTACAGCACCCTAAGGCATAAGTGTGTTTTAGAAAATAAAATAAAATAAAAGTTGAAATAAAAAAGTTGAGTTTGGTGTAGTGGTTAAGTGCGTGGACTCTAATCTGGGAGAACCGGGTTTGATTCCCCACTCCTCCACTTGCACCTGGCTGGATGGCCTTGGGCAAGCCGTAGCTCTGATAAGAGCTGTTGTTGAAAAAGAGCAGTTTGTGTCAGAGCTCTCTCAGCCCCACCAACCTCACAAGGTGTCTGTTGTGGAGAGAGGAAGGGAAAGGAGTTTGTAAGCCGCTCTGAGACTCCTTTGGGTAGTGAAGGGCGGGGTATAAATCCAATTTCTTCTTCTTCTTCTTTGTTAATTGAGATTTGCGACAGAGGCAGCCCCATGTAGGGAGTGTTGCAGTAGTCTAGCCTCGAGGTGATCGTCGCATGGATCACTGTAGCTAGGTCGTTGCGGTCGAGGAAAGGAACCAACTGTCTCACCAGCCGGAGATGGTAAAAGGCCAATCTGGCAGTGGCTGCCACCTGGGTCTCCATCGTTAAGGTGGGGTCCAGGAGCACTCCCAAGCTCCTAACCTCCGAAGCTGGCACCAAAGGTGCCCCATCGAAGGTTGGGAGTGGGAGCCCCAACCCCGGTCCGGTCCAACTCAAGCACAGGATCTCCGTCTTCGCCAGGTTTAATTTCAGCCTGCTCAGTCTGAGCCACCCATCCACGGCTTGTAACGCCCGGTGCAGAACTTCTGGGTTGGAGTCCAACTGGCCGCCCAACATCAAATAGAGCTGGGTGTCATCTGCATATTGATGACACCCCAGCCCATACCTCCGGGCAGTCTGGGCGAGGGGGCGCATATATATGTTAAACAGCATCGGGATGAGCACCGCCCCCTGAGGCACCCCACATTCAAGTGGGTGCCTCTGGGACTGCTGTTCCCCTAGCACAACCCTCTGTCCCCGACCATGGAGAAATGATGCAAGCCATTGGAGGGCGAGCCCCTGAATTCCCGCGTCGGCAAGGCGTTGGGACAGCAGCTGGTGGTTGACTGTATCAAATGCGGCCGACAAATCTAACAGCAGCAGCGCCACCACACCGCCTCGATTCAGATGCCTATGGAGGTCATCAGTAAGGGCAACCAGCACAGTCTCCGTCCCATGCCCCGGGCAAAAACCTGACTGGAATGGATCAAGGATGGTGGTTACAGTGCCGGCAACTCCTAGTTGAAGGCCTGGTGGAAGAGCTCCTTCTTGCAGGCCCTGCAGAACTGTGAACGGTCCCGCAGGGCCCTGATCTCCTCCGGGAGCTCGTTCCACCAGTATGGAGCCGCCACTGAAAAGGCCCTGGCCCTGGTGATAGCGAGCCTGGCATCCTTAGGACCAGGGAAGGTCAAACGATTCTGAGACCCTGACTGTAGTGCTGTCTGGGATATATATGGGGAAAGGCGGTCATTCAGGTATGCGGGACCATGGCCATATAGGGTTTTATAGGTAAATACCAGCACCTTGAAGCGAATTCGGTATGCTATTGGCTGCCAGTGTAGTGTCCTCAGCACAGGCTGGATGTTCTCCCCTCTCAGGAGGCCCATCAGAAGCCTGGCTGCTTTGTTCTGCACTAGCTGCAGCTTCTGAATTTGCGATACGGGCAGCCCCATGTAGAGAGTGTTACAGTAGTCCAGTCTTGAGGTGACCTTCTCATGGATCACTGTGGCCAGGTCATTGTGGTCCAGGAAGGGGTCTAACTGCCTGACCAGCTGCAGATCATAGAAGGCCGACCTGGCAGTGGCTGCTACCTGTGCCTCCATTGTCAAGGAGGCATCCATGAGCAGTCCCAAACTCCCAACCTCTGGCACCAGCACCAGTGGTATCCTGTTGAAGGTCAGGAGCTGGATCCCCACCCCAAAACTGCCCTGACTCAAGCACAGGACCTCCATCTTTGCCGAACTTCAGTCGGCTCTGCCTAAACCAACCAGCCATGGCTTGTAAAGCCCGGTCCAGATCTTCCGGTCTGGAGTTCAACCGGCTACCCAACATCAGATAGAGCTGGGTGATGAAGGGATGCTTTCCAAATGTAGCACCTACTGTAGGTTGCCAGGGGCGACATTGGGGCAAGGCTTGTACTTGCACAACCCTCATCTGCCTCTGCCTCTGCTCACCTATAGCCTGGAGCCATTAATAATTTCCTTCTATCACCTGTTGCCCTGAGCACTTGGGGAAAAGGAGGGGGGTCAGGACTTGCAAAGCTTACAGACTGGGCTGGCCACTTGAGTGCCAGTTTTGTGTTTCCTTCACAAAACAAGGGACAATTAAGCAAAATGCTGAATGCACATTATAAATGACAAGGGGGAACCTGCAAGGATTTGCAAGTGGCATTTTATCCTCCCACTATTTCCTATTTGCTTTTCCTGAAAGCCCTCATAGCCTCTCCATTTTTTCTGCTTTCTTCTCTTCTTCCCTCCCGAAAGCCAACCAACCCTTGTCTGCCCCTCACCACCAGCAGCATCCTCCACCTAGAAAGTAGCCAGCAGCCAGGTCTAGGTAAATTCATGCAGTTAGGTGGTATCAAGTCATTCAGTGCTTATTGCCAGGCCTGGCTCTGATAAGTCCTCCCTCAAAGGCCAGAAGAGCCCTGGAAAGTACCCTGCTCCCTTCCCCTGCCTTTTACTGTCAGAAATCAAGCCTAGAATGCTGTGGTTGCTTAGCAACTGCCACTGAGGGCTTTAAAAACAACAACACACTCCTTTTATAATTTTGGTTGGTTTTTTTAACCCCCCAGTATTTTTATTTTTCGATTTCAGATTTTTCTGCAAACCTGGGTCATTTTTCAGGTATGTAGAAAGATCCGGCTTGTCCATCCATGGCTCCAGTTACCAGATTTAAATATCCTCAGATTTGGCTTAGTTGTTAGAATATTCATGTAGGGACGTGCAAGGAACTTGTGGGGAGGGGGCATCCCATTTCTCCTACTGTTCTTTCCTGCCCCCCACTCCTTTTCTGTCCCCCATGCCCCTTGCTTTCTGTCTCCCTCCATCCCTTCTTCCCTGTCATTCAGGCTCCTTTGCTTTCTGTCTCCCCCCCCCACCTGCCTCCTTGCTATCCCCCTGTCCTTCCCCCTTCTAACCCAAACTCAGACCAAACATTTGTCCTCCCTTATTGCTCTGAAGGGAATGGTGGTGATGATGGTGGTTCCTGTCCTTCCCCTCTCCCTCCCCTGCTTGCCTCCAGCCAGCAGAAGAGTGCTGGGAACCTATGGGGGATTCTTTGTTGCATCAATGAAAGGGAGTAATTGGAGGCAGCAGCGGCTCCTCCTCCGCCACTTGCCTGAGCTTTGTGGTGGGAGAATGCAGCTGCAGTGATTGTGATGCAACTGTGTCATTGTCACCTGAGGGGGGCAAACCACAACATCTCCTTTCCCTGTCCCCCCCCCCCCCGAGTTGGGTGTGAGCTGCCTGAAACTTGGCGAAGGGGAGTGGAAGCAACAATAGCTGCTGGTCTCTTGTTGTCATCTTCCTTCTTGTTGTCTGTGGTGGCCTGGCAGTGTGTGATTGTCTCTTTTCCCCTCCCACCTTTCTTCTTGCGCACATGCCTGCACTCAGAAAACAGTCCTCTGCACTTGCACAGTTAACTTTTATCTTTTTTTGTTTTTTATTTTGTAACCCTACCTCTTTTAGTAGCTTTAAGATTTTCCTGCAAACCTGGGGTTGCCCCCGTGTTTGGAGAAAAATCTCTATGTAGCCCCAATCTGTGGATTTAGATATCTGCAGATGGGGCCACATGTGGCTATTAAATATATAGATTATTGACAATCATTTTGCAGATTGCTTAGCAAATGAAATTATGACAACTGACATATGATTCCAAGCACTTTATTTATTTATTATTTATTAACCTTTGCAACCTAAGTAGATTTATCTTTTGTGCATTTGTCCTGTTCCATCTTCATGCTTCTCCTCATGATTATCAAAGCAGATTTCTCTCAAAAGACAAAATCATTCTCAGATGTGCAGGAGTGCTTGAAAAGCAGGTATTTAAGTATTCACATCTCATCTCTCCCACCTTTGTTAGCTGCTGGATTTCACACTAGTGTAGAAGGTGTGTTTTTGTTGTTGTTCAGTCGCACAGTCGAGTCCGACTTTGCGACCCCATGGACCAGATCATGCCAGGCCTTCCGGTCTTCCGCCGTCCTCTGAAGTCTGCTCAACTTCATGTTCGTTGCATCTATGACACTGTCTAACCATCTCATCCTTTGCCGTCCCCGTCTTCTTTGACCTTCAATCTTTCCCAGCATCAGGGTCTTCTCCAGTGAGTGCTCCTTTCTCATTTGGTGGCCAAAGTATTTGAGCTTCAGTTTCATTATCTGGCCTTCCAGGGAACAGTCAGGGTTGATTTCTTTTAGGATTGACTGATTTGATCTTCTTGCAGTCCAAGGGACTCTCAAGAGTCTTCTCCAGCACCATAGTTCAAAAGAATCTATTCTTCGGCGCTCGGCCTTCCTTATAGTCTAACTCTCGCAGCCATACATGACTACTGGGAATACCATTGCTTTGACCATGCGGACTTTTGTTGGCAGGGTGATGTCTCTACTTTTTATCATGCTGTTTAGGTTCACCATCGCTTTCCTCCCAAGGAGCAGGCGTCATTTAATTTCATGGCTGCTGTCACAGTCTGCCGTGATCTGGGATCCCAGGAACGTGAAGTCTGTCACTACTTCCACGACTTCCCCTTCTATTTGCCAAGGAGTGATGGGGCCAGATGCCATGATCTTAGTTTTTTTTGATTTTGAGATTCAAGTCCACTTTTGCGCTCTCCTCTTTTACTCTGAGCAAGAGGCTCTTAAGGTCCTCTTCACTTTCTGCCATTAGAGTGGTATCGTCTGCATATCTGAGGTTGTTGATCTTTTCCCCAGCAATCTTAATTCCCGCTTGTGATTCATCCAGGCCAGCATTTCGCATGATGTACTCTGCATATATATTAAATAAGCAAGGTGACAATATACATCCTTGTTGTACTCCTTTTCCTATGCTGAACCAATCAGTTGTTCCATATCTGGTTCTAACTGTCGCTTCTTGACCCTTATACAGGTTTCTCAAGAGACATGTGAGGTGGTCTGGTACTCCCATCTCTTTAAGGACCTGCCATAGTTTGTTGTGATCCACACAGTCAAAGGCTTTAGTGTGTAAAACTTTTACAATGTCTTCTTGAAACTTTGACTAGTGACTGAATTAAGAAACCCAGAGGCATCTGCTTGCAAAAAGCAGAGGTTTTGCCTGGATTTCTGTAGTGGGATGGTGCTAAATTAAAGTGTGCAGTAAACATGCTGAAGAAACCAAAAATGTTTTCATCGAAGGACAGTAAAAGACCCTGGTAATCAGTGGCAACAAGAAAGAATGCTGATTGTGTCACTAACAAGGCAACAGGCTGTCGGGGTTGGCTTTGTTGGTAGATACACTGTGTCAGGGAAAATGCACCAGAGATGTGACGATGCCCTGCCTTTATAGGTAAGTTTGGGAGACAAAAATCTGCTGTTGAGGCTTGAGCTGCCTCCAGTCATGGGAACATGGACGGTGGACTGGTTAGGTACCTGAGAGGTGCAGGTTTCATGGGCCTTCCTTTCCTGTTACACTTTGTTCTGCCTGTTCTCTTTCTCCCCCTTTAAACTGGGTTGTAAAAAGAAAGACGGAGCTGTGGTAGCTCAAGTGGTTAACTGCAGGCTGTGGAAGGTCAGTAGTTCAGCAGTTTGAGACCCGGGTTGCCGCATGACGGAGTGAACTCCCGTCTCTAGTTCCAGCTCCTACCAACCTAGCAGTTTGAAAGCAAGACATTGCAAGTAGATAAATAGGTACCACTTCGGTAGGAAGGTAACAGCGTTCCGTGCGCCTTGGTGTTTAGTAATGCTGGCCACATGACCACGGAAGTGTCTTCGGACAGCGCTGGCTCTTCGACTTTGAAACGGAGATGAGCACCGCAACCCTAGAGTCGGATTTGACTGGCTTTCGAGCAAGGGAACCTTTACCTTTACTAAGAAAGAAGCCTATGTCTATAAATGATTGCTAAGGTAGTAGTGGGGAAGAGTGGTAGGGCATCCTAATTCTGCGATGTTCAGAAGCCTTGAGGATAACCAAGTCTGAGTTGGGACAGACCTAGAAACCCTATGTATTTTGCCTTTTATTTCTTATGGGTGTGTATAGGTATGTATGTGTGAGAGATACACTGCTTGCTGCTGTTTGTCCATATAGCTTCAATAAGGCTGTCATCAGAGGGAAATGTTTCCAAGTACACTCAGTTGCATACTGTATACTTCTGGAATTGTGCCAGAATTGGGGACAAGGAAACTTTACTTTCAGGTAGAAATTCTCTCTTGCCCTTCTAATCCCTCCAGTCCTGTCTGTTGTCTACACGTTTGACTGAATTTGGAAACAGACAGCTGCAGAGGTTTGCATTTTTTAACATTTTCTTTTTTGTCTTCTCAACACATCTTGCTCTCTGATTTTTAACCCATTCTTGTAAAAAAAACTATATGTAAACTGCCAGTTTTTCTGAACAGTTCTTTTGTTAAAATATATTACACAAAAACTTACTTTTACTTCAAGAAAACCTCCCTTTGTGTATAAATATATAAATTTAAATTATGCTAAAATAATCATACAAGTAAGGAATAATTATTTGCTGTGCAGCAGCTGGAATAGCCATTGTGCTGCCTGGCAGACTCAAAGGATTCATAGGACAAAATTAATGAAGGGCAAAATTCTTGAAAACTTTGTTCTTGCAGCAAATCTTTCACTAAAGTCAATGGAGCTTTTCAGTTGGGATGAAAAAGAAATTGTTATGTGGCAAATATAAAAATTATGATCTGGATTGCTGTGCAGGTAATGTAATAGATTCAATTTCTTTAAATCCATAAGGATGAAAAGTATTTCAGTAAGAAATAAAATCAGATTAGAAGCTTATAAGAAATTCAGTAGATCTAACTGTATGGTTGATTTTTTTTCCTATTTGCTATTTGATTTCCTGTTTGACTAGTGTGTGCTGAATCCTGCAACTCCTGAATATGATATGATAATTTGAGGAACTATAGTGTTCAAACAGGTTGGTTTGTGGCCCAATGATTAAAGAAATGACATTTGTATTTTATGAGAAATCATGAGACTCCAGCTTAACGTTTTCACTGTGTTCTGAGCATTATTCCTATATGGGAAAGACGGAGAAGGAGCTGGATGGTAGAATACAGGCTTGAGTAGAAGACAGCTGAAAGAACCTGAAGTGAGTTTCAGCCTCAGCCCAATGCAGGAAGGCTGAGAGAAGTCACCATGGGAAGTCCCAGTAGAAGGAAGCCTGAGAGATAGGGTTGCCAGCTCCAGGCTGGGAAATTCCTGGCGATCTAGAGGTTGAGCCTCGGGAGGGCAGGGTTTGTGAGGGACCTCAGCAGAGTATAGTGGCATAGAGTCCACCCTCCTAAGCTGCTATTTTCTCCAGGGGAACTGATCTCTGTGGTCTTGGAGATAAATTGTAGTTCTGGGAGGTCTCCAGGCTCCACGTGGAGGTCAGCAACCCTACTGAGAGATCTTAAGAGAGTTCTTAAGATACTAGTTTAATTATTTTAAAAAACTTTTTCATACCAACAAGCACCCTGAAAAAGGATTTGGCCATTAGGACGGAAGTGGAAGCTGAAAACTTCTATTATCCACCCTTTTAATCTCTTTCTCCTGGCCCTAAAAAGTTCCTTTCCTCCATCTATGTTGCTTTCTATGTTCCATCTATGTTGGAACAAAAGTCCCTTTCCTCCATCTATGTTCCAACTATGTTGCCTTCTATGTTGCTTTCTAGTAGGATGGGAAGAGATATTTAAAAATGCCATTGGATAACATGGGAATGGCACCCTTGATTTGCTTTACAATAGTTTTATGACCCTTCTATTCGCCTAATGCAAAACCTCTTAATTTTTTTATTATGCTTTATCATTATATTATATGTTTCCATGCACATCACAAGGTAACGAGTGATGGACCAAATGTGTGGACTCAGCAAAAGTCTCTGTTTATGCAAATCTGGATCTTGTTATATTTATTTGAAGCAGCAGTTTGAGGCTTTTTGGCTACTGATAAACTTTGGACAGAATTTTTGTAAGACTGGAAACTGGATATGCTATTTCATAAATATCACAAAATTTGCAGCCAGAGGAAGAACATTACGTTAGATGATTGTTTCTGGTTGGTGGGTTTTTGTTATGCAGTTTTTCCAAATATTGATGCCTGGCAGAAGATTGGCAATTAAAAAAAAAGTTCAAGGTTGACAAAGTTTCTTTGTTTCTAAAATGGATTAGTTTTACAGTAAGTATGAACCTTCTGATTAATAATCTGGAGCTAGCTTGAGGGAGTATGAGATTTCTTGCAGGAAAATGCTTGAACTTGTGCGTCACCTTGTGCTTCCCCTTCCCCCATGTGCCTCAAAGAATAGAGATAAAACAGATTCTCATTGTGTACCTGTACGCACAAAAGCCCTGCTAGTATTCAGTAACCATGAGTGGAGAGGAGGCCTGTGTGGTTATCTAATAAAGAAAATGTTGTGAAAGCTATGTTTCTGAGATGTGTTTTTTTGTACAGCAATGCGCTGTATGCGGAAAGGAGCTCTTCTATTACCTGATGGTATGCTCACTTCTTATGTCATGGATTTACCTACAATTCCATTTCAGTAGTGTTCTCACAGTATATTTCTGGTAAGGTTAATAATTAAAATCTCTTATTACCTTATGCAGTTTCTGTTTTATGATTCTAAGCATTCAACAGAACTAGTCCAATGAAGGGGAGTAGTTAGATTTTAAGAAATGTAATTTCTTTATTCTTTCCTCATTTCACATTAAGGCTGCCAACTCTGAGTTGGGAAAGTCCTGGAGATTTGGGGGGAGAGCTGGGGGGGCAGGGTTTGAGGAGGGGCCTCAGGAGGTATAGTGCCGTAGAGTCCACCCTCCAAAGCAGCAATTTTCTCGTGGGGAACTGGTCTCTGCAGCCTGGAGATCACTTGTTATTCCAGGAGATCTCCAGGCTTCAACTGGAGGCTGACACCTGTTTCTCATGAACAATGAATTTAAATAGATATTCTCCAAGTTCTCATTGAGTTATGTTTGGTCATTGACTGTGTTTATACAGTTAGGTCCCACACTGGAGTCAGAATTGTCAAAAAAGAATGAAGCTTCATAAGCATATATTTTAAGGTCACCTTGAATTCTCCCTCCTTCTCTTATTTGTGGGTTTCATTAAATGCTACTTTGACAAACCATTGTTATGTCTGATTTGAACTACAATTTCAAATTATAGTTCCATCCTAGTTTAAATTGTAGATAACAAATCAGAACTTGTAGCACAGATGTAGTGACACTTTATGCTATGCTTTGCCATAAAAGTTGACATGTTTGAATGTACTGAACTGTGGATATAGGGAAGGGGAGCAATTGAGCCAGAGAATCCCCTGGTCTTGTTCACTTAGCAACAAACTATGATTTGTCATTATTTGTAAATTGATTGAAAGTCTGCATGGGCTATTTGTTTCCCCCCCTGTATTTGTAAATGTTAGTGGAATTTCTGATCATGGTGGTAAGAATGTATTGTACATCGTGGTTATAGAAAAAAAATCAAAGGAATCTAGCATTCTACCTTGGGCAAATTTTCAAGGATCATTTTTTCAATTACTATATCCTGGGCTAGTCCAATCTTGTCAGATCTTAGAAGTTAAGCAGGGGCAGTTTTTGTATGTATTTGGATGGGAGAACACCAAGAAATACCAGGAATATGCAGAGCCAGTCAATGGCAAACCACCTCTGAATGTCTTGACTTGAAGCCCCGTGGGGTTGCCATAAGTCAGCTGCAACTTGATGACAAAATAGCCAGTTATTCTGTGTCTTATTCTCCGTAAGTGACAGTAAATTATATTCTTCTCTTTTGTATCAAAGATTTGTGGAATTGATTGAGACCAATAAAAAATATACAGCTAGTCCTGGTGGGAAGCTTTACGTGGCCTTTATAGACCTTAAGGGAGCATTCAGTTCAGTCAGCTGAAGCAAGCTATGGGAGAAACTGGTGGGCTTTTCAATTGAGAAAAGACTACTATGGCTAATTAAGACTCTATACACCAATACTACTGCCCAGGTCTGTTGTAGTGGCAAGGGACGATTCACCATCAATGGGGGGGTGGGTGACGCAAGGTTGTCTGCTTGCTCCTCTTCTTTTTAATTTATATCTAAATGACCTGATGTTGAGTCGTTCTTCTCCAGAGTTTCATGCCCCCAGATTAGTTTAGAAAGAAATAGCCTTGCTGATTATTCAGTGCTTATCTCCTGCACCAATCTTGGCCTGAAGAGACTCCTGAGATGTTTCTCAAACTACTGCTTACATGAGGAGTGAGAGTATATAGATTTTGTACCTGTGTGTGGCCATTGTGCCTATAAGGAATTTAGAGGCATGTGCATACTATATTTATATATTCTGCAAGCAATTTTGGCATAGATTTTCCTGCTAATTTTCCAGGAGGAATGTTTTACTTATTTCTTGCTTTATAGTGAAATTGCTAAGGTGGATTTTTGGCAATAACAGGTTTCTGAAAACATATTACACTAATTATAATCGAGTAAGTTAATTTTAGAGAAGTAGCTGCGTCAGGATTACATTCACAAGCAGAAGTGATGTGTTTTATGGTTCCATGTTTAATTTGATTTCATCAAGACTTGGAAGAGAACTGCATCCATCTTCATCTAACCTTTGTATCAGCCAGTTATTTAGCATTTGTTCTTCACAGTGAAAATGAGTGTGGCAACACCATTCAATTAGTGAGTTTCATTATTGGTTTCTCTATTGAGCTGTCTATTTTAACAACTGACTTGGGAGTTGCAGAAATCTAGTGAGAAAGCTGCTCCGTAAACATTTGTGCTGCTTAGCTCTGACTGATCAGAGCTATCATCTCTGATGCTTTGCAGGGTAGAAAAATAAATATATTTGTTGCGAACAACCAAAAATCACAACATAGTATACATGTTTTCAAATTCACCAGATGCTTCCTGAGGCTGAATTAAACATCATTTTTAAAAATGGCAAAGAGAAAAGAAGATGCTGCCAATGAGACTTCCAGTTGGAAACTCCAGTCTTCAGGATACCTAACTTCTTGTAGATAAATATACCATAAAACAGAGACCTAAATGCATAATGCATGAGATAGCATATGTACATATATTTCTACTTTATGTACCCGGACTGCTTGTGATTACATATCAATCAATATAAGAAGCTGTGTGTTTCCAGAATACAGTTATGACCTGCCCACTTATTAATAAACATGAGTGGTTAAACTCATTCTGTGGAAGAAAGCTATGGTTGCCAAACTTCAGGTAGCATCTGGCAATCTTCTGCTATTACAGTTGATCTTCAGGTGCCCAAAATAAGTTCTCCTGGATAAAATGGCTGCTTTGGAGGTTGGACTCAATGGCATTATACCTTGCTGAGGTCCCTCCCCAAAGATAAACCCCACCTTCACCAGTCTCCACCCCCAAAATCTCCAGGTATTTCCCAACCCAGAGCTGGCAACCCTAAAGAAAGTATATTCCATAAATCCTTCATATATTGTATTTTCTGGATATAGGCGCAATTTATTGTAGCACTTCTGCTGAGAAGAACTTGGTTTCATTCATGTAGACTGTACTGTACTGGCCTGAACCGCCAGGCTATAACACATGGCCATACTGGGTGTAACAGTAGCAAACATGGATTTCTTTTCATGTGTTTACTCAATACACATATAAGGGAGGGGAGGATATGGATTGATTTATGTTATTTATAGTCCATCTTTATCAGAGTCAAGGCAAATTATATAATGCAAATCAGTACAATCTATAGGAGGAGGTGACATAGGGTTTTTTTTCATGGGTGATCTAGGTTGGTTTGGGACCCATACTGCTTCTGGTTTTTTGCTGATTTCCACATACGTTATAGTCCCTGTATGGTTCACTTTGGTTTTTCCTTGGGTTTTCTCTGGGGTTTTTTTTTGGGTGGGGGCACTTTTATCCAATGTATTTTTCAAACTAATTTGGAGTCTCCTTTACTCCTGATTCATAATGGTTTAATCCTTTTTTTTTTCCTCCTTTGATGCCCATTAGGGCCCACCTCCCATAGTCAAACCATGCCCCCTCTCTGCCCTGATTTCATTTTCTTTTTTAAAAAAATTCAAAGCAGTATGAATAGGGCAATATAAGAATGGTAGTGCCCCCTCTATTTTTTTATGTTGCTGCCATTTGCTCCCCCAGTTAGAATAATGAGGCAGACAACAGTTGGGAAGTAAACAAGGGCCACTTTATTAACTATTTAACATAACATTGCGGCAAGGGACCAACTACGCGAGCACGGAACAGGCAAGGCAGGTGTCACTCCCCTGACCAACCTCCTTGCCCTTTTCTCGGGCTGGTCACCCAGCTCTGGTCTTGAGCCAGCGGTCTGGCTCGTGACCGGCAGCCCAGCAAACTGGTTGCCACCTAGGAGCGCCTACTCCTTAAGCCTTACAACTTGCAGAGAGGAGCCTTACCCTAAGAGATTCCCAGAGGTGATCACTGTTCCCCATCCTGGACCTTAAAATCCGAAGTCAGTTCCTGATGATCCCCCTGTTCCCTAATGGGGAAAATGCCATAAGGTGCTCACCAGTTCCGGTTTCTTGCCTGCATAGACCTGCCAAGTGACCAACCTACTTAGCTGCCAACCACCACAACCAACTCTTCAATCCACTTCTCTCAGTGCAAAGTAGGCAAAAACACCTCCACCCTATCAGCCAATCCTGGGTAGAGGTGAAAAATTCCTACCTGACCACAGTAGGCGACCAGCAAAAGCCTACACTAAGAACAGGGTGGGAGGGTGGGCAAGCACGAGTCTGCGACTGTTTGGGCAGGAGCGGAGCCCGGCCGTTTAACTGAGCTGGCTTGGCCCCCCCCCACATCACGATGCAGCACATCGTGGCTCTGTTGCTGCCCCGCATTCCAGCCGGGGCAGCAAAGCAGCCCCCGGCCGTCAGTGGCGTTGCCGCAAGGCCGGGAGCCCGATTCTCAGTTTTACTTTTATAACTGGGGATTCTCTGTTCTGAAAATGGCTGCCAGAAGAAATCAACAAAGCAAAGAATCATCCTGCCAGTGGTTTTTAAGAAAACATCCCAGCCACTACTGTACCATACATTTAAACTCCACAGGGCAGGAGGACCTCTGGCCAATCAGCTAAGTACAAAGGGAAGGGGGAGATGGAGAGTGTTACAGTGTTATGTTGGTATATTGGTATGGTGCATATGCACATTTTAATTTTAAAAGGGGCTGGGTGCTGTGATGCCACTGAAGAAAACAGCACCCTCACTCTGTATTCCTAATTATTTCAGAAAGTCTGGAAGAAACAAACTTACTCCATGACTGAGATAATGCGGAGAGAGGGCAGACATGAAGTATGACCGTACCCAAGATGATTCTGATGTTTGGGGATTGACTGCTAAGAAAACTTGTACTGAGTTGAGCATGCAGCAGAACTTATAGTTAGGACAATCTCATACCCATTGCATATGAATGGATTACTCCTATTGGATCTTGTTTTATACTGTCCTGTCTTTTCCCCTCTCTCCCCTCCACACTGTATATAAAATCAAGCCCAATGATTGTATGCTTCATGCATCGAAAGTAGTAAGTTCTATGAACGTTTATGCAAAATAAAATGTTATTAGTCTTTAAAGTGCTACTTGACTCCTGCATAATTTACTTGCAGTGGTTTTAATGGAATACATCAGAAGGTCTTAGCAAAGAGGACAAGTAGTGGAACATCTGTTGGTATGAAAGTTGACATTACATGTATAAGGACAGTTTTTCAAGCAGGGTGAATATTTTGAAAAGTCTGTTAACTGATAATTAACAAAACCCCATTCCCAAATAGTTTTTCCTTGGAAATTAGCAATGCTGATGCCTTGTAAAGGGGTTATAATTTTTAAATCTGTAGAAGAATTTGCTGTATAATGAACAGCAGTGTCATTCAATGATGAGTTGTCATCGAAAATCTACTTAGGCAAAAGTGATACCATCTAATTAGCACACATGAGTTCACTGTCTGATTAATTCCCCACTTCTTTTAGATAGTACTGCAGTTTTAATTGTTTTCCACTCAGAGGGGGAAAGAAAACATGAAAACTAATACTTTGTGTGTTCAACAGGTCTTGGTCTTCCTAAGAGCAAAACATGTTTCACATGCTCAGTCTGTTGACCGGAGGCCTTTTCTGAATTACAAATTATTTGCAGCTTGAAAGCCTGTTGTTAGTGAAATACAAGCTGTGAATGCTAATTTGATTCTGTTTAGGCAATTAAGAGCTGTAGATTGAGCAGTGTGTGTCCCCCTCCCCCTTTTATAATCTTCTTGTAACATTGGTACGTATATGACGATTGCACATTATAGAGTGGGCAACCTTAAATCTGTTTAATAGGCAAAACATAATCATATAAAGTGTTTTTTCCCCCTGAAGCTTCAGTAGTGCTTAGCTAAGTAACTGGCTTGTATATACTTGTGCCTGGAACATAATTTGCTTGAGCAAAGAAGCTTTCTTTCTTTATTCTTATGCAAATAAGTGAGCTACTGTTACACAGGACCATCCTGTAACTGCTTCAGGAGATTGATGTGTACTATAGTAGTGTAACCATTTCTAACGCACACATAGCAGAGGCAACTAAGTTATTTTCCGTTCTCTGTTGAGTACATACCCCAGTTTGAGATAGATCTTGTTCCCATGAGGTGGTGCATCTTCAGTGTAAGAGGCAAAGGATCTTCAGGTTCCGTGTTCTTGCTCCACCTCCCAACCCAGAAAGCTCCTTAGGTATTTCTACTGATTCTTGTAATTTGCCATTCGTTGTTTCTCCAAATTTAAGATCAATTTCAATGACATTTTTATAAGCCATCTCCCAAATTTCCAGGATAGGAAAGGCATATTTTTCCAGTATCTGGTTAAAAATGTACTTGCAGTAGTTCTTGTGTTGGTTCCTTACCCCATGATAAGCCTGCACTGTGTGCACACGCCATTAGATATTATGCTGCTGTTCTGGTATAGCAACTGTTTGTGGCTAGATTGGATTGTCCTCACAGGAAAATCTTGCTATGAATTATTTAGGGTTGCCAAATGGGGCCGGGGGGTGGGGAATCCCCTGCTTCGGAGGCCCGATTTCCGCCGCGGCGGAATTGGGCCCCGGGGGAACCCCGCCCCCAAAGCTGCGTCACTGGAGGTGACGCAGCCATGTTGCTGACGTTGGGGGTGTGGCTGAGCTCGTCGGGGGAAAACCATATGGTTTTCCCCCCAACAAGCTTGGCCACGCCCCCAACGTCAGCAACGTCGCACGTCACTTCCGGTGATGTGCTGCCGGCGCGCGCATGCACACGTCCATCAAGACCTCCCGGACGCCGGCAAGGCTCCCCCGCTCCAAGGGGTGAGTCGACTTGGCAACCCTAGAATTATTGCTATAGCACAACAGTAATACACAGTCCAATGATATGTGAATGCAGTGGGAATTATATGTGTAGTGCCTGGTGATGGATATAGAGTTAGGGTTTTTGCATATAATTGCAAAAAGCCTACAGTAGGCTGAAATCATGGACCTGTATGTGGTGACTCGCTTGGCATTTGCAGAGAAAGGAGTGTATGAAATAATTTAAGATGGCACCACACACTCATGGGGTTATGTGAGCTGATTCTTAGAGAGTTGTTTAAACAATTGTTAGAAATCAGAATTGTACAAGTGACTATTAAGATAAAAAACTACAGCTAGTTACAAGGTTAAGGTATTCCTAGAAAACCAAGGGTAAATCTGATCTGAAAATAAATAATAATTGTTAAAACTTGCAGAGTTTTGCAGTGGACACTTCCCCTCATCATCTTAACATTTTATCCTTAATACTATTTAGTGGCACAAATATCCAAACAGATGTTTGTTACAGCTGGGTATATTAGAAATGGCATTTATATCAAAGTTTATGTTGCGCTTTTTAAAATCAGATGTAATTGTGGAAGTGTCATATTAAATTGGAAGGCCTAAATTATAAATCATGGACATGGCCTTACGTAGATATTATACTCTAAGGGTTTAAATTGCTTATTAAGGCAGGATTACTTGGACAGTGATTGATTTATGTTGATCAGTGCAAGACTGCTTTTCCTTTTCCATACTGCTTTGTGTTTTCTTGGGCATTTTGACCCAGCAATTTGTTGTGGATGCATACACTGTATTTAAACATTCTGTCAGTATCTTTGTGTGGCAAAATATCACTCTCTTAAATTTATCCCTGTTATTGATTTGTCTCAGTGTTATTGAAATTTACAAACATTTAGCAGTTAATTACATAAATGTAAACAATATGGCTAGAAACATTGAGTGGTTTTTCTTTGGAACAGGGTAAAAGAATAGCTATGGGCATTGTATCTCATATTGACTTTTGGCATTGTATCTCATATTGACTTTTGGTATTGTTTTGCCTATGTTTGCAAGTGATTTAACAGTCATTACAGTGTTTTTATTTAGATAAGTTGAACTCATATGTGATTGTTTTTTTAATGACAAGTATTCTTTCCAGCTGTCATAGTTTAGGGGTGACATGATTGAGGTTTATAAGATTATGCATGGGAAAGAGCAGGTAGAGAAAGAGGTACTTTTCTCCCTTTCTCACAATACAAGAACTCGTGGGCACTCCATGAAATTGCTGAGCGGTCGGGTTAGAATGGATAAAAGGAAGTACTTCTTCACCCAAAGAGTGATTAACACTTGGAATTCACTGCCACAGGAAGTGGTGGCAGCTACAAGCATGGACGGCTTCACAAGGGAATTAGATAAGCATATGGAGCAGAGGTCCAGCAGTGGCTATTAGCCACAAGGTATAGATAGGGACTCGGGGGCAAGTGATGCTCTGTCATCTTGGTGCTTGGGGGGGGTCAACAGTGGGATGGCTTCTAATGTCCTGGCCCCACTGGTGGACCTCCTGATGGCACTGGTATCTCTGGCCACTGTGTGATACAGAGTGTTGGACTGGATGGGCCTTTGGCCTGATCCAACCTTGGCATCTCTTATGTTTTTATGTTCTTATTAGAGTTCTTGATATGAGGTGTGCTGTAATGCATTTTGAGGAACCACATGCATTTAAAGAATGTGTTTTTTAGAATAGCCCATATTCAGTTTTATAATAGTTGATCTTAATGGTAGGACTTTGTGTGCTGCTTTAACAGATTTTGAACTGTGCTGCACATAAAACAGGATCAAAGCAGCCCTTATCTGTCTTTTCTTCTGCCCGTTTCTGTCATTGACCTTGGTGCAGCAAGCATGGATGTGCACAGGACACTGTTGATGATCTGGTTCAGGTCCAGACTTTTTCTTGAGTAATATAAAATTCCCACCCTTTCATTGTTTGTTTTAAGTTAAGTAAGGGGACACCATTTTTCTGTAGTGACTAAATGAAGTGGTAATTGAATACCTGGTCAATCATTTATTAGGAAACTATCTGCAGTAATAAGAACATTAGTCACACTACATTGTGCACATCAGGTTTCTGATAGTTTTGTTACCCAGAGAAAGAAGGTCATCTACTATGGTAGTGGTTTCATTATTCTCCAAGACAGTGTTTGCCAACCTTCTTGGCATGGTGACCCACAGGTCCAAATTTTTGGTGCCCAAGGGTTTTTGGTGCACCTTTCTATTTAGCATTCAGTTTTGTACAGGGACTAACCGGATGGTTTTGAGAAACCAACAAACATCTCACAAAAAGGGTGCAGCTACTACCACTATGAACCCCAAGCAAGTGGCATTCCAAGATACGGTCTTTTATCAGGAAGGTACATTCCAGCTTTTGATCACCCTCTCCTTCTCTATTACTCCCTCTACTCCCACCTAAGATTCTCACTTACTGTATTGACCATCAGGACACTTTTTACTTGATCCACATGCATGTACAGTGAAGAAAAACTACTAACTAATGTAAGACATGGAAGATACTGCTTCCAAGGTCAGATCTTGGTTTCCAAGATACAAAAGAGAGCAAAGGAAAGAACAGTCATTGGGGGAGGGCTGGCCTGCAACCCACTTTTGGGTCCCAGCCTACAGGCTGGGAAAAACTGCTTGATAGGCATAGTTTTATTTTGAAATTGTGAGAATTCCTGCAGTTTTGTCAAGATGTTTCTTTAGTTACATAAGGTGATATGAATAATGTAATGATTCACGTGTTGATACCCTGGAATAATTTTCTAGGTATTTTCAGGGGCAGTGCTTCCACATTGTGAAGGTAATGTCAGAAGCCTTGGGTCACATTGGAGGCGTCTGGGACATGGCTACTTCCTTTGCCAATGTTACTGTTGTTTCAGGCAGGATCATCATTGAAGTAGGAAGGAGCTACGTTGTGATTCCTTCCTTGTGACTGAGGGGTTCTGGTGTTGTCTTCTCAGTGCTTGACAAAGTTATGTTTGAAGTTGATTCTGTACTGCAAAGGTAGTGTGTGAAAGGACCCTTAGTAAAGGGTTGAGCAGTTTTCACAGCTGTTACTTTCACCGCCAAGGTAAGGGACAGAAATGTAAAGGCTAAATTCTGAATATTCCACTTTGCAGTCATGCAGTGTCATTGGTATGCCGAACAATTTGTCAGTAATAGCAACAATAATGACAAAAGATCACACCCTACTACAGTAGACTTTAAGTGATCTGTAGATCCATTAAGGAGAGAGCAATTTTATTTTTGTTCACTGACAAATTAGTGTGCTGAGACTGATGAAGACTTGCTTTCTTTAACTGCGATGTTTTTTACGTTTTTCTTTCCTTTTTTATACTGTTCCATCTCTCCCCCCCCCACTGCCATCCCTCCCTGGAAAAACACAGATGTCTGCTGCCAGAATGTGGTACTTAACTTGACCATCAAACAGGCCTGACAAAGAGAGGCCTTTCAAGGTTCACAATAAAACAACCACTGCATCTTATTATACCATGAAATTTGAAGTGAAAAGCCCCAAGGATCTTGCTATTTGGTAATGCGGAATATGTCGCCCTGGACGGCTGTGATAGTGCTAGAAGGGAAAAGAGAAGCCAAAAAGAGAACTCTTGTCACAGGGTAGACAAAGACAGCTCCTCATTCCATTTCTAATTGTTTGGCTTGTAAAACCATAGTGTTACAGTGGTAATAAAGTATTTTGTTGTTTTACCTCGGTATATGAGTTTGCAAATGATGTATGAGAAGATACCTCTGTTGTCTGTGGAAATTATTTGGCTAACCCATAAAGCAATGGCAGCACCACTTTACTTTTATTAAAGAAGGAGCAAGTACCATAACAAGATGATGTTTCAGTAAAATTTTGTAAGGTCCCACTGCCTGAGGAAAGCTGTGCTATCTTCTTCCTCGATAGAACATTATCACAGGCCTCATACAATTCCCTCCTATCCCTGAATGTAAAGAATGGCATTGTTGATAGTAGTGTCTTATGCAGAACATGTTTCTATTTCACTTGCATAACCTGGGTGGGATATTTGTTGTAGTTGTGTTTTATTTTGACATGAAGTGGTACCTTTGGACATATGAACAGGTTGACAAGTAATAAAAGTCTTTAGCTGTATCTAGCAGTTGTAACAAAGCACCCAGTCTGTAGAATCCATGCTGAACATATGCTTTTTCTCCTTTCTCTATTCTGTCCTGTAGAATTCTTGCATCATTTGCCTAACCTATTAACAAAACTACTTAAATTTAATCATATGCTTCATTTACAAATATAGTGACCACTGAAGATTCAGGGTCTAGATTTCTTTCAAAAGAGGTTTTGAGTTATTAGGAACTTTCAGGTCGCATCATCTCATTTCCTACTATACGTTGTAGTGTTGCCAAATCTTAACTGAAACAAATTGAATTAAGGCTCTGGGCTTCTAGCATAGAACTTCCTCTTTTCACCAAAGGGTGGTGCTCATTAATCAACAGTAGCTAAGACACCAGCAGAAGAGACTTACACCACTGGTTGTCACTTAGCCCATTTTTTCCCTTCAAAAGAACTCTTAGTATTTGTTTTTCCTTTAAGAAAGTCTTCCATATGGAAGCTAGAAAAACCTTGCACCTCATTACAGCCTTCATAATAGTAACAAATAATAAGAGTCCTGAAACTGTCGGGAACATCTAGGTAGTATGAATAAGGGGTATTTATGTCATGCACAGAGCCTGATTGCAGAGTCAAGTAATTCCTGCAGATGAGGTGGAAGTAAATCAGTTAGGAGCTTGGATGCTACGTGGGGCGGGGGCAATATTGGGAAGTGATTGTATGAGCCATCCTGCTTTTTGCTGCTTACCATCTGAACCCCTTGGCTTCAAAGCTATAAATTAGCGACACCTATTGAAGAGGTGAATTGGGACAAATTGGTAAAGTATCCCAAGGTAGTATGATTGTTCCTGTCCCCTTTTCCTCAGCTCACCAGAGGAATATTTAGGGTTGTCAGCCTCTTTATGAATCCTGGAGTTCTCCCAAAATTACAACTGATTTTCAGAATACAGAAATCAGTTCCCTTGGAGAAAATGGCAGTTTCAGATGCTCACGTCGAGACTAGACTACTGTAATGCTCTCTACATGGGGCTGCCCCTGTTAAAAATTCAGAAGCTGCAGCTAGTACAGAATGCCGCGGCCAGGCTTTTGATGGGCCTTCCCAGATGGGAACACAGCCAGCTTGTGCTGAAGGCGCTGCACTGGCTGCCAATAACATACCGAATTCACTTCAAGGTGCTGGTGCTTACCTTTAAAGCCCTATATGGCCAGGGTCTGACATACCTGAGGGACCACCTTTCCCCATATATACCCCAGAGAGCACTGAGGTCGGGGTCCCAGAACCGACTGACCCTTCCAGGCCCCAAGGATGCCAGGCTCGCCACCACTAGGGCCAGGGCTTTCTTAGTGGTGGCTCCGTACTGGTGAAATGAGCACCTGGAGGAGATCAGGGCCCTGCGGGATCTTGTGCCATTTTGCAGGGCCTGCAAGATGGAGCTCTTCCACCAGGGTTTCAACTAGGAGCTGCCCCCGCTACTACCAACGAGCTGGCCCGTAGTTTTAACATCTGGCCTCTACCACTATGCTCAGGAATACCATTTAGTGGCAAACTGTTTGGCTGTATGGTATTTCCAGCATGCCATCTTATGTACCCAATGTATTAGCACTAGCACTTTATGAGTTTGTTTTACTGTATTTGACATTTTAAACTGTTTTTATGTGAATTAATGGTCATTTATAGACCAATTATCTAAGCCGCCCTGAGCCTGCTCGCAGGGAGGGCGGGGTATAAATTAAATTAATAAAATAAAATAAATACCCCTGCTAACCTCCCGCTCCCCCCCACACACTCTATTTTCCTCAGGGTCTGCCAGGAACAGCCCTGTATTCAGGAAATTTCCTGGGGGGGGGCTTTGGACTTTGCGGGGTGCTGTGCCCCTGCACATGTGGTGACATCACTAGTGATGTAACCATGAGTGACTCTCCTCCATTCGGAGAGAGGAGGGTACCCAAAGAGGAGGCAGCCAGGCTCAACTTGACCCGCTCAAGCTTTCTTCCCCCCCCACATCTTCGCCAGCCAGTGAGATAGGCTGTCACACAGTGAGGCACCTGGGCGGGCCATTCTCTAATGGCCCACCCAGGCACCTCTCTGTGTTTGTGTCAGCCAGTGAGCCAAGGAGGGCCAACGGCCCAACTCACTGGCTGGTGAAGACAGGGTGAGGCACCTGGGTGGGCCATTATAGAATGGCCCACCCAAGTGCCTCCTTGTATCTGCACCAGCCAGCAAGTCGGGCTGTCAGCTCTCCAAGGTGCCCAGAGAGCCAAAGGCTGTGGGGGAGGAAAGCTTGTGCCATGGTGGGGCTCTGCCCTAATTGTGGGGGGGGGGAGTCAGCCCCTAAAGCCCCACTGCTGGCTATGGCCCTGGCCAGGAATTTCCCAACTCAGATTTGGCAACCCTAGGAACACGAGTTTTGGTGCAAAAGGATGGCCATGGGACATTCTGCCAGCAGGAAGAATCAATGAGTGTTTGTGTATAGAAAACTTGAGTACTATAACAAGGCATTTGCTGATACAGAATTTTGATACCAGATGATAAACAAAAAATTGTCATAGCAATATGGGCCGTTTGCCAGTTGCTATTACATTATTTGTTTCTCAAGAAGGAATTCCTTAAACCTCCCATGATGTTTTTGGGCTGTATGAAGCAATCATGTAAAAGGGAGCTATAATTGCAAAATTGTTTATGTTGATAGAACTTACCATAAGAAACAGATGCTTCTGTAGAGTAGGAAATCCTGGGTACGTTAATCTAATCTGACTCGGGTTTAACACAGATGTAATATACAGTTCTGAGCTGATTCTGTCTTTACATCTAAGTTTAACTTTTGTTTCACACAGCTATTGCACATTTTTAGTCTTCCAGAGGGACTGTATATAAAATTTATATTATTATTATTGCCCATTGGCCCAAACAAATATCCAGTGCCAGGTATGCTGAACAGGATGTGAATGTGATCTCCTTTTCCTCCTGACACTGTTTATGGTTCTTTACAGTGTCTGGAGCCTTGCAAAGAGTCCTGGGACTTGAAGAAAAATCATTGCCAAAGTTTCTGTGAGGTACGTCATCTCTATCTCTAGGTTCTGTTCTGTGTAGTTGTTGGTTGATGATGACAGCTAACTAATAGATCTGTACTTTATGATTTTGTATTTTAAATTACAAAGAAACTACTTAACAGAATAAAATTTTGTCACATGAGAAGATGTTTGTTATTAGGCTGGTGTCCATGAGGAGCTAGAGCCCTTCTCTTGCAGTAAGAGCCACATTCCTTTTTAAAAAATTAATGGAAGTGTTTTGTGGAATGTTCCTTGTACAGTGTTGATGAACTACCTTGAGTCTCAGTGAGAAAAACAGACCATAAAGACAATAAATAAATTAAATTATTCAAAACATACAAGCAGGTCCATTGTATGGGTATCTGTGTGAGTACATAATGCCAAAGATTGTTTGAAAGCATGCCTTTCTAGACTAGAGACCTTTTAAATGATGCATAAGCTTTCCACATACAGAAGAGGGTTCATACAAAGGGTTCTCCACTTGCTTTCTGAATGTCCTGGACTCTTGGCTGTGACATTTCTGAGACAGCACATTACATTTGGAGGGAATGCATACTTTTCTGGAATCTATGGTAATTTTTTACAATTTTGCATAGGTATCCATGTATCTTCTCTGTGTGTTCAAATTCCCTTTCTTAGTAAAAAAATTGTTTGTGGTACTAATGTTATTTTAACAATGGTCCACGAGACTTCAAAATACAATTGTTCTTTGCTTTATCATGGCCGCATAACGTATTGATTACTAGATTATCAAATAGCCATTCCACATTGTCTATTTATGATGGGCATAACCTTCTTGTTGCATGAACACTATCCATTTATAGGAAGCAAGGTGGAATATCATAAGCTTATTCACTATAGAGATTTTAAATTCATTGCATGCATACTGCCATTTATCTCAGAAGTATTATGTCAGTTTGTTCATAGAGTCTGTTTCCATCCTAGTTTGTTTGTGGTTAGATGGTTTGTCTAGTTTTGTCTTGCAAGCAAACTAGCTCTAGTTTTGTCTTGCAAGCAAACTAGCAATGGTTTAGTTATTTCTTGTTGCCACATCTCTCCTCAAGTTTTAAGGCTATGACTGAAATGGCATTTAGTTACTTATTTTTACACATCTGTGTCCACTTATAATAAAGAATAAGGAGCCCTCTTTGGATTATATATGTAGGGATTAAACATTACAATGAGGGGGAAGTGGTTGCAAGTTCCTGACTGTCATAGGATTGCCAACCCAGGGTTGTAAAATACCTGGAGACTTGGGGGGTGGATCCAGGAGAGGGCAGAGTTTGGCGAGGGGAGGGGCCTCAGCATGGCACAATGCCATAGAGTCCACCCTTCAAAGCAGCCATTTTCTCCAGGGGAGCTGATCTCTGTCAGCTGGAGATTAGTTGTAAAAGCGGGAGATCCCCAGGCTCCACCTGGAGACTGGCAGCCCTACTCTGTCATGTTTATGCCCCATTTCCATGCTTTCTCTAACATTTCCAGTCATGAAGATGGAACCCATGTGTAGGTGCCTTGCTTCTGTTTCAGTGATGAAGCATAACTGGGGGTGGAGCATCTGAAGGGATATACATAACTGCATCAACCAAAACCACTCGGCAACAGAACTCACATTTTACACAGCTCTTAAATCCATATGTTAAAAGCATAAAATAATGTAGATGTCTAACAGGAAGGTTATCTGCTTTTGTGGAGATTTTTCTGCTCTGCTTTCAGTTTACTTATATTTCTTTAACATGTTTGAAGACAGTTCTTTTCTATGAGAGATGTGACAAACAAGAAGGCAGAGAAGCCAGTTTCTCTGACCTATAAATATAAAATAAAAATCTTAAGCTTGTGCATGTGCTACTCAGTAACAGAGCTGGCTGAATGGAGAGAAATAATGTTTCCCTATTGTAGTTGGGATCTTCTAGCATCCTTGTTTAATTAGTTTCAAGCTCAAAGTCGCTAAACTTGGAACTTTAAAGGGTGGTAATAAGAAGCTGCACATTGAACAGTTTGCCGAAAAAATGAGCTGTGAACTAGGGTAAAGAAGAGAAGCTTCAAAGAAATGTTATGCCTCAAGGGACTATAAAAGATTTTTAATTAACTAGCTGCAAATTTGTGATGTTTTATATAGGCACATACCCAGACATGTACACCTGCCCATCTGTCACACCAAACATAAATCACAAATATCAGATACATTTTGTTTTGATTAACCTCTACCCTTGTCAGCTGCAATCACAAATTGCCAGTTTCACTTTATTTGGCATAATGTTTGGAGATAAGCAATTTAGCCAAGATTCTGGAAATGGAAATTACTTTAAGCAAGCCTAGGGCGCTTGCAGTTTGCCACTTTATTGTGAGTCTTGCACAAAAAAATCCATAGTCCTGCTGTTGTTTTCACAAAGCACTGTGATTCAGAGTTACAATGGAGGATCCCAACCCAATCCATGATGCAGGTGTGCTTCTGTATATGTGCACGAAGGAAAAATAGGAAACCTCTGAGCCATTCTGAAACAATGAAGGAGAACTTGAAGAGTACCTCACTGCCCCTTCAAGTTGTAGTAACAGGCCACCCATAAACAGAGGGCTTCGGTGCTGCACATTTTTCAAATGACTGAAGAACACAGTTTTATTGTAAAGAACCAAATTATGAGTATTTTTAAAGATAGAGAGAACTACATGCAGGGAAAGAATTGAAAGATTATTATTATTATTAGTCCTCATCCTTTCACTGCCTGCTGTAGACCTTTCCCTGCTTCCTTGCTTACCCCCTATGTCCCATCTCCTTTTCTCAGTTCCTCCTTCCACTCCCATTACCTCCAGTTTCTTTTTCTTTTCTTTTTGTTTTGTATTTTTGCATTTGTCTGTGCCTGTGCCTGGAAGTCATGGTGACCGCTGGCGACTCCTACTGGGCATGGAGGACGTTCAGAGAGGTGGCTTGATAGCCTTCCTCTGCCTCCCGGCCCTGGTATTCTTCAGAGGTCTCCCATCCTAGTACTTGCCAGAGTCGGTCCTGCCTACCTTCCAAGATCTGATGAGATTGGGCTTGCCTGGGCTATACAGGTCAGGGCCCATTACCTCCAGTTTCAAAGGGCATCAACTGTTTTAGATTTACCTAGGCATCTACAGTTGCCTATGATAACTAAAATGGCTGCCAAGATTTTAAGAGGTGATGTTGCAAGATCTTGGAATTTAAAAATGTAATTTTCTTGGATTTTTTCTACCCTTTCCTTTGTAAAATTTGAGATTTTTATGCAACCTTTGGGCTTCTCCAGGCTTGCAGGAATACCTCCCAGTCTTTACCGAGCCCACATCGTTGGGTTTTTTTAATCCACCCTCTGGGATAAAGTTCAGAACTCTTTCTCTGTCTCTGTCTCTCTCTCTCTATATATATATGCCTGATATATCACTCTGTTTTGCTCTTGCCTTGCATTGTTGGCTATCAACACTGGAGGCAGAGAAGTGCACAGGGTAACAGTTTGTGTCATACCAGGAAGATAGGGGAAAAGGAAACTGTGCTAATATGTTTTCTTTGTTTCTAAAAGCTTTAAATCTGAGCAGATTGCTAGGAATCTTATAGAAAACAGAAATGGAAATGGAAGCATATAGAAAAGAAGGCAATAGCTACAAAGACTGATTGAATTCAGTAGGAGCTCATGATCCAGTTTCGTCTTTGTGCACTTTACTTAGCTGTATGTAGAAGTTACAACAGCTATGTGAATCCCTAATAACAGCTGGAAATCTGAACTTTCTTTCCAGAAATATTTTGGCAGCATTTCATTATTCTACTAAATGCTTTGTACAATTCTGTCATTTTTTTTTCTCAGCCTCTTTTCCCCAAGAAGAACTATGAATGCCTAACTAGTTGTGAATTTCTGAAATACATCCTGTCAGTGAAGCAAGGAGACTGCCCAGCTCCTGAGAAGGCCAGTGGCTTTGCGGCTGCCTGTGTTGAAAGCTGCGAGGCTGACAGTGAATGCTCTGGTGTGAAAAAATGCTGCTCCAACGGATGTGGACATACGTGCCAAGTACCAAAAAATCTGTACAAAGGTAGAGATTGTTAGGAGGTATTCTTCTTAGAGCTTGCTAGAAATAAAGTAGCTTTCATTTTAGAGCAGGATTATGTGCTGCATTGGACTGTGGGGGGGAAAGGAAAGAGAAAAAATAAAGGCTTGCTGTGCTGCCTATCCCACAACTAGTTTGTGGCTGAGGACTTGGGAGCAGATGCCTGGGCTCTTGCACCCCATCATCGTTCTGATCTCATGCATCTGTTTTTCCACACCCATTCCCCACTTGCTTTAACAATAGCTGTTACAGGTTGGATCCAGTAAAATATCCTCTTCTGCTAAAGCTCTTGGGCAAGAAAAAGACCGGGGTAGCTCCCTGCACTAAGATAAGCTTATTATCTCCCTGCTTGTGCAAGATATTGTGCAGCAGACTTATGGGCTCTATGATATATAGGGAAGAAAGATCTTGCATAAGCTCTTGAGCAAGCGGAACTGTGCTAAATCCATTTATTTTTCTGCATCTGGGTCCAAGTCCAAGTCTGTGTATGACAGTGTTAACCGTGGTTACTGTCAGTTGGTGTTTGGTCTCACTCAGAAATGGTTGCAAATGACAAATTTTCTAAGTAATAGTGAAACCCAGTTGTTGGAAGAAGACTGCTGTCCATTCTCTAACAGTATATCCCAGAATTATCAGCTTGTGTAGAGGGGGAGTGGGAACACGTATCCATGCACCGACTGTGACTATGTGTAGTTGTAACACAGTGTTTATGATTGTACAAAGTGTATGCAGATATGCTCCATTCCCATTATGAGGATCCTTCTGTCTTAAGTATGCAGCCTGAACATGTACACAATGTACAAATGCCTGTTGGTTTCTCTCCTACCTGTGTCACCAGAATATGGCACATGTTCACAAAACTATAACTCCTATATTTTTTTTGTAGGAAGGTATTAGCATTAAAGGGCTGCATTGGCTCAGAGGTTAAGATGCTGAGCTGCAGACTGGAAGGTCTGTAGCTCGGCAGTTTGAGACCCAAGTGCCGTGTGATGGAGTGAGCTCCTGTCTCTGGCCCCAGCTCCTGACAACCTAGCAGTTTGAAAGCAAGAAATTGCAAGTAGATAAATAGGTACTGCTTTCCATGTGCCTCGGTATTTAGTCATGACCGGCCACATGACCACGGAGAAGTCTTTGGACAGCGCTGGTTCTTCAGCTTGGAAATGGAGATGAGCTCTGCCCCATAGAGTCAGATTTGACTGGCTTTCGAGCAAGGGAAACCTTTACCTTTATTAGCATCAAGCTGCTTTAAAATGGGTACGATAATAAAGTATATATGCCAGAAATACATTTTATTAATCTCATTTGAACGTTATCTAAATGGATTGCATATTCTATAAAGGTGGTCTATTAATATTTGGATTATTTTTAATAAAAGCAAGGGCAAAATATTTTTAAATTCAGTATATGTATTTATCTAATTTTAAATTCATCATTTGTGCTGAAAAGCAACAGCTGATTTGGAATTAGAGCTTGAGCTCTCTGGTTTTAGTGGGCACGGGATTAAGCCCTCTGCAATAATGAGAAAATAATTACATGGTTGTTCATTTTACTTGATTAAAGTGAGTTTTAATAAGACATCTTATGCAAATATTCAAAAAAGTGGCCATAAAATATGGAGTTGTCATACTGCACATACTGGAGTTGTCATACAGTGCTTTAAAGCTGTACAGTGTCAGGCAACACTGATTGCAATTATATAATCATTTAAATTAATATTGTAAATTTTAACGCGTTGGCATAGATAAAGGCTTGGAGGGATCTCTGTTTTTTGCCTGCCTCGTCAATGCTGTAATATGTAGTCCAGAGCAGACAGTAAGGAGGGAGGCAGATATAATGAATGCATCCTTCTGACATAGTCTTTGCAGGACAGATTGTTACTGCTAAAGAAGCTGCTTAAACATAGAAAAATGCAGGTACATAGCAGAGTTTTGCCTGCATGTGTATTTCAGTCTTTTGTTGTTGTTCAGTCGCACAGTCGAGTTCGACTCTTCGCGACCCCATGGACCACATCACGCCAGGCCCTCCTGTCTTCCATCGTCCTCCAGAGTTTGCTTAATTTCATGTTCATTGCATTGATAACACTAACCATCTCATCCTTTGCCATCCCCTTCTTCTTTGACCTTCAATCTTTCCCAGCATCAGGGTCTTCTCCAGTGAGTGCTCCCTTCTCATTTGGTGTCCAAATTATTTGAGCTTCAGCTTCAGTCTCTGGCCTTCCAGGGAACAGTCAGGGTTGATTTCTTTTCGGATTGACTGATTCGATCTCCTTGCTGTCAAAGAAACATCATAATTCAAAAGCATCTGTTCTTCGGTGCTTGGCCTTCCTTATAGTCCATCTCTATATGCTCCCATGCTGGAAACTTTGCTACCTCTCAGACTTAATTTTCCTTGGGTTGCAGAGAAAAGGAGAGATTCCAGCTCTTTCTTTTGTAACGTAGAGGGCAAAAACATTGCTTCTGTCCCCACCCAGCTTGGAGGGGAAGGTATCACAGTTCCCTCACAGCTGCGCTAGGGTGGGCTGGCGCACAGCATTTCAGGCTGGCTCAGAGGGTTTCTGCTTCAGCTCACAAACAATAGAGGATGGGGGCACCTCCTTCTGGGGCCCATAGAATTGGACCCTCTGGTCCGATCTTTTTGAAACTTGGGGAGTTTTTTGAGGTGGAGGCACAAACAGCTATGCTGCAAATTTGGTGCCTCTACCTCAAAAACATGGCCCCCAGAGCCCCAGATACCCCTGTATCGATTCTCCATTATAGCCTATGGGGCCCATTGACTATAATGGTCCCCATATTTATTTATTTATTTATTATTTACACTTATATCCTGTCCTCCCCACCATTCGGCAGGCTCAGGGCAGCTAACAACATAATAAATAGGCTATAATTGAGCCAGGAAAAAAATTGCAGACCCATATTTGTTTTTCAGTATGATTTGTAAGCTGCCTTTAGTCATGGGGAAAAGTGAGATATAAATATTTGAATAAATAAGTAGTTTGGGCAGGTTGATAACATTCAAGCAAAGTCCTGTTTGTTAGGTTAGGCAGGATTTTGACAGTAATTGTTCCACCTCTGTTACACTTAACCGGTAATGCTGGTTCTCATATTTCACTTAAAAAACTCAAGTAGACTGCAAGAGTCCCCTCTCCCCCCAGGTACTGCTATGTTTTCTATGGGTTAATGCAGGCCGACAGTCCAAGGACAAGTCTACAAATATAGTGGACTGGGGCAGGTAGACCTGTTCTCTGGAGGCCAGGTTTACCAATCTAGTGGACTGGGGTAGGTAGACCTGGTCTCTGGAGGCCTGATGTACCCCTGTAAAGGACATTTTGTGTAATGAAATTTGACTTGATTCTGTTTTCTCTTATAATGTCTAAATTATTCTTAAAATATAGTTTAAAAGAATTCATTCTTCGAGGTTATGGAAATAATCTTCTAAAAACAATTTATGCAATAGACAAATGTAGACTTGCTCACAACTTTAATGCTACTAGATTTTTTTGCTCACGAGGTAGAATTTCTGCTCACAACACTGTGGAGCTTAGAGGGAACATTGGCTAGCAGTTCCTCTTTTTTTTTTTGGCAGAGTTTGGGAAATGACCCAATCCATAACTTTTACTGCAACAGGATTTTGCAGAAAGACAATAACTGACTTCAGGCCACTAATACAACATCTAGGCCTTCAGAGTACAAGCACTAACACATACTAACACACAGGTGAGAGAGAAACAAGAAGAGGTAGGCTGAACTGCAAGAGAAAACATTCAATAAACCCTGAACTCTAGAGAATGCACCACAGCTCCCCCTAGGGTACAAGTGGACTAAACAACTCTTTCAGCAGTATTTACAGTAACTAGACTCAAGCTGATCCCCCCCCTCCGTCAACTGCAAGTTGGCTTCTGACCAAGAGACAGCTGAAAACTTAGTGTTCTTAGTGCTACTCAGTGCGATGCAAACATATCCTTGATCTTCTCACATTCTTATTGTGACTGTCAAACAAGGTGTAAACTTGTCTGATGAACAGGTTTGCTGAGAAACTCATGGCATTCCTGCCTGTAACCAGGAAGTGGCAGCCTGATTGTATAAATGAACAAATAGTACTAGTAATGACAAGTATAATGCTGGAACTGAAAACTCTATAATACTTTTAAATTTTATTCATAGCGTTTGTAAGCCATTGCCCTCCTGACTCAAAGTGGCTCATAGAAAACCAGTGAAATAAGATTTCCCAAGTAATGCAATTAAGACAAGGCCAGTCCTGACTGTTAGGTTTGCATAACACAGGCCCCAGGCTGTGAGCCATGGCCTTACTCTTTGGCTTGCACTCAAGAGCTTTAAGTACCTACAAGGAGAGGAAGACAAACTTCACCTAGATGGAACTTAGCTGCTACTAGCTTGTTGACAAGTCTTTCTCACTCCCCCCCATCAGAAATACAATGTGTTAGGTGCAATGGTTAATAATAAAACTGTGGCGTCAATCTTATTTAACCTCAGTCTAGTACTCTGAAATGTCGTAGAAAGGGCTTAAGGTAATTTAACTGTCCCATTGAAATTTGCATGGATCAAGAGTACTTTTTTCTGGATCATTCCAAAGCTTTCTTTGAAAGTGATGTTATAATTGCTGATACAACCAGACCTAACCATTGAAACATACACATTTTCTCTGTTTGAGGAAAATTGTGGACATGTTATGGCAAAAATCCAGAATTTAGTGATTGTGGATATTTTCTGTTTTGTTTTTAACAAGTGTTTTGCTTCCTATAGGGGTCACTTCGATTTTTCAGTGATTTTTTTCCCTGGGTTTTCTCCAAGTACTTTAATGTTGCTCATGAAAAACCTGAAGAAACAGCTAGGACAGATTGAAGCAACCACTAGAGGGAGCAAAACGTGTGGAAAAGGGGAAAAAAGATGCACTATGGGTGCACACCGATAAAAAATAACACATGTGGAAAAACCCATAGGCCTGGATGCTGAATAAAGAGGCTCCCCATGAAAGGCCAAAAGGTTTATACTGTCCTAAGAGACTGAGCATGTGGAGTTTGGAAGACTAATTTGTACTACAATAAAGGACGATACTGAACTGTTTTACCTAACAAAAAGCCAGTTTCTGAATGAGTGACAGAATGCATCCAGTCATAAAATTAATAATTCTGGTTGCGCTGGAATCTCCAAAATGCACTTGTGATATGCTCTGCCTCTTAGTGCCCATGAAATCCATCTGCATATGATTACAACAACCAGAGGGGCTGAGTTATTTTCAATCAAGTGAATCCAACTGACCCTAATGAAAAGCAGATGGATTTTTTTTAGCATGCAAATTGAAAAAAAATACTGTACATAATAATTAAAGAAGAATGTTAAAAAGCTGAAATATGAACTGACAACAATACTTGTTATAGTACATGAAGGCTGATGGTTATTCTTTGATATCTAGGGTTAAATTTATGTGCTAATAGGGGCTTGTGTGCTGGTTTTTATTCTTGGTGATGTAGGGTTGTTCATCACATATATATGTTTGTTTATTATAGTAGATTTGTGTAATTGAAACACTTCAGGGAAGGGTTTATTTTAGATCTCTAGAAAAGGCAGTTTGTTTATCCAAGAAAGTGTAGGAGCTGGAAAGATAAACCACAGATTTTCCAAATTTATAAATCATGTTGGGAGTGAGTCAAGTGGATCAGACAGTTGTCTAACACAAATCCCAGCAGGTCTGGAGTTGCTTGAAGAAACAGAGATATACACTTGCATATATTGGTAGAAAATACATTTCCAGAGAGTGGAAGTACAAGATACAATAAACAAGGGCTTGCTGCTAGACATGGTAGTATTGTATTGAGGCCACCATTTCCGTATTTCCAAGATGTAATAAATTTATCCACATCCTAATATCACAACCTTGTGTACTTTCCTTCAGTGCCAGCCAGTGATGTGGAGCAGAGATAAAGAACTATACAATGTTGTATTGTTTGGATATATCATTTGTATGTGATGAAGAAGGATTTGAAATGAGATTTCTATTTTTAGTAGCAGTCCCATCTTTGGCATAAATTATAGAGCAATTATTCTGAAGTCAAGGCGGAATCTTTTTGTCTGTTTTTTTTTTTTGGCCAGCTAGCATATTTTTAGAATAAAATGGAAGGCAGGATAAAAAGAGTGAGTAACTGATTCAGGGATAGACCATGGCAGAATGGGGATTTGAATCCAAGTCTTCCAGAACCTAGTTTGACACTACGCAATACTAGCTTTGCTTTCAAGGAGTCAAAATGTGTTGCTGTTAAAACTAAATTTTGAAAGGGAATTCCCTCTCATCAGTACTGAAAGCCAATGATATCAGTTATAGATGGCTAATACCAGAAGGTCTCTTCTTTTCATACAAAGGCCAGAGATATAGAATAAACTCAACACTGAAAGTGCAAGACGTTTTGAAGAAATATGGAAAGAAACTTTAATCTAATTGGGGAAAGTCCAAAGAAGAGGAATGAGAAGAAGAAGATGATGATGAAGAAGTTTTAAAGACCCAATCACAGGACAGCCAGAGAGAATCAGATACAGACCAAGAAGAAGGGGCCAAAGTAGCATCACAAATGGAAATAAGAAGACAGACCAAACATAAGCAAGCTGATAGTAAAGACATGTGATGGATAGAGAACAAATTAGAATCCTTACAATCAATGTGAACGGACTTAATTCACTGCAAAACAGGAAAAGGACATTTTTATGGTTGCAAAAACTAAATTTGGACTTGCCTACAAGAAACTGCAGTTTCTTGCTGCGGTGGCTCAAGTGGTTAAGATGCTGAACTGCAGGCTGTGGAAGGTCAGTAGTTCAGCAGTTCAAGACCCGGGTGCCGCAAGACGGAGTGAGTTCCCATCTCTAGTTCCAGCTCCTGCCAACCTAGCAGTTTGAAAGCAAGAAATTGCAAGTAGATAAATAGGTACCACTTTGGTGGGAAGGTAACAGCGTTCCGTGCGCCTTGGTGTTTAGTCATGCTGGCCACATGACCACGGAAACGTCTTCAAACAGCGCAGGCTCTTCGGCTTTGAAATGGAGATGAGCACCGCATCCCTAGAGTTGGATTCGACTGGCTTTCGAGCAAGGGAACCTTTACCTTTACAAGAAACTTGGACTGCAAGAAGATCAAAGTCAATCCTAAAAGAAATCAACCCTGACTGTTCCCTGGAAGGCCAGATAATGAAACTGAAGCTCAAATACTTTGGCCACCAAATGAGAAGGGAGCACTCACTGGAGAAGACCCTGATGCTGGGAAAGATTGAAGGTCAAAGAAAACAGGGATGGCAAAGGATGAGATGGTTAGACAGTGTCATAGATGCAATGAACATGAAATTGAGCAAACTTCAGAGGACGACGGAAGACAGGAAGGCCTGGCGTGATGTGGTCCATGGGGTTGCGAAGAGTCGGACTGGACTGTGCGAGTGAACAACAACAAAAACAAGAAACTCATATTAGACAAACTGATCAGCAATTATTAGAGTGTAACAGATTTGGGAAAACATTTATAGCTTTGGCTCCAAAGAAGAAAAACGAGGCATAGTAACATATATTAAAGAGAAGCTCAACCCTAAACTTATCTTTCCTCTGAAGATGGTAGAATTTTGATGGTAGAAATTCAAAGAGAGGGAAAGAAAATTTTAGTGAGTAATATTTATGCACAAAATGACCGCCAAGAAAATTTTTATAAGGACCTGGAACAGGAATTAGCAACTCATGAATATGAAGAACATTGTCTGATTGGAGAGTATACTGCAGTTTTCGATAAAGTGCAAGATATAAAAACAGCCAAACAAATTAAAAAACCTGGAACACTCCTACCAAAGACGTTTCTACCATTAGCAGAAGAATATAATTTAGTTGATGCCTGGACAACAAGAAATCCAATAACAAAGGACTTTAGTTTTTATTCCCAAAGACACAAGTCCTGGTCTAGAATCGATATGTACTGGATCTCAGCAAGTTTGAAAAAGAATGTAGGAGAAGCAGATTTTACCAAAGACCTTTGCAGATCATAACCCTGTATTTCTGAAAATGACTAGCTGAATATACAACACTTGAAAAATGAGAAGTTTGTGACAGATACAAAAAAGGAGCTAGAACATTTTTTCAAACAAAATATTCAACCGGATATCTACATAAATACAGTCTGGGATGCAAGTAAGGCCTTCTTCAGAGGTATGGCAATGAAATTTGCAGCAAAACAAAAAAAAGACAGGTCAGAAAAATTTCAGGAGCTGAACGATCAATTAAAAAAGTAAGGAAGAAAAGCTGAAAAAGTACCCGACGGTTAATGAGTTGAAAATAAAAATACAATCGGTACAACATCAAATTAATGTGATATTATCTGAAGAAATTGCTAAGACAAAAATTGCAAAACAAAATTATTTTGAAAATGCTAATAAATCATGAAGATGGTTGGCATACAGACTTGGGAAAAAGAAGGAAAAATGTTTAATACACGTGCTGAGATATGAGAATGGCTCAGAAAAGTATGGGCAAGAAGAACTCAAGAGGATAGTAGAAAACTTCTACAAAAGGCAAAGAGTGTTTCTGTAGACAAACAGAGAGAGTACCTTAAGAAACACAATAATATCAAATTAAGCGAAGAACAGAAAGTAAAATTAAATGGACCTATAACAGTACAAGAAATTGTAGATACAATCAAGAAACAAAATAAAGGGAATATGATCTCTCAATAGAGTACTATAGCACTTTTGAAGATTGCTTACTAATACCATTGTCATGGCTCAGGTGGGTGTCACCTGACGCTGCCTCCACTCTGGTTCCAGGCTCCTCTGAGAAGGCCCAGAGCATCCTCCCAAGTCTTTAGACTTTTCTTTTGGCCGAATAATAAGCGTGAGGACCAGGCAGAGTGAACAATGAAAATAGTTTATTTTATAGGCGGTCAAACAAACAAGGTGCAGAATAGTAACAGTAAGTGGGTGAAAGGAAAAGAAATCAAATGCCCTAACACGTCTAAATATATACTGTCCCTAGCTCACTATCTCAAGTGGCCTTAAACTACTTACCCTTCCCTCAGGATGAGGGTTTCTTCCCCACAGCAGCTTTCCTTCTGGCTCTGCCCTCTGGGAAGAAGAACAGCTTTCCCTCTTGTACCAGTTCTCTTATTCCCTAGCCCTCTTCTTCCCTATTGGTCAGAATCAGTGCCAAGCTTCCTCCCACTGCTAGCCAGGCTCCCTGGACCTGCTAGGCCGTGCTTGCACAGCCCAGATCATGACAACCATATAAAAAGGTTTTAGAAAATATACTGGAAGAAGGGAATGTACCACAATCATGGAAAGAGGCTACTATCTCTTTGATACATAAAGAAAATACAGACTTTAAAGAAGTGAAAAACTATAGACCAATTTTGCTTTTAAATGTGGATTACAAAATCTTTGCTGCTATTTTAGCATTGTGTTTGAAGAAAGTCTTACTAGACATAATACATCAAGATCAAGCAGGCGTCCTGCCAAAGAGACAATTGAGAAATAATGTGAGAATAATTGTAAATATTTTGAAATATTATGAAGCACATCCAGAAAAACAAATGGCATTAATGTTTTTAGATGCAGAGAAAGCTTTTGACAATGTTAGTTGGAACTTTAGTATTGAGCAATTACGAGAGATTGATGCTGGAGAAGAGTTTATTAAGATGACTCAAGCAATTTATTCTCAACAAAGTGCCAAAGTGAGAATCAATGGAGATCTAATGAAAGTGATAGCAACTGAGAAGGGAACGAGACGAGGATGTCCGTTATTGTCATTATTATTTATTCTCAGTTTGGAAGTATTAAACAACTTGATCAGAGAAGATAAAAATATTAGAGGAACAACAATACATGGAGAAGAATATAAAGTACAAGCCTTTGTGGACGATTTAGCTTTTATTTTAGATCTCAGCACTTCTATAGTCAGCCTGATGGATAACTTAATGGAATTTGGAGAGATGGGGGGAATGAAAGTGAATAGACAAAAGACAAAGATCATCAATGGAGATTTAACAAAAGAGATAGCATTTGAGAAGGGAACAAAACAAGGATGT
This sequence comes from Gekko japonicus, assembly GCF_001447785.1. Lineage (NCBI taxonomy): Eukaryota > Metazoa > Chordata > Lepidosauria > Squamata > Gekkonidae > Gekko > Gekko japonicus. The sequence goes on from NW_015173677.1 coordinate 263,033, forward strand.
CTGTTATCCCTATTATTATTTATCCTCAGTTTGGAAGTATTAAATAACCTGATCAGAGAATACAAAAGTATTAGAGGAACAACAATACATGGAGAAGAATATAAAGTACAAGCCTTTGTGGATTACTTGGCTTTTATTTTAGAAGATCCCAGCACTTCTATAGACAGTCTGATGAAGAACTTAATGGAATTTGGAGAGATGGTAGGAATGAAAGTGAATAGACAAAAGACAAAGATCATTACAAAGAATATAACACAGCCTATAATAAAAGAGCTGGTGGAGAAAACAGGATTTCAGTTGGAGCGTAAAGTGAAATACTTAGATATCACCTTGACAAATAAATGTAGTTCTCTTATGGAAGATAATTATATTAAACTATTTAAAGAAATCCAAAAATATTTGGATAAATGGAATAACTTGCAGTTGCTGCAATTAAATAGCTCTAATTAAAATGAATATACTTCCTGGACTTATTTTTATTTTCCAAACTATTCCAATTTTACTGAAACAATCATACTTCCAGGAACTGAACAAAATAACAATGAAGATTATATGGCAAGGGAAGAAACCTAGAATAAAACCAAAGGCATTACAGTTTTAACTTTTTAAAACAGTTTTAAATTTAAACAGAATGCAGGGTTTGGTCTTTCTGACTGGGGAACATATTATAAAGCTTGTGCACTGACATGGATTAAAGAATGGATAAGAATTGAAAATACAAAGACTGTTAAAATTGGAGGGACATGATTTAAAGCTAGGATAGCATGCCTATCTCTGGTATCAAAAAGTGGATAATCATAAATATTTAAAAAACTATTTGGTGAGGAAAGCATTGCTGTTAGTATGGGAACGAATGAGGCATAAAATATATGCAAAGATTCCGAAATGGGTCTCTCCAGTGGAAGCATTTATTCAACCTATATTATTGGAGAAGAAAAAAGTACTTAGATATGAAGAACTAGAGGATCAAGATATATATTTGGATTGCTGTACAAGAGTACAGCTAGAATCTAGATATGCTAAAGATAAACCTCAAGGGTTCGTTGTAGAACAATTGGAGTTTGACACACTTTTATATGAAACAAATTATAAATTAAGAAATTTTATATGTATTTGTTACAGATAAAGATGGAGGATGAGGTGATTAAAGAATGTATGTTAAAATGGGCACAAAATTTTGGTTATAATATTGATCTTGAATATTGGTTGCAAATATGGAAAACAAATTGGTTGCCTTTAAAGAGAATTTATATAAAATGTTTTATAGGTGGCATATAACGCCAGATAAATTGGCCAGAATGTATCGTGGACTGTCTGATAAATGCTGGAAATGTAAGATATGGGTCGGAAGCTATTTTCATGTTTGGTGGAAGTGTAAAGAGGTGATGTTATATTGGAGAAGGGTTCATGAAATGTTACCAAAAATATGTTTGATACCGTTACCATTTAAACGTGAAATGTTCCTGCTTGGTGTAGTGGTTAAGTGCGGGGACTCTAATCTGGGAGAACCGGGTTTGATTCCCCACTCCTCCACTTGCACCTGCTGATGTGACCTTGGGTCAGTCACAAGCTCTGGCACAGCTGTCCTTGGGAAAAAGAGCAGTTTCTGTCAGAGCTCTCTCAGCCCCACCCACCTCACAGGGTGTCTGTTGTGGGGAGGGGAAGGGAAAGGAGTTTGTAAGCCGCTCTGAGACTCCAAGTGAAGGGCGGGGTATAAATCCAATCTCTTCTTCTTCTTCTTCTGATGTAAAAGATAAGAAAACTAAATGTTTAATTATACATATAGTCACGGCAGCAAGAATTCTCTATGCTAAGTACTGGAAGAAATCAGAGAGACCAACGGAAAATGTTCTGACAAAAATCTTTGAAACAGCAGAAATGGATGTACTGTTGAACTTGTTGAAAGACAGAAGTAAAAGATTTTAGCGATTTGATTAAGCGACACTAATTTTAGTAATTACATAAAAGAAAGAGCCCTGGAAACAAAGAATTATGATCGAAAAGTTGTAACAGCAATCTTACAAACTTGATGGAATTTCCCTTTATGTCTTATCCCATACCGTGTACCCTTCCTGCTCTTATATTTTCCTGTCTTAGAATGTTAAAACCTAAAACACCTAAATTGTGAAGACATTTGTTAAAATTGTTCACCTTTTCTTGAGTGAGGACTGGTCATTACAAATCTTTATTTTTTATTGAATTATTAATATACCTTACTAAAAATAAAGAGCAAGTCTGAATCCTGGTTCATCTATGAGGTTCATTGGGTGACCTTGGGCAATTCACTCACTCTCAGCCTAACCTACTTCTCAGAGCTGTTGGGAAAATAAAATGAAGAGAGGGAAGGGCAGAATAAAAATATAAGCAAGGTAATGTGTATCATATGATAAAATCATCCTACATAAATTATGCAAAGCATTCTTGCTTTTATGTATTGTTATATTTTAGGTGTCCCTTTGAAACCCAGAAAGGAATTAAAGTTTACTGAACTTCAGACTGGAGAGTTGGAAGTTAAATGGTCTTCAAAATTTAATATTTCAATTGAGCCTGTGCTCTATGTAGTACAAAGGAGATGGAACTATGGGATTCATCCCAGTGAGGATGATGCCACCAGTTGGCAAACTGTGGCACAGGTCAGTTTTTCCTAAACATCTTTCATTTTAGGTCCTTCTTTGTTAATATATTTGATAGTCACTTATGTATCACTTGTTAAATGTAGTACCTGTAAGTATGTGTTATTTTGCCTGACTTCACAACTTTATTTATTAAAATATTTCTATCCTGCCTTTTGTTTTCATTAAGTCAGCTTGCAATAATATTTTAAATGCCAGTTAAAACATGAATAAAATAACAAGCCCCAAATCTCTTCCTCCCTCCCCCCTTAAAAGATGCCTGCCATTCAAACCCTCTCAAAAGCCTGGTGAACAAGACACCTTGCAGTGCCTCCTGAAGATGTCCAAGGAGGGGGCTCCCCTCATCTCCTTGGGGAGGCCATTACACAGCAGGAGACATGATGGAAAAGGTCCAGGCTCTGGTTGATGCCAGGCAGGCCATACTAAGTTGTGGGATAGCCAAAGATGTCTGTTTGAAGACTATAGTTGTAGTTTCCAAGTTGTTGTCAAGGAGAGCCCCATGTAGAACACATTGCAGTAATCAAACAATGAGACTACAGAAACATGGATCAATGTGGCCAGGTCAATTCAGTCTAGGTAATGAGAGAGCTGGCATACCAGATGCAGTTGATGAATGGTGCTCCAGGCCACCAGGCCAACCTGCTTTTCAACTCCACGGATAAAAATGGAGTGGTCAGTTGTGTCAAAGATTCCAGTGAGATATGTTAGTCTGTTATAGTAAAAACTGTGGGGCCATTCCTAACCTCTTTTACGGATCAAAAATTGAACGTGGCACACATAAAAGATCTTTCTTCATCAGCTAGACAGTGTAAGGTTAAGCCTGCTAAATCAAACTTCCACTTGGTGGATGGTAAATATAAATTCTTATGGTGGATGGTAAATATAAATTCTTAACTGTTATGTGCTTATGAGTAGAACTCCTTCAGTTACATATACAATCTAGTTTATTTTGAGAGGTAAAAGCAATCAGTAAATTAGTCCTAGAGAATGAAATGTACAAAACACTATGAATTTTTTTGCAATAATTCACAAAGTTTAACTTGTACTTATGGGTACAAAGAACGTAACAATAAAACTTTACCATTGTTCTCATGCCTCCTAAATAAAATAACATAAAGCAAACAGACTGCGTGATAACCCTCAGTATATTTAATGCTTCTCTCTATAGACCACAGATGAAAGGGTACAATTATCTGACATTAGGCCCAGCAGGTGGTACCAGTTTCGAGTGGCGGCCATTAATGTGCATGGAACAAGGGGCTTCACAGCTCCCAGCAAGCACTTCCGCTCTTCAAAAGGTGTGTATTAAATTCCTGCATCTGATTTTCTAGATTCCTCCAGAAATGGAATCCGGTTCTCTTAATATTTTTGGACCTGTCAATTTTTAGCAGGTGGGCTTTATTTGTTTAATTGCACGAATGAGTTCATTTTTTTTGCAGTTACTATGTACCTTGAAGATGCCACTGAAATTTTATTCTGCAAGGGATATCAGAATGAATGACTCCTTTTTTAGTTTCTCTCAGCATTAATAACAATTGGGGTTCTCTTTATGACATTAAATAGACAAATAGAGTTGACCCTGAAGATCTTTTTTGATCTGCAGCGCTAGTGTTGACTAGTGTCATTCTAGCATCTTATGATTTTAAGAAAACAGGAAACCTTTTATATATAGAATTTATCTTTTCTGTTCTTTATTTTTGTTTCTGCATGCACGGTATATAAAAAAGGTATTTCTGCATCACTGCTGAGTCTGTAAATTTTCCAACTACATTTCAGAATATGTATGTTTTCACAGAGAATTAAAGCTCCAGAAAAAAAAATCAATTCAAAAATTGGGTTTAGCTTGAGAAATATAGGTTATTAAAATACAACATTTTAGTTTTAAATGTACCAGAATGACCTTGCTGGCATTCTTTGTAGGTGAGTCTCTGAGAAAAGCCAGTCAATCCCTTAAGAAGTTCACAAGCAAAATGCAAGAAGATATTCAACAGTGAATTTAAATAATAAATGTTTAAAAATACATTAAAATCTAGATATGCTTATAAAAGCTTTTCATGCTCTGTAGTGTTCTGTTATAGATTACAAATAGTCCTGGTATACAAAAATTCATATGCTCTAATCCTCTTGCTATCTCTTCTTACTCTGCTATATGCTGTGTTTGGGTCCCTTTGGGTTTCTTTTTAGTTAATCCACTGTGTTTCTGCTTGATTCTGAGAACCAGTCTACTTATCACATTTCATGTGCAGACTTGTACATGAGCATTAGGGAAATCCCACAAAGACCAAACAACTGCTCTTAAAATCATTATCATAACCACAGTTACAAAGTCTGTGAAACTCTTATGTTCTAACATTTACAATAAATTGTTAAAAACATGTAAAATCTTTCCTTAAAAGAAAGTTATTCAGCTGTGAACCAAACTAGATGTGATGGCATCCACAGGTCTGACCTGCGGATGCTACTACCATTTTAAAATGATTTTAAAATGCTTTGAGGGCCTGATCCTGATTGAGCTCCTGGTGCTACAGGCTAGATACTTGGTGTAGTGGTTAAGAGTGGTGGACTGTAATCTGGAGAACCAGGTTTGATTCCCCACACCTCTGCATGAAGCCAGTTGGGTGACCTTGCGTCACACAGTTCTCTCAGAACTGTCTCAGCCTCACCTACCACATAGGATGTCTGTTGTGGGGAGAGGAAGGGAAGGCCGCTCCAAGACTCCTTCAGGTAGGGAAGAGCAGGGTATAAAACCAACTCCTCCTCTTCCTCCTTCTTCCCCACCCCACACCTTTTCATGTGCTGGAATGGTCTCAGAGGAGCATTTTGGCACTTGAAACGACTTGGGGTGAATGAGTGTTTCAACCCACTGTGCTATAGCTCTCACTGCATTTTTAAATCCCTTTAAAATGGGGATGATGTCCATAGGTCAGACTCAGGGATGCTGTCCTGTCTAGTTTAGCCCTAAGATAAATAGTTCTTACTAATTTTTTATTTTCTGAAAGAAAGCAATTTATCCCTCATGGTTTTTACATTCTGTGAAATAATGATATCTATAACAGGAAGGTAAGTCATGATATAAAATCCTACAAGCCAATTAAGAAGCCCCAAATGGTTTTAATTTTGTTAATATGCTTATTCAAAAACATTGGTGCCAAAACCATTTGGAGAGAGACATTTTGTCTAGCTTCTGTAGGTTATCAGTTTCCTGTTTTTTCTCCAACTGCAGTAAGATTTCTTCAAAATAAAAAGCATGATCCTGTGGATTTGCAATAGGCATTCATGTAATGAATGCTGTATAAATTAAAAATATTTGCGTTTATGTGATATCCTGCACCTTATCTATAGACAATAAGATATGGTCGGGCCTTTGATTTCTCTGATAATGACAAAGCCTAGTTGATGCAGAATAGGGCCATACAAATTAATGGAAGTCATTCCTGCCACTTAATTCCAGGTTAAATCTAGGTAAAGAATAATCTGTAGAATGCAACTACATTTTATGTGACTGAAAGAGGTTAACCTTAATAGATCATTGTTTATTTCTAGTTCAGACACAGACTTCTGTTACTAGATTGGTTCACAGAAGGATGCTTTCCCACCTTCCTTTTTCCAAGGAGGTTCCCTGAAAAACTTCTACTGGGGGCTGGGGACCCTCTGGAATACTGTGTATCATAGGAGATAGTAGCCGGTGGGGTAAGTGGCAGAAATACTCTCTGTCAACTCTTTTATAAGCTTCCTCCCTGCCCTCATTTCCCTCTGACAAAAGCAATCCTCTGTGTAACTTGCCATGTTTTCTGGCTAGTGCAGCAACAAAAAAAGCCACTTCTTAGATTTTGTAGCTAAATACTGCTGTGCATGCTTATTTACAATAGAATATGCTCAATAGCAGTAGGTGAAGTCCTCTGTCCTTTTGGCTGCTCATAACTGGTATCAGATTTAACGACCATATATGTGGTCAAAATAAATCTAAAGTGGAGGGGGGTGAGATTGAGAAAATATGGAATGTGCTCTCTCTCTCTCTCTTTGATTTAACAGCCATTACCTATTCATTTATATTTTTAAACAAAAAAAGTGAGAATGAAAGTCAGTTCCCTCTTGACACGATAAAGAGAAAAACTGCCACATCTCTCATGCAATTCACCAATCTACTTGATAGCCATACAGTGTCCACTTCTCAGAAAGTATCGTTAGCTGTTTTATCCAAGGAGTAATATATTTGTTTTATGTGGTATTGTTTTGGGGACATATTAAAACAATAGGAGCTAGCGAGTCTACTTGATCCAGACAATACGGGCATTTATGTTCCTCTGCAGGAATTCTATTATATCTCCCTTGTACCTCAGCCGAGTTGAAGGCATTACACCTTGCCAATAGAAAAGCTTATCTAAACTTATGCAGAAATAGACTGGCAAGGAAAAATTACCACTAAAGGGTATCTGGAAGAAAAGTGGAGAATATGTATGATTTGAGCCTGCATGCGGGGAAGAAATGGAATTAAATAAATAAATAAATAAATTGTGTCCTCGAGCATCAAGGACCAGTCTTCATTTAAGATCTTATTTTGAAACTTTCTACAACTTACTTTCCTAATACTGTTCCTTGCAGCCTGAAATCACTCTATTGAGAGGACAAGTATTTTATCCACCTAGTTCAGGTGGACATAGATGTATCCAGGGGTCATTTTGTAGAAAAAGAGGTGCAGGAGCTCATTAGCATAACTCATTAGCATAACTTATTTGCACATGCCACACCCTCTGATGTCACCGGACGTGTGTCAGAAGGCAACACCCACCGCTCAGGCTCCACTGGACTGTTTTGGATTGCTAGCTATTGGGGGGACGGGGACGTGCAGATCTGTCCCTCACAGAGGGAATTTACCTGGCTGCTTCTTGCTCTGACTGAGGGCTGCTGGGAGCACAGGGTGGGGCTTCTTGCATGTGCCCGCCCCCTGGGCTCTTTACAGCTGGAGCTCCGCTCCTGTGCGCTCCCGCAGGAAATGACCCCTGGATGTATCTGAAATTAACAACTGAAGCCAAACAGGAGCTATTGATGGCTTGAAAAGGGAAAACAAAATTTAATGACAGATTGATAAATAATAGTAGATAGGTTTGGAAACCCCACCTCTAATCGCAAGGTGGAGGAGGAGATACATCGCAGAATACCCAACAGTTTTCTAAAGGATTTGACTTGAAGAAAATCAAGATGTTCCATATGACAAGTCTATCATACTGGAGAAGCATATATGATGACCGAATATATAATTACTCTATAGAAGTGCTGGAACAAATTGCCCTCTTTTGCAATAAAATATTTTTAAGAAAATAAAGGAGGAATTTAACCGCTGCATTAACATGTAGATATGCAGATCCCAAGAGAGGTCTGTGTAAACATAACCACGAGGTACTTGAAATTTCTTACTATGTCAATTGAGTTTCCACACAAGGATAAAGAATGTGACCTTTTTAGTTTAGATATAGAAAATATTAGTATTGTTTTATCAGAGTTTATTTCTAAAGATTCTTTAATGCAGAAATCCTAAAACTTATTTAATATTTTCACTAACCTGAGAGAGTACGGACTAATAAAACTAGATCATCTGCATATGCTAAATAAGGTACAGGCTGACAGCTGAGGAGAACAGGCAAGGTGGGATACAGATTAAAAAGAATAAATACATAAATAAATAATAAATCTGCAGTCCTGGCTAGGATGAAAATCATTTATATATAAATTAAATAAATGTGGGGCCAAGATGCAGCCCTGCTTCTTACCCTGATTGTGTTTGAGAGGGTGGAGTTACCTAGTATACAAATCTGGAGAATATTTTTGGAGTTTAGATTCCTAATAAGTGCCAGCAATCTGCCAGGCATACCCATGTTAAAAAGTTTTTTTCCAACATCTAATGAGAGACATAGAATCAAATGCACCACAGAGATAAACAAATGAAGAGTAAAGTACACTGCTTGCACCTTTTGTATATTTATTTGCTAGAGAAGATAACATGAAGCAATGATGCAAGCAGGAAGGAATGTATTTTCCTAAATCCATATTGGTCATTGTTCAAGATGTTTGAGTTCTCTATCCATACCTTCAGCCTGCTGGCTAAATGGTTAGCATAAAGCTTGCCCATAACAGAGAGAAAGTTTATTGGGCAATAATTAGCTGGATTGTCTTTTGTTCCCTTGATGAAAAATGGTATTATAATTGCAAAATTCCAACTATCAAGTATTTCTCCAGTATGATTTACCTCAGTAAATAATGGTGCCAGGAAGGAAGCCTCACTAATCTGGGTCAAGTTTAACTCATTCAGGTGGAATATAATCACAACCTGGTGACTTCCCAGGTTTTAAAGATTTTATTAGACTACTTCCATTTCTGATATGTCTGGAAATGTTGAAATATTTAGATTAAGTGGGATTTTGAGTTTATCCCTAGTCGTAGCAAAGACTTTTTTGTAATGCTGTTTCCGCTTAGAGGGGGAATTGGACGTATAGGATCCACTTGAGAGCTAGAGGTCATGTTCATGCCAGAAGTCTATAAGATTCCCCCCCCCTTTTTTTTGCAAGGGATATTAGCTTTGACCATTCTTTCTTACAGAATTCTTTCTTTTTACTTTTGTGTAGACAGTTATAGCATTGTCTGCTCTGGAGACATCGTCAGTAGTTGTAAGGAATAGGATGCTTCTTAAATGTAGTGTACGATTTCATAAGAGTTCTTTTTGGCAGTCTACAATCCTACTGTTCCTGTCCCTCTTCAAAATTGTTTTAGTCAAAATTGAAGTAAAAATGCTGATTAGAGCCTCCAGCTTAGAAAACAGGTTTACACTACCAGGAGTTTTGGATGTTGCTGACACAATGTGATTCATTTCTTCCTGCCTCATTATTACTTAGCTTCTGCAGCTAAATTTTTATTCCATTTCCTCTTAACTATTTTTTCTTTACTGATACATGGAAGACCTTTTGATTCAAGGTATAATAATTCCAGTGGGAAATGGTCACTGGTTAAAGTATCAGCAACCCATAACTTTGTCACCTTCCTTTTTACAAGGAGTTTCCCTGAAAAAGTTCTCCTGGGGGCTGGAGACCCTCTGGAATACTGTGTATGATAGGAGACAGTAGCCACATGGGTAATGGCAGAAATTCTCTCTGTCAACTCTTTTATAAGCTCCCCCCCACCCCGATTTCCCTCTTATATAAGCAATCCTCTGTGTAACTTCCCATGTTTTCGGGCTGGTGCAGCAACAAAAATAACCACTTGTTAGATTCCATAACTAAATACCACTGTGCATACTTATTTACAATAGAACATGCTCAATAACAGTAGGTGAAGTCCTCTGTCCTTTTGGATGGTATCAGATTTAATGGCCATATATGTGGTCAAATCTAAATTGGGGGGGGGATCAGAAAATACGGAATGTGCTGTCATTTACGGAATGCGCTATCCATAAGAACCAAGAATTTGTAGATGAGAAAGTTATTATATTGTTTCCTGTGAAAAATCTGCATTGCTGCAGAATAGGTCTGGAGCAGGAAAGATCGGAGCATGCTCATTCTGTATTATGGCCATGGGTGTGCAAAGAAGAATAAGCATGCTTAAGTCCCATTGTAGTCATTAGAGGCTCAAGCTCTCAACTGTGTGTCTAAGCCACCTTGCCTGGAATGTAAAGGGATTTAAATGTTTGTAATGCACCCAGTTTCTCTGATCCAGAGTACCATGGAAGCAGCAGAAGGTGGAGCACACTAGTGTACTTGATGGTAAACAGTACTTAGTCTGTTATGTGTGCTGAATGGAGATCCATATGGTGCAATATATTTGGTTATGCATGCATTGTTACATTTCCCAGTGTGATTTATTGTGTTGTTCCCACACAGCTGTCTTTTGAGCTCGTTGCTAGGTGGAGATTTTTGCATACCTTGTAAAGAAGCTTTTGTGTAAAGTTGAATAGACACAAATTCTGTTCATAGGATAAATACAGTTGTATCTCTTACCTTTAAGAGAAAGGAAAAAGCAACATTCCCCTTAATGCTAGATTCAGTAAAGTTTATCTCTTGGTGAGTTACAGTTAATCTCCACTATTGAGAGAAGCTTTCAGTCATGTAGATGTAAGTATAGAACGACTGCATTTCTAAAATAAGAATGGTGAAAATACAATGAAGAGAATGTATACCAGCCAGCTCTAACAAAAAGACGTCTATATTGACTGCAATAAAAAAGCTGATGATGATATGGAAAAATAAACCCATCAGAAGTATCAGACCTTAGTTTTTATAGAATTGTTTTGCCACATGAAAACATAAGAAGGGACACACATCTCTGATAGTTTGGGTACACTGGTAATTAGCTGTATGTTTGGGCCTTGTCCATAAAATCCATTTTGTTTTCTCTATCCTGTGGCCAACTTCTGTACAATCCTGTTGTGATGAAAACAGAACAACAACAAAAAGTCAGAACAATCTGCATTAAAATAGGCATATTCTGAAGCATCCACCACAGTTTTTATTGCTTTCCCCCTTAAGATGAAGTACATTGTTAATATCCACACTATAAGTTTCAAGAGTGAATGAAGCAGAAAAAAAGTATTGTTTTCAGAGGACCTAACTGCCCACGCTTAATATAATTTCATGCATACACCTAAACTGAATGTTAGTAAAATCCCAACAGACACCCACTTCTAGCAATAAATATTTCTCTGTGGCTCCTTTGGGAACAGTTGTGTTTTTTATATTGTTAAACAGCTGGGTTATATGTTCCTATTCCAGTGGGCAAAGCCAATCCCTCTACATGTGCCATGGAAGTATTTCATAACTGGAAACTTGTCTGCTGTGTCTTTTGGAGAGAGTTACAACTTTTTAAAAAGGAGCAGTATGCGATCCAGTTCTAAATAAGAGCAAAACTCCTTCATCTTAATGCTTGAAAGGATTACAAAATTATAGCTAAACGTGCTGTTAGGTACATAGTTGAAAATATGTTATCCTTATTCCTGCATGTATGTTTGCACACTCCACAAGCTGCTGTCTACTTTCTATACTCTTATCTCTGAAATAAAATTCAGTTAGTATTTAAGATGCTAGTGCACTCCTTGTTTATAAACTGAACAATACATTTCCCTGAACGGGTTTCAGTGGAAAAAACATTTTAAAAAATACAACTTACCCATGGACTCAAGACAAGACCTGGAAAGGATTTGGCTTAGCGCTTGGGAAATCTAATCTTTACCTAGGTTTAACAGTATCTGGGAACCACAGTGCCTTTGTTTTCTTCTTGTGGCTGGAAAGGAAGAGAATGGTTCTCTCTCCATAAATTTGATTTTAAGCAGCAGTGGTCCTTCCTGTTAAAGGATAGAGACAAATAGTCCATGAACAGTGTCTATTGGGTATTTCTTGGCCAGATAAGATGTAAAGAAATGCTGTATTTGCAGTGTGTATGATGTCAGTCTTGACCTAAAGATATCTTCCTTTCTGCAAGTGAGAGGAGATGGATCTGTCACATTGGTTAGTTCAGAGCTTGTTCACAGTAAAGACCCATCCTGTGAGCCAACCTCAAATCCCTGCGTTTATTGTTTGCTTTAGCTGCATAACTGGCCACCAAGAACTGGATTATAAATTACAGATATCCCTCTGTGGGTTATCTTGTGTTTTCTTCAGATAGGAGAATCTGTCAAATGACCACAAAACTAGTCAATAATGAACGAGATGCAGCAGCACACAAACTATGCTCATACCTTAATTCCTCCCATCTCACAGTTTGTATTCATTTTTTAATGTAGAGGTAATGAGTAATGATTATGTATGCCTTGTCCAGCGTTGATTTTATGCCTTGTGAGAGGAAGAAAATAAACACGTGCTGTGAAAAGACAGTGGCACACTAGGATCTAAGAATGTAAAATGACACACAGATAGCTATTACCTTCCACAGCAGACATGTAGATAATTGAAAGGAAAATAGAGATAAGACACAATGAGCTATTGCTGTGCTTTGCAAAACTAAAGGGAAGCGATTTCCTGCTCTCTAGTTTCAGTGTGCAGACTTCACACTTGTATTATGACACCTAAGGCTTGCCATACTTGGATTATAAGCACAGATATAAAGTAGAAGTTAAATTTAAAGTATTGTATGAAAGAAAAGCAGGATGGTCCGGTACACCAACTGCTGTGACTACTTTTCCATCCAAGTAAGGGGCATGCAGGAAAAAAAGTCAGATGTATATATTCAAGCAGACTTGTGGTGGTTTAAGTGCTACATTCACAGTTTATATTTGAGCAATTGTGCAAGAAGTATCATGACAACCAACTCTAGATTTCACTGATATCTACTGACCTTAATTACAGATAAGGTCAAGGTAGCAGGCGTTTATTGATGTACTGTCAATTTGTAAATGGGAGATTTCAGTATTTTTAATGTGAATGCTTTGCTTTAAAATGACAGAAGGAAGAAAGAACTTTGGTACTTATAATATGATCAACACTTCTTGTCTCTGATATACATGATATACACAGAACATTAGATGAATATGATTCAGATTAACCTACACAACATACCTGTGGCTTTGCTGTCATGAGAAGTTTTCTCATTGTATATGCCAGACAATATTTTATTAAAATGCTTGTGATCATTTGGTTTATAAAATCTGTGCATCTGATTTTGCACATCACATAGTTGACAGGGGATGAGTGTACCCAAGTACAACAAATAATTACAGAACAAGTTCTAACAGCAAAATCCAATTCTCATATCTACTGCATAGAGGTTAGATAGCTACTGGAATCCCTGGGTATGATTGTGGCCAGGAACTTTGTTGATTGAGGTCATTGATCCAGGCAACATTCATTTTAGCTGTGCCAAATTTTCCCTTGCTGTTTGCACTCCCCTGCTTACCTACTGCTTTCCAAACCTTATCTCCCATTCAAACAAATCTACCTCAAGGTCCTCCTCCAGCTGCTTCCTTGTCCAGATGCCTTGCACTCTTTGTGCCGCCAAATGCCCTTGCCTTGTCAGTCTGCCTTTACTTCATGGTACTGTTCTTCAAACCAAGTTTTTGCAATGTTGTCTGTTTGCTATTGTTTGGAGTCTTTCCTAACAATTCTGCCACATACTTTGATGTTAAGCATGGATGTCTTTCATTGCCTCAAAAAGTGGGTCTCCTTTTTCTAACTGTCTGAAATTTGGCAATGTGAGTGTCTGTGGGGAATACCCCCCCCCCAGTTTTGTCCAATTTGGTTGAAAACCCTGAAGGTACAGATCCAAGAAATGTGAGCGGAAGTTTCTTCCATTTAAATCAATGGGAAATAGAACCAGAATACAGTTACAAAGTTGACACAAAAATTACAAAAGAAATAATGATGAAACAAAGCCATACAAAAGCCATACAATCCCTTTTGGAATTAATAACAGAAAGAAAAAGAAACAAAAGACATGAAAGATGCACAAGTTCATTTTACCCAAAAAAAGTTGGATAAGTTGAAACATTCTCTCTAAGCCATGTGATAAATGAGTTTATTTCAGTCTGCTAATCATTAAATAGGAAGCCCTGTTTACTTTATTACTAATAGTGTCAGTTTGTACACTGTAAATGTCAGAATTCTCTCAGTGAAACTTTTATCTTCGTGATTATCTGATGAAATGTCCCTGGAAAGCTCATTTAGCATCTTGTTCACCATTTCAAACCTTTCAAGCAAACTGCGCATTAAATTGACAAATGTCTGGTGTCGATTTTTTAATGTCCCATTTTAAAATATCTAGCTTTACCTCTGGCTTGAAATGAGGTTTCATTTGGCCTAGAGCATGAATAAAAGTGTTCTTTTCTAATTATATTGTTATAGTAGTTGGCATTTAGTAACATACTGTAATCATGAGCAAATATGAGCCAGTATTTTTTTTATATTTATGCCTGGAGTGGTGACCATAGCTATATAGATGACTATTGGTGTAGTGGTTAAGTGCATGTACTCTAATTTGGGAGAACTGGGTTTGATTCCCCACTTCTCCACTTGCACCTGCTGGATGACCTTGGGCAAACCATAGTTCTGTCAGAGCTCTCTCAGCCCCACCTACCTCACAGGGTGTCTGTTGTGGGGAGGGGAAGGGAAAGAAGTTTATAAGCCACTCTGAGATGCCTTTGGGTAGTGGAGGGTGGGGTATATGTCCAATCTCCTCCTCCTCCTCCTCTTCTTTTTATGCCTGTCACCAGCCTGTTGGGAGCATGGTCAGCATACTGCCCCCCCCAGGTGGCCACCTTGCCCATGAGTCACTTAAGGGGTCATGCAGGGTGACCACCCCTGCATAACCCTGCACTATGTTCCCCAGCCCAGTGCCTAAATGCCATCTGGTCAATTGTGATGACAAAAGCATATTTAACAATAGTTATGAAACTAGGGCTGCGGTCACACGTAACAGAAGCCACACAAGTGAGACGGAAAACAGCCGGAGTTTCCGGGCGCGATCTCACCAGCACATCTGGGAAGCGTAGCACTCCCGTGGCTCAACCGAGGCTTCCAGCCGAAACTGCGTGGCAAAAAACTAGTACCTTGGAGGTACTAGTTCCCGGAAACTGCGGGGCAAGGGCGGGCGTCTGATCGCGTTTCCGGTGGCATCCGGCACCCGCCCATGTCCCCTTGCAAATAAGGTGTTGTTTTTTTTGTCCAAGTCTCTGTGGATGCGCATGCGCACCCAACGGAGCATGCGCATTTGTCATGTACACAAAAATAAAAAACAGTTTGCCGTGGCGTGCGCTTCTTCATTGTGCGCCGGCTTGTCCTGTGATCGGCACCTCTCCCTTGCCATGGAACCTCCACGGTACCTCCACAGGACCTCCACAGGAGGTCTGATCACGTAACTGCGCAGTAGTTTGCCCCAGGGCAAACAGCCACGCTTCTCCTCTGCAGTTTCCTGCCCGTGTGACCGGGGCCTAGGTAAGGTTTCCTCTGCTGTGAAAAAGGCAAAATCCCCAGAGTCCTTGGCCAATTGCAACCCTTGGGGAAACATAGTTCCGTAGTATTCATTATGTTTCCTTTAGCCTAAATGAAGGAAATTAACAGTTTAGAATTGGAAGACTGAATTTTAAAATCAGATTTGCTTCTTACACAGTTAGTGGTGAATATGGGTTTCAAGGTGTAGTATGGCCCCTGTCACACGGGCAGGAAACTGCAGAGGAGAAGTGTGGCTGTTTGCCCCGGGGCAAACTAACATGCAGTAAAGCGATCAGACCTACTGTGGAGGTTCTGTGGAGGTACTGTGGAGGTTCCATGGCAAGGGAGAGGTGCCGATCACAACACACGCCTGCGCGCAATGAAGAAGCGCGCGGCGCGGCAAACTGGTTTTCTTTTTTCGTGTACACTACGAATGCGCATGCTCCGTTGGGTGCGTGTGCGCATCCACGGAGACGTGGGGGGAAAAAACCCTTTTCCGCAAGGGGATATGGGCGGGCGCCGGATACCACCGGAAACGCAATCAGACGCCCGCCCTTGCCCCGCAGTTTCTGGAAACTAGTACCTCCAAGGTACTAGTTTTTTGCTGCGCTTTTTCGGCAGGAAGCCTCAGTTGTGCCACGGAAGCGCTACGCTTCCCAGATGTGCTGGTGAGATCGCGACCGGAAACTCCGCTTGTCTTCCGTATCTCTTGCGTGGCTAATGTTGCGTGTGACCGCAGCCTATCTTTCCCAAAGTATTATGAGGAGAATGTGAGTGGCATTTTACATACAGAATAGAGCTTTCCTTCTGCTCTTTCCACTCCCCTAAAATGCAACTCTTCAATGAATGGCTTGAGATGCAGACCAAAGGACTGAAAATGGATGGTAAAGTCAGTGACACGTTTTGCACCAGTTGTCTTTCTGGTTGTGCTAGGTGTTTCAGTGTTTTTGATGCATGCCCTCCCCATAGCTTGAACCCTCTATATTTTCTAAAAGTGTTCCATTGTTGAACTGGTACCTAGAGGGTTGCAGATAATATCCAGGATGCATTTTATATGGGTACACTACCATCATCTCTAAAACACAAGTCTGCTCTGTGATTTGGTATAAAGTTCTTTAAGCAAGTTCAGTGTGAGAAATACAATTTCCTGAATCAGATTATATTGATGATGAGGCTTTATAATCTGATGTGGTAAAATGGTGTAGCAACATTGCAAGATGGGTTCAGTTAGCAGTTTTGTACTAAAGTTTTGTACTATAGACTGGAGAAGACCTTGATGCTGGGAAAGATTGAAGGTCAAAGAAGACGGGGACGGCAAAGGATGAGATGGTTAGACCAGTGTCATAGATGCAACGAACATGAAATTGAGCAAACTTCAGAGGATGGCAGAAGACAGGAGGACCTGGCGGGATCTGGTCCATGGGGTCGCGAAGAGTCGGACTCGGCTGTGCGACTGAACAACAACTATAGACCATTGATTGGCATAGTGACATTAACATAACTTCACTTATAGTATGTCAGATATTTCTCTGATTACTGATGTTGCTATAACTGTTTCACAGGTGTCATGTACAGTGATAACATTTTATTATTTAAATATATATCTTATTTTGAGGCCGATTTCCTTCTTGGAAAATAAAACAAGAATTCAGTGCCACCTTAAATTCTAACATTTATTTCAGTATGAACTCTTGTGAGTCACAGCTCACTTCTTCAGACATATGAAGGAAAATCATACAGGGAATTCTTTTTTATGGGGAAAATTATAGGGAGAGGAGCTGAGGCAGAGAGGCTTGGTATGAATTCTGCAACGAATATTTCAAGGGCAGATCTTCAATGTAAGGAGAAAAAGGAGTAGTAGTAGAAAGATTGTGCATGAATCTCATCAGAAATCAACAGAATTAGCAGTTACACATAATGGATGATGAGAGAGGTCAGAGATTCAAATATTTAAGCAAAAAGATAAAGAATGATAAATAGTATAAGTGAAAAATAACTAATTTCTACAAGGATATAGTCCGATAAAACATGTTGAGAACAGCCAATGAACATGTCTGAAAGGTGGGTCCTATAGAGCTATTAGAGATCACAGTAAGAAAATCCGAGTCTCTGTTAAAGCCAGGATGACAAAAAGTCTTTAATTATTTGATGAATTCTGATTCAGCGCTTTCATACTGCCTATTCTCTTGAGGGAGGGGTAAAACAGTGGATTTCAAGTTTGTAATAGTATGCTAAGAGAGAATAAAAGAGTCTCCCACTGGTTTCTGGATGTTGTGATTTCTTATGTCCCATTTTTTATTATTATTTTATTATTTATAATGTCTCTGTCCTGTTTTTCCACCTAATACTGGTCCCCAAGGCAGTGAACATTAGAATTTGTGTCCATTGGTTTTCCCATGTAGACAGTAGAAGGGCATTGTTGATACATGAGGGCATATATTAAATTGGATGATGTTCAGTAAATGAGCTCAAGATGGTGCAGTTTATATTAATAATTCTGACCTAACTTTATATTGACAATTTACACTTGAAAGATTCATGATATCATCCACAAAAAGCCACCACCACCCTGTGTTCAAGTGTTGAAATATGTGCAGTAGTTCCATGGAAAACTGTTTTAAGTTTCCTTTTTTGCTTTGTATTTGTCATCAGACCCATCAGCTCCACCTGCCCCATCCAATCTCCGGATTGCCAACTCAACTGCAAACAATGATGGAAGTGTTAGTGCAAGGATTGTCTGGGATCTCCCTGAAGAACCTGATATCCCCGTCCATCACTACAAAGTGTTCTGGAGCTGGACAGTTAACAGCAAGTCTCTTGTTCCTGCTAAAAAGAAGAGAAGGAAGACAACAGATGGGGTAATAAATGTACACACGTGTAGGGTTTTTTTAAATTGCCACAGATTTCTTGTTGGCATTCCCCTGATTTGTATGAATCTAATCATTAGCCTGGTCCTTAAAAGTAAATGTTAGAGAAGATAGATATATTGTAAGTCAGACAATTCTAGGGAACGAATGAGATGTATTGAACACAAAGTCTATTAACGGGTTCTGTTAAGTGATAAATATTAATATGTAATTTGATTTCATATTATTTGTCTTATAGAGATAACAGCTACTTCAAGTCCTTTGCTGAGCTAGGTGAATTCAGAATTCCTTTAGACATGGGCCCCTTTCAAGCAGCCTTTATAATCTGTTTTAGCAGCCAGTTGCTAACAAATTTTTTGTGTCATTTCAGACAGAACTGCTTTAGCATGTGGCCGCTAACGGATTTTATTTACCTTTTTCATACAAAGCCACTTGTGTCCAGTTGGCAATGTGGGGGCTGAGCTTTTCTTTAAAAAACTGCTTCTGTTTTCACCTCTTGTTTGCATTTCTGAGTCGCTGTAGTGTGCTGTCTGCAACGCTTCCAAAAGTGCCACTCCCCCCTTTCCCACGATGCAGTCTTTCTCACATTTTTTTTAACATTCTAAGTTGTGTGCTATAGCGCTAGACCAAAACAGAGCTTCAGTGCTGTAATGGAACCAGTGAGATGCCTATTCTGTTCCAAAAAAGTGAGAAAGAACATGACCCGAAAAAGGGTGGGGGGAAAGTGACACTGTTTAAAACGGCCAGAGTGCTTTAGAGATGGTTCACAAATGGATTGAAATATGCTGTATGAAACCCGCACCCCTATATCACTTTACTCGGAATCAGATCAACAATGAATAGCATCTAGTTTAAAATGGTAATGTGAAAGGGGCCTGGGTATGTTGAGCTGCCACTGTAGTTATGAGGTTGGATGGATATCTATGTTAGTCTGTAGCACCAAAATAATAAAACAAGCAGTTCAAGCACCTTACAGGCTAACAAAATGTATATAAAGTGAACCTGCTCTTCAGTCTGCATAGCTGCAAGGCAGAATAGACAACATATGCAAGTATTATTCATATTAGGCAAACTATTTCCAGCACTGTTTTTGACCCAAGTGCAGTAAATTCAAGTACACTACAGTATGCTGTAGACAAATTTGCTATGGCATGTTGTAGTATGCGCATGTGTAGAATTAATACCTTACATATTTACCACCTACACAAATGATGTTCACTCACTTGTAACTTAAAATGGACTGTGGATGCTCTAGATATTATTCAGATGCTTCTTCTATCTTTTGTGCATACAAAAGCTTTACATTCAGTAAAATGTATCATTTTATTCATTCTCATATCTGTTCAATTGTAGTCCCAGAATTATGTAGTCCTGGAAGGACTCCAACCCAACTGTAACTACATGGTTGAACTTCAGGCAGTTACATATTGGGGTCAAGTTCGCCTGAAAAGTGCCAAGGTCTCTCTGTACTTCAGTTCTACCCAGACAGCTGTTAACAGCAGTAAGTTATATGTTCAGAAATGCTGATTTTTTGACCTGTATTTAACAAGAAATATTCAGATAGGAATGCCATAAATGACAAAGTTTGCTACATGCCTGAATGGTATTTATATTGCTTGCTCACTTTTACATATGTCAAAGTATTTCCTTTTCAAAAACAAGAGTTTGATTAGTACAGATTCACTATGGCCTTGGTTTCCTTAAGAGTATGTGTGGATGTGTGTTGTATGATTTACCATTATCCTTAGAAATTCAGAAGAAGAAGAAAAGTTGGGGCTGTGTATACAAGCTGAAATTTTTAGCACTTGAAAGATCTTTACGAACAGATACTCAGGTGCTGCTGATTAAAGTTTCCTTTAAGGATTTTTCCAGCCATGTTTCCAGTTCATAAGATGCCTTAGTCTGAAACATAGCTTTTGTTTATCTTGCCTAATATTGTGACAGAAAGTGTCAGGATCTCACAGGCAGAGATCTTTTCCTTAAATCTGTTACCCAAGTTCCTGTAGCAGGAGAGCTGGGGTCGAATTTGGAATCTTCGGCAAGCTAAGCCTATGATTACAGCCGAGCAATCACTCCTTTGCTCATCTATCAGCAGTTCCCCTGTAAGAATATTCAAATTATATGGTGCTGTTTCTGTAAGAAAGATAACACAGTTGGGCCCTGCATATGTTCTTTACTTGTTCTCCCATATTCTCAGGGCTATAATGAGAGTTCATGGAGAGAGCAAATGTATTACATTGTTTTGTACATTGTTTGCTGTTATTTTAATAGAAGAATCAAGGGCTACTTCACACAAATTTGCATACGTTTCCTGTAATTTGAGCAATTTATGGTAATCTTTACAAAGAGCATATCCTGGGGATCCACTATTGAACTTCAGTGCACAGACTGTGTGTACTGCCTAGTATTTGAATGAATACATATGCATCAAAATATGAGCATGGTTCTCGTTGTGGGGACATCCTGTACACATGAAGCTGCATGAGACCACTGGTCCACCTAGTTTCATATTGTCTACTCTGACTGGCAGTAGGTCTCAAGGTCTTTCCTTAAATTATCTGTCAAGGACTAAACCTGGGATCCTCTGCATGCAAAGCATGTGCTAAGGCCCCTCAAAGAGTTTGTTTGATTCTTTAGTTACTCCATGTTTAGTCTGCCTTCCACATTGTCAGTCAAAGTGATTTACAACTGAAAACAATGTTGTAAGACTGTAGTAATTCAGGCAGAGTGACCCATGGGGAGCCAGAGTGGTATATTTGTTAGGGGCTGAGTAGAAACTGGGAGACCAAGGTTCAACTCTCCAGTGGGCCATGAAAGCTTTCTGGGAGTCCTTGCCTTGTGAAGGCAAAGTGGAGGAGAGGAGAATGATATAACCCTCCAGGTCCCAATGCGGAGAAAGACAGGGTATAATAAAGTAAATAAATAAACACTTTTATAGTGTATAATTTCTTTTCTTTCTAAGGAATTGCTATGTTTTTTAAATGTTTACTAGGTTTAAAAGAAATAGGGAGATGTTTTGAACACTTAGTTTTTATACTAAGGTTCATAACTTCACAATTTTCCCTTTATTCTGTAGAACACAGGGAAAAAAGAAAATAATTGTAGAAATTCTCTTTTTATATACTTAGGAGTTTCCAGTCTCAGCTGCTAGCAATATTACATTTAGAGTTTACAAAAACTTTGCAAGTCTAGATTTGTTTTCATTAATCTCACATGAGGTTTGTGTTTTCATCAGCTATGTTCATTTCAAGGGCATCTTTTCTTTCTATTACCATAAAAGCTAAATTGGGGCATAGTCTAATCTTTTTCTTGACTCTTATCCTCTTATCATTTCCCCCTGTCAGAAAACAGTCTGAATTCTGTTTCAGTGAAATATGCTATCTGCTTCATCTTGATTGCCTTTTCCTTACTGTTAGTTGATTTTTATGTTTTATTTAGATTGGTAGTTGAGAAGCAAAAGACAGGGTCACTGAAAACCTGGCCTATTGATAACCATGTATAGTTTTGTAATCTAGTTTTTGCAGTCCTAGCCCAAATATGTGATTACGTCAACATCTTGATGATACTAGCGGGTACAAAGGGTGAGTCTCTACCCCAGAATAGTAGGGCTACAGGAACAAGGGTGTTTAAAATGAAATTTCTAATAAAACCTGCAATGCAGATTAGTTTGGATTAGGTGATTTAGCTGTTGTGTCTTCCTGTATGGAAATTTAGTTTAAATTTAAGGATGCAGAAAAACAGAGCTGCTTGGCGCCCTTCCAGCCTATGGCCCATCCCAATGGTGGCCGGCAGTGGGGCCAGGATGGAGAACCCCCTCTGTCACTGGTGCTGTGCAACGCCAGGCCCATTAACAACAAAACTACAATCCTTCGGGATTTTGTACAGGAACAACGAGCTGACCTGGCATGCATGACCGAGACCTGGGTGCGGGAGGGTGAAACGGTAGCTCTCACTCAGCTTGCCCCGCCCGGGTTCTCGGTCCTCCACCAGTCACGGACTAGGGGGCGGGGGGGAGTGGCTATCTTCATTCTGGAGGCTTACTCCTTCAGAGCACTTCCGTCAGTGAAGATTGCGGGCGTTGAGTGTATCGGTCTGATGCTGGAGGCTGTTGAGAGTTTGGCAATTTGGTTGGTGTACCAACCACCTAACGCACCAGCCAGTAGCCTGTCGTCCCTGCTGGAGGCCGTATCAGCCTAGGCGTTGGAGCACCCTAGGCTGATTGTCTTGGGTGATTTCAACGTCCAAGCCAAGGACGCGACCTCCAGCCGGGCTACGGACCTGGTGTTGTCCATAGCAGCACTGGGACTCTCTCAATTCATCTCAGCTCCCATACATCGGGCCGGTCACATGCTCGATTTGATCTTCGCGGCGGGGGTGATGGTGGACTGGATCACTGCAGAGGCAGTGCCATGGTCGGACCACCTGGCCCTGAAGGCCCGTCTGAATGTTCCACCCCAACCTTGTTTAGGCAGCGAGTGGATTTTTGCTCGCTTGTGGTGCCAAATGGATTCAATGCGATTCCAGATGGCCCTGCAGTATCCGAGGCCCCCCTGGCGGCTCGTTGGATGAGCTGGTGGAGGACTGGCATGTCTGGCTCTCCTCAGCCATTGAGAAGATCGCTCCCAGGTGCCCTCGCCACACTCGTGTCAGGCGAGCGCCTTGGTATACCCAGGAGCTACAAGAGCTGAAGCGAGAACTGAGACGGCTAGAGAGACGGTGGCGTTGAGCTCGCAATGAGGCGTCAAGACCATCCTATAGGACGCTTATGAAAGCCTATGAGATGGTAGTCAAAGCAGCAAAGAGAGACTTCTATGCCACCTCGATTGCATCCGCTAGCTCATGTCCAGCTGAATTATTTAGTATAATTCGGTCTTTGACAGCTCTGCCACAGGGCAGGCAAAATGTTAGGGAATTGGATATTGGCTGTGAGGCATTTGTGAGCTATTTTGCAGACAAAGTCTTGGCGCTCTGTCGTGACCCCCCCGCCACAATTGAAACAGTGAGTGAACTTGAGGCCCCTTGCATGCCTTTGGCGCCGGGTTTAGAGTGTTTTGACCTGCTCAGCCTGGAGGAAGTTGACAGATTGCTTGTATCTGTACGTCCATCCACATTCGACCTTGATCCGTGCCCCTCCTGGCTCATAAAAGCGTGCCATGAGGGATTTCGAGGTGTCCTGCGGGAGATTATCAACACGTTCCTTTTGGAGGGACGGTTCACTGAGGCACTCAAGGAAGCGATGGTTCGCCCTCTCTTGAAAAAGCCATCTTTGGACCCAGCCGAATTGCCCAACTATCAGCCAGTGTCCAATTTGCCCTATTTGGGCAAACTTATTGAGAGAGTGGTGGCGTTACAGCTACAGGGCTTTCTGGATGATACTTCTGTCCTCGATCCCTTCCAGTCCGGCTTCCGCCCGGGTCATTGGACAGAGACGGTGCTGGTCACCCTGACTGACGACCTCCGTAGGCATTTGGATCGGGGTGGTGTGGCAGCACTGCTGTTGTTAGATCTGTCGGCTGCGTTTGACATGGTCGACCACCAGTAGCTGACCCACCGTCTCGCCGACATGGGGATTCAGGGGCTTGCCCTTCAATGGTTTGACTCTTTTCTCCAAGGTCGGGTACAGAGGGTGGCGATAGGGGACCAGTGGTCCCGGAGACATCCCCTTGAATGTGGGGTGCCACAGGGGGCTGTGCTGTCCCCGATGTTGTTTAACATCAACATGCGCCCCCTTGCCCAGATTGCCCGGAGTTGTGGGCTTGGGTGTCATCAATATGCAGATGACACCCAGCTTTATCTGATGTTAGGCGGCCAGTCAAGCTCTCCCCCGGATGACCTTCATTGGGCGTTACAGGCTGTGGCTGGGTGGCTTAGACTGAGCCGGTTGAAACTAAACCCAGCAAAGACGGAGGTCCTGGACCTGAGTCGGACCGGTTTAGGGCTGGGGCTCCCACGTCCGACCTTCGATGGGGTGCCTTTAGTGCCAGTGTCGGAGGTTAGGAGTTTGGGTGTGCTCCTGGACTCCTCTCTAACGATGGAAGCCCAGGTGGCAGCCACTGCCAAGTTGGCCTTTTATCATCTTCGGATGGCTCGGCAGCCGGTCCCCTTCCTTGACCGTGATGACCTGGCCACAGTGATCCATGCGACAGTCACTTCGAGGTTAGACTACTGTAATGCTCTCTACTTGGGGCTGCCTTTGTTGCAGATCCGGAAGCTGCAGCTAGTGCAGAATGCTGCAGCCAGGCTGTTGATGGGTCTTTGTAGGAGGGATCACATACGGCCTGTGCTGAAAGTGCTGCACTGGCTACCAATAACGTACCGGATCTGCTTCAAAGTGCTGGTTCTTACCATCAAAGCCCTGTATGGCCAGGGTCCGGCTTACCTAAGGGACTGCCTTTCTCCATATGTTCCCCCAAGGGCACTACGGTTGGGGAGTCAACATCTCCTGGAAATTCCAGGCCCCAGGGATATTAAATTTGCTGTTACTAGAGCCAGGGCATTTTCGGTGGCGGCTCCTACCTAGTGGAAGGAGCTCCCGGAGGAGATCCGGGCCCTACGGGAGCTTTCTCAGTTCCGCAGGGCCTGTAAGACTGAGCTCTTCTGCCAGGCTTTCGAGTAGGAGCCGCCGCCACTACAATTCCACCACCGATATGTATGCAGCATCGCACCACTACCACTAATATGTGGTTTTATCTGGGTGCGAGGTGACCCTGGAAGGAGAGGGGATGACAGGTTGCGGGACCAATTGCCATTGGATTAAGATCTACCCCATCTTGTGATAAATGGAACACTGACACTTTGTTGTTGTATTATATTGTTTTACTGTTTTAGGTGGTTTTATCTGTTTTAACTCTGGCACTTGTGCCTCGTTAGCTGCCCTGAGCCTTTGGGGAGGGCAGGATATAAATAAATAAATAAATAAAATTATTAACTATTGTGACAAATATATACATCACTGTGACATGTGAAAGAAATAATTCATTCTTTTTTTCGCCACGACCTCTGGCTTTAAAAACAGTAATTTACAATTACCTATTTCCTCTGTTCCTTTGAAAATAGTAAAGTTTACTGTCTGCTTTATCTTTTTAATATGTTCTCACGTATTTCACACATTCTGCTCCATTTAGTTGATTCTTATTTTACTAATTACTGCTTTGGTTAGCTCTAAATGCACTTGCCTGTACCAGACAGCTAAACACTGCAAATTGTGTTTCTTGGAGTTTTCAGTTATCTGAAGCCTATGAATTCATTATTACTGCAGTTCACTTTAGCTGCAGATATATCATGATTTATGATGTGGAATGGTATATTATAGCCTGATCTCATCAGATCTCAGAAGCTAAGCATGGCGAGTACTTGAATGGAAGACTACCAAGGAAGCCTTGGCAAAGGAAGGCAATGGCAAACTACCTCTGCGTAATCACTTGCCTTGCAAATTCTAAGGGGTAGCCATAAATTGGCTTTGACTTGACAGCACTTTACACCCACATATCATGATCTTCTATTAGCATTTTTGGATGACTTGTGTGTATGTTTGAAAAAGAAAATAAATATCCTAAAATATTTAAATATTTGGTTTATTCATTCCAATTCATTATTTCTGTGGAACTCTGTAAAGTCTAGGTGTAGATTGTAGCAGTGCACTGATTTGATAGCTATAGCCTGAGGCTAGACTGCTTCTTGAAGTTTTTACATGAGGGTAATTTGGAGATTAATGCATTGTTCCCCACTGTGACTCGTCTCTAATCTTAACCCATTCACATAAAAGAAGTACTACTTTAACTGTCATTCAGTCTCTCCAGAGAGCTCTGGGAATTATAGTTATGTAAGAAATTTAGCATATAAGTACATTTCTGGAGAGCCTACACTCTCATTTGCTGGTTCGAGTCCCCATTGAGGAGAACGTTGGGGCATAAATGAATTAACTAAATAAATACATTTTATTGAAAGAATTTGCAGACTGTTTAATGAATTGCACAATTACTATTTATTTATTTAATTTATACCCCACCCTATCCCACAAGCAGGCTCAGGATGGCTTACAACACAATGTTACAAGAGTAGCCTTAAATCTGTGTGAGTAGAGAACTTCCTGGCTATGTTTTGTCTTGCAGAAGAACATGTATCTATAGTTATGAAAAAAAATGGATTAACTGATGCTCTTCCATCCTTCAAAGGAAGAAGACCCACTCGTATTCTTGAAGTTGGAGTACCTTTCTATCAAGATGAGCAGCTTCAGGTGAAAGTTTATTGGAAGAAGACCGAAGGTTTGTAAAAATTCTCTCCAGACTAGCACAAATATACCTTGTTGGGATGACAAACCTCTGAGTACCTTGCTAGTTTCAGTGGGGACCAATCATAGAAGAATCTCTGTGAAGTTCCTAGGAGAATTTCAGAGCATTGACTTTCGTTGTGAGATTGTCATAAATACAGTTACAGAATACACTGTTTTTGGCAATGCAAGTTACAGAACCACATTTTAAGCATACTTTTGGGATAAGACACTACATTTCCACGGACTCCTTATGTGAATGTGTCTGACACCCAACTTGTCATGCTTCCTAAAAGTTTAATAGATACTTGATAATTGACAGTCATTCCAATTCTTCTGAAACCATTCCAATGCTATATGTATACAAGTATATGAACTTAAATAAACTAAAAACTTTAGGGGCACAGAATCACAGTGGAAGAAAAACCAGTTCCAAAAATGAGGTAGTTTTGGTAATGTTTTCCTGCTCACTAAAACTCTGAGGAAACTTTGACATGGGGGGAAGGTGGAATTAGCCAAAGATAATATGCTGTAATCATTTCTGACTGGGTAAGTGCATATTCAGGTCATGACAAAGACAAAATTTCTAGGTATGGTAAGTGATTGTGCTATAGAATAGCTGATCAGAAGGAACATAATCCTATATGAGGCCCAGGATCTGCTGAGAGATATAATCCTCCTTTGAAGTGGATCTTTTGAAGATCCTTCAAATAGTCCACCTTCAACAAGGCATAGGCAGACTTGTTGCTTCTCTGGATCTAGTTTTGAGATGTTACAGCAAAGGTAACAAGGTAAACATCCTCAGGAGCCTCTGTCCCATAACTCCTTTGCACATATAAGACACAGTCCTGAATGCTCCCTTGCAAAAGAATGAGAAATCCTGCAAGGTTTCAGTGTGAGAGTGCTACCTACACAAAAAGAATCAGTTCCCTTGTCAGCAGATTGCTTTCTGTGTGGGAGGGGAATTAAGCATAGTAAGTAGATTTCACCAATTTAGGAATGTTATCACTTCAGAAGCCAGCGTAACTGCTGTTGCAAATAAGACAGGCAAAATGGAGCTGTCTTGTCCAAGACTACCACTTTATCCAATATGTCATGTTGAACGAGTTTGGGAGATATAATGAATAATTTGTTAAAAATGTATTTTTTAAAGAAAAAAAGTTAGAATAAAATGCTGTTTCTGTGATAGTAAAACTATATTACAGTGAATATGCTTTAGGTAGTATAAAGTAGGTTGGAAATATTCAATTTTCTTAAGTGTAATTATTGTAGAACTTTATAGTGTTTAGGTGGAGACAATGACTTGTTTTGGAGATGAAAAATATGTCTCCTTTTGATCTGGGGCTGGGGTTAGAGAAAGTCTGTAGATCTTACAAGGAGCATGAATTCAGGCTTTGTCAATGAAAAGGGAAAAAAAGTTGTGTGTGGATTTTCTTGCGATTAGCTGTGTGAAATTTGAAATTATATGCTATTTATGCAGGTCAGTTTAACTTATTCAAACAAATCATTTTTAACTCCTTGGCACTGGTGATGGTATGCGTAAGAGTCTGCTGCCAAAAATGGATGCGTGCTCAGATTAACTGCATGTGACAATTGGGGTTATGTGCAGAACTAAAATTGATGAAATAAAGGCTTCTCACAGCACCTTCCCCTTCCAGCCATTTGATGAATGGAGAATTGAAGCTATTGCTCTTGGATGCAAAGTTTTATAGACTTTTCTGTGTTAATATCTCATGGTTTTAAAATGGAAAATTGCTTCCCTTGCTTTTTAAAGGTTTTTATCTGTGTCTAGTTAGCAATTGTGATAAATTTGCTAATTTAAAAGGTAGAGTAGGATTCTAGAACACTTGACCCCAAAGGAACAGAGGTGGCATGCAGGCTGCACAGTGTAGAGTGGGATGTCTCGTGGTCCCTAAAGTTATAAGGTATTGGAACAAGTCTATGGAAATGTGTAGCTTACTACTGCCAGCAACAAAGTTAGCTGAAAGTCTCCAGCTGTGTTGTGCTGGGCTGCTGTAATGAAAGTCCTCTTCAAAGAAAGGGCTTTTCTTCAGAGGAGTACATATGAAATTATTACCATGGAGTAATGTTTGTAGAAAATATTATTTTGGGAATGAAAGACTTCCCACACATTATTAATAGTGCCTTTCTGTAAAGCAGAGAAATCTCATTCAGCCCAGATTGGGGCCATTTCTGTTGCTGCTGCAAGACTTGGGAATAGTTTGCAGCAGTGAGTAAGTCGGGTTTCTAACTGAACAGCAGTCAATGAAATTAT
Organism: Gekko japonicus; assembly: GCF_001447785.1. NCBI lineage: Eukaryota > Metazoa > Chordata > Lepidosauria > Squamata > Gekkonidae > Gekko > Gekko japonicus. The sequence continues at coordinate 291,979 of NW_015173677.1, forward strand.
GCAAGCCAAACTATTTTAATGAGCCACTGACAGTGTTTAATTGTTGACATTTAATTGGTCTGGTAGTTTGTTGGACATTATGTTAGTTCTCAAGTGTAGCCTTCAGATAAAAGCTGGACATAGTTTTAAAAAAATCAGTAGTGAGGGTGGGGAAATCTGTTGTCCACAGATCTTTCCTAAGAAATCTATAGAGATTTTCAATTCTGATGTAAAATTCTTCCCTGTGCATTCCCGTGAAAAGCACTAAAGGCAAGAGTCCTGATAGATTCCTGGCTGTGTAAGCGGGTTCGGTAGTAGTCTTCCATCTCTGAAAACTGAGAAGTAAAATAAAATTGAGACTCATGTCCTAAACCGTTTTTTTTGTTGGAATGGCTTAAATATTTTAGGAATAATTCAAGACTCTTTGCATTCCATCTGAGCTAGGATTCTTTTTGAAAATTAATATTGGCTATTCTTGCTAAATATACTAACAAGAATCACTGCTTTGCCACTGGTAAAGAAAAATTATTAGTAAAACTTTGCATCCATTATTTGCATTAATATTTGTACAGATGATAAGGAAAACATTTATGCAATACAACAAGAAGAAATCTTAAATTGAAACCAAGGGGCTTAGACTGAAGGAATTATGCATAGGTATCCACTTTTGTTTTACTAGACAACCCCATCTGGCTTCTTTACACTGAGTTTGTACTGGAGTCATTCTCTAAAGGATCACACTCTGAAAGGGAACAGGGGGGGGAAAGAACAGATGAAAACAAAGCAAACAAATGTGCTAAAATAAACATTTTTGTGTCTGTAGGGTTATTAAAAGCATCTTTCCCTCTCCTCTCACTACCTGCCCAATACTTAGGTAACATTGTTGAATAAAGAGGGTTGGGTTCACATATTGGTTTTACTATAAATATTATCCTGGCTGTCCCTAGACAATAGCAGTGTGCAAAAAAAATTGTTTTCCTCAATTTGGGTGTATTGGAATAAAAAAATACCAATATTCCCGAATATCAGTATTGTATTGGTATTCAGGTATTGTATTGGCATTCCCCATAGGGTATAATGGAGAATTTTACTTGCTGAGTCATGTCGCCACAGTGGCACAACTTGGCAAGTGAACTGAAGGCATTTAAAGTTTAAATGCCTTCTAGCTGCACCCGAATAATATTGGCTTTTACTCAGGCTTTTATTTGGGTATGGCTATCTCGGTAGCAGAATCAGATTGTCTTATCTGTATTCAGATGAATAAATACCAAAAAAACCTGATAAGGTGTTTTTCGGGTATTTATTCGGCTCAGTATATACTGAGCGTGCACCCCTACTAGACAAGTAGAAAATAATGCATCACTGGCTGACAGCTTATCCTGTGATTGCAATGGCTGGAAAAATGTTCCTGTGATGTCACAAAGAACATGCAAATCAATAATGTTGTGATCTTTGTTCTTAGACAGATGTGTACTGGGAAAATCCAGGGTACTTTGTGTGAACGTTAATATATATAAAAAAAGCACTCTGTGGCTACATTTAACATTGGAGTATTGTGAGATACCTGAGATGGTCCTGGATTTGTTTTGATCTCAAGGGCTATTGGTCCTTCAGGACTTTAACATCCATATTGAGGCCAATTTCAAGGCGCTGTTGATGGTATTGAGGGACTGAGGAATCAATTGGTTGTATTCCCTTCTTCCTGAAGGAGCAAGTTTGTTGTTTGTGGTGCTAATATATCCATGCTTGTAGTTGGAGGTTCAGATGTCTCTTGTGGCACATCTGTATTTGGTTTGCATGGTAGTTGTGGCTTTGTTAAGCAGAAGTTAGCAATGGTTACTCTGACTACATCTAGAGTATATTACTGCAGTACTCTGCATGTGAGGCCGCTTTTTAAAATGTTCCAAAATTAGGACAGAAAGCAGCAATAATGCTTATGCTGACTACTAGAATTATGACTTGGCTGTTTGGGTTGCGTCTCTGTTTCTGGGCCCTTACTGCTTGGGGCAGGGTTACTTGAAGGATCTCCTGCTCCCATAAAAACCTGTCCAAGATTTCCATCAGAACAAGGCCCTATTCTGAGAACCCATGCTACCAGAAATTAAGTGGGTGGCTACCCAGCAAATTATAAAAGCAGCTTCATTGCAGCATTAACTATCCTGAGAATAAATATCTTAAGTCAGCTTCCTTTCCTTCTTAACCAGTATCATTGCTTATAAGAACAAAGTATTCTAACAACAGAGGAGGATATAGAATATAACTATAAAACACCAGAATATTTCTCAAAATCCAGTATTCTCTCTTCCCACAACTTCCAGCAGAGAATACACAAATCGCCAACAAGGTCCAGTACACTATTTAGTTCACTAAAAATTAGCAGACACCATATGAAAATTGTCCTCCCTGTCCTCTTTTGAAAAACTCCTTTGGCATCTGTTACAAAGTCATCTGGTATCTATTATATTGTGTAGTGGGTTGCTGCGTGGATGAACGACAAACAACGACGTAGTGCATAGCACGCTTTATTGGTACACAACAAGGACAGGGGACAAACGGCCGGCAGGCCAACTATATACACAACCAGGGGACACACCCCTGGGTCCCATTGGCGGGTTTGAATCTCCTGCCACGGTCCCATTGGTTCCCCCAGTGGAGGGACTAGGATCCTAGTCCCTACTGCCGGACTGAAGCGCAGGAGTGTGCGCTGGCCTCTGGTGGCAGTCAGCGGACACAACATACCCTGTTTCCCCGAAAATAAGACCTACCCCCAAAATAAGCCCTAGCAGGATTTCTATGCATTTGTGGTATAAGCCCTAGTGTGTCTTCTTGAGAAAAAATAAATATAAGACAGTGTCTTATTTTCGGGGAAACACGGTATTATAAAATCATAAATATTCAATATCCATTGCCTCCACTTTCCCCCTATCATTCACACCCTCTGTGGGATTTAGGAGTGCAAGTATTTGAGTGGCTGTGCAAGATATGGTCTTCTTTGAGGTGGCACCCTGTCATGGAATGCTCTCTCACTGCTCCATATCTGCTCTTTTTAGATTTAGGTACAGTCTTTCTGTTCACCCAAGCCTTTGATAATGTGTTTGTACTGATATTGTGGCATCACATTTTACCTTAAGGGGTAAGATTGTATTGTATTGTGATTTTATGTTTTTTTAAACAAAAGCAGCCTCAAAAGCCATATGACTGTGAGGCATCATAGAATTTTAAATAGATGAATAGACATAGTGTAGTCAATTCTAGACCCTGGATTTTTTTAATGAAAAAGATTTTTTTTTTTTTACTTATTTATGTTCAAATCAATAACCCTTACTCTGGTATGAGTTGCTGCCAGCAAGTGCCAAAACAAAACTTGTTCCAGCTCTGAACTTGATCAGCACTGCTGCTGGCTTCATACCTGCCCCTTAGTTAGGACCTTATAAGTCTACGCTGTCTGTTTAAATAAGTTTAAGCTCCCTGATACTGAAAGAAATGGAGAAAAAAAACACTCTTTCATGGCCAATTAGAGACAGACCCAAAAAAATTATGCTCACCTCTGAAGTGACCAGCAGATTCTACAGTGTATACAGCCTAATAAAGGTAAAGGTAAAGGTTCCCTTACTCGAAAGCCAGTCGAGTCCGACTCTAGGGTTGCAGTGCTCATCTCCGTTTCAAAGCCGAAGAGCCAGCGCTGTCCGAAGATGTTTCGTGGTCATGTGGCTGCCATGACTAAACACCGAGGCACACGGAACGCTGTTACCTTCCCACCGAAGTGGTACCTATTTATCTACCTGCAATTTCTTGCTTTCGAACTGCTAGGTTGGCAGGAGCTGGAACTAGAGACGGGAGCTCAGTCCGTCATGCGGCAACCCGGGTCTCAAACTGCTGAACTACTGACCTTCCACAGCCTGCAGTTCAGCGTCTTAATCACTTGAGCCACCGCAGCTCCCTATACAGCCTAATACGCACACGTTAATGTCCAAACAAGTCTACAAACTCAGGCCAAGAGTGATGATATTTCAAAAAAATTTCTTGTCTATGAAAGGCAATTTTTTTTTTGGCTGGAAGGTCTATCATTGCTTCAGTCGATATTTCAGTAAATGGCATAGCTATTGCTTTCCACTTTTGAATAATTACTAATTTAGCTATTACAGAGGCTCATAAGATCCAGAGCCCTTGGTTTTTCAACAATTTCCTAGAAGAAGAAATATTGCAGTAAGTGGATTAAGATCTAGAGAACATTTGAGTGTAAAATTACGGCCACATATTAAAAGAGTGGACAATGCTGATCATATATTGTACTTAAAGTGAAATATCTTAATTGACTTAGCACTGACAGTCACATGTAAATACATAATGAGGTTTAGGGCTAGCGCTTGGTTTCTTATTACATGCCTGATTTGCTTATCACTTTCATTAGTGCAGCTGACACCACCTCACAACTGAACAAGCAGTCCTTGTTCTGCAGTCAATTGAGCCGCTGATTGTGCATTAGGGCTGTGGAAGAAGGCTGCATACATAATGCATGTTTGCTTTATTCTGACTCAGACTGAAAGGCCATCTTAACCTAGTATAGACTATTTTAACTGTCATTCATAAAGGTTTGCTACTAGATATCTTCTTATTGGGGATGCCAGAGGGTGATTCTGGGAATATCTGTGTACAGAACACTGCCCAGCCAACTGACCTGTGGTGACTCATCTGTTGCAAACTATATATAAGTCATTGTAAACTATATATGTCAGTGGAAGAGTGCCCGGCCAATACATCACTAACTAGGAACATCTAGAACAAAGTTAGAGTCCAATGGCACCTTTAAGACTAACAAAATTTTATTCAAGGTGACAAAGTGTGCGTGCACACGAAAGCTTACACCTTGAATAAAACTTTTTTGGTCTTAAAGGTGCCATTGGACTCTAGCTTTGTTCTATTGCTTCAGACCAACACGGCTGCCCACCTTGATCTAGGAACACCTAGAAAATGATGGGTTGATCTCATGGCAAACCATCACTGACAACCACTTCTGTCAGCAGAGCTGGATTTTCATGCCTCCCCATACCTGCTGCAGCCCAAATGCCTTTTGAAAAGTTGATTCTGGGTGCTAAGGGGACCTCCTCCCAGGATCAGTGTGATGAGAGAGTCAGAGGTGTATGGGGGAAGAGGGGGCTCCCCCAACTCCTTTGCTACAGGATCCAACTCAGTACAAGCTGGCTTTTCTATGGCCATCATATATCAAAGCACTTATAATCTTATATTCTAATAGTGAAGTCGGCCAAATCATTGGATACTTAAATCTGATGACTGGAACTGTGGATGGGCAAGACAGATTTTTCTGAAAACCTGAAAAGAGCCAAAGGTTTGGGGGGGGGGATAAAAACCCAAAATGGTAAAAGGAGTGCCTGTAGAAGACCTCGTTGGCTGTTACTAGGCAACTAAAGCATTTTAGGCTCAGTTTTTGTCAGTAAAAGGCAGGGGATGGGGTCAGGGAATCTTTCCAGGGCTCTTTTGGCCTTTTAGGGAGGACTCATTGGACCAGGCCTGGCAGCAACCACCAGGCAAACTACTATTACCTGACATACATGACTCACCTAGGTCTGGCTGCTTACCACCCTATGAAAGCCAGTGGGGTGTAGTAGTTAGAGCTTCACACTAGAGTCTGGGAGAAACAAGTTTAAATCACCAGTCTGTCATGGAAGATGTAGGGCCCGTCACACACTTTCGGTCTAACCTACCTCACATGGTTGTTGTGAGTATGAAAAAAGAGGAGATAGGGTTGCCAACCTCCAGATAGTGGCTGGTGATCTTAAGAACATAAGAGAAGCCATGATGGATCAGGCCAATGGCCCATCTTCTTAGACAAACCAAAACAGAAGGGAGGGGGAACCCTTTAGAAAACAACAAAGGTTGGGTGAGAGAAAATTTTTGAGAGAAATAAATTAAAATATATGTACTTATTACAAAGTGCAGTAAAACTATGTTTTAAAACATTAACACGATCCACCCTTGAAGTAGAGAATATTTGAACTCGAAAGTCCTGAGTCCATATAACCATATTTCTAGGTTAAAAGCCTTGAACCAATAAAACAGGACCAATAATTCAATATATATAGGTTAAAAGTCTTGAATCAATAAAATAGGACCAATAATTCAATATATCTGGGTTGATAACCTTGAACCAAATTAAAACTGGACCAAACATGTTTCAGCCTCCAAAGCCTTCCTCAGTGGTCAGATTGTTGTATATACGTGCACACTATGACATATAAACATATTTTAGTGCCAAGGCAGGTTGATTATAAGGATGAAAATGAATAAAAATAAAATTATTCAATAATTTATACATGAAAAATAAACAATTTAACGACATAAAGCTTTTAAAAAATGTTTTTGGAATGCATTACTCAGATTTCAAATATCCTGTGTGACAAAAGAATTAGCTTGTATGAGGGTTTTCTTAAACTTTTAAGCACACATATCCAAGGAATGCAGATTCTGTAAAAAAATGTATATAACAAAGTTAATCAAATGAGAAATTAATTCCAATTAATTAGGGACCCAACAAATTGCAATAACCTTGAACTACACTGAAATCTTAAAATGTATCAGATTATATAGATGCATGATTTTTGACTTCAAATATTCACCAAGGGTGGATTGTGCCAATGTTTTTAGTCCCATCTTCTGGGACTACAACTGCTCTCCAGGCAACAGAAATAATTTCTCCTGAAGAAAATGACTACTTTGGAAGGTAGACTGGATGCCATTATACTCCTCCGTAAGTCTAAAGTCCCTCTCCTTGCCTTGGCCCCCATAGTGGATAAAGGTGGGGTATAAATGAAGCTTTTGACTGTGTGGATCACAACAAACTATGGCAGGTCCTTAAAGAGATGGGAGTACCAGACCACCTCACATGTCTCTTGAGAAACCTGTATAAGGGCCAAGAAGCAACAGTTAGAACCGGATATGGAACAACTGATTGGTTCAGCATAGGAAAAGGAGTACGACAAGGATGTATATTGTCACCTTGCTTATTTAATATATATGCAGAGTACATCATGCGAAATGCTGGCCTAGATGAATCACAAGCGGGAATTAAGATTGCTGGGGAAAAGATCAACAACCTCAGATATGCAGACGATACCACTCTAATGGCAGAAAGTGAAGAGGACCTAAAAAACCTCCTGCTCAGAGTAAAAGAGGAGAGCACAAAACTGGGCTTGAAGCTCAACATCAAAAAAACTAAGATCATGGCATCCGGCCCCATCACTCCTTGGCAAATAGAAGGGGAAGTCGTGGAAGTGGTGACAGACTTCACGTTCCTGGGATCCCAGATCACCGCAGACTGTGACAGCAGCCATGAAATTAAAAGACGCCTGCTCCTTGGGAGGAAAGCGATGGTGAACCTAAACAGCATGATAAAAAGTAGAGACATCTCCCTGCCAACAAAAGTCCGTATGGTCAGAGCAATGGTATTCCCAGTAGTCATGTATGGCTGCGAGAGTTGGACTATAAGGAAGGCCAAGCGCCGAAGAATAGATTCTTTTGAACTATGGTGCTGGAGAAGACTCTTGAGAGTCCCTTGGACTGCAAGAAGATCAAATCAGTCAATCCTAAAAGAAATCAACCCTGACTGTTCCCTGGAAGGCCAGATAATGAAACTGAAGCTCAAATACTTTGGCCACCAAATGAGAAGGGAGCACTCACTGGAGAAGACCCTGATGCTGGGAAAGATTGAAGGTCAAAGAAGACGGGGACGGCAAAGGATGAGATGGTTGGACAGTGTCATCGACGCAACGAACATGAAATTGAGCCAACTTCAGAGGACAGCGGGAGACAGGAGGGCCTGGCGGGAGCTGGTCCATGGGGTCGTGAAGAGTCGGACTCGACTGTGCGACTGAACAACAACAAAATAAATGAAGAAACTAAATAATAAATATAGCTGAAAATGGGAAACAGATAAAATGTTGTTGAATGAGAAGGAAAGAATGAGGAAGAAAAAGGGCAGAGGATATGGAGTTGCCAGGAGAAGAGGAAAACGAAATAATGTAGGGAGGGGAATATAGGGGAAAGTGATGTGCCCCCCCCCCAATTCCTTGCAGGTTCCCTAACAGGCAAGTGGGCCTTGCCCAGGAGTTGGCAACACAAAACTAAGCTATAGTTTTCCTAGGCAGATGCTGCAGGGGGGCAACTGAAGACAGGAAGGTAGGTTGGCATTGGTTGGGAAGTAGAAAAGGAAGCAGGAAAACGGGAGAAGCTGTGGGAGCTTGCAGGGAGGAAAAGAGGAAATAGTGAGGGAGGGGGAAATGAGATGCTCCCTGCAACCCCTTGTGAGTTTTCACTTGTATTACCTAATGCTGAAATAGTTATAATGACCATACATGAAAAGCTAAAATTCATAAAATAAGTATAAATCACAAGGAATTTAAAATATTATAGCCTTTATAGCTATTGTTTTTTGGAAGGGCAAAAAGTAGGATTTTCAAGAACCTGCAAGCCCTGCAAAATGTTAGAGGGCAAATGCATGTTGCCTATTTCATGCAACTGAGCTTAATTAGACTGTTCCCTTCATTAAGGATTGCTGCCTCAGGACTTTTAAACAAATATTTTGCTGTTTTAGAATCAATAGGATTGCGTATCCATTCATTTTGCTGGCCGCTAATGAGATCAAAGCCCTGTTCTTTTCTAAGCAGAGGTGCATTTTTGATGACAATTTTAAACTCTCTTTCTAAGTAATTAATAATACCTGCATTTCTTGCTCATGTACCTGGGGTACAACAAAGTGCAGTGCACAGTCTTCATGAAAACAGGCATGCCCCTTTAAAGCAGGAGTAAGAAAGGTGGATAATGTGACCCGAAAGCAGGGATTTATGGATTTTAGTCTGATTTCAATCACAAAGATTCTGATCTTGGTATATGCATAGAATCATAGAATTAAAAAGTTGAAAGGGGCCTAAAGACTATCCAGTCCAACCTCCTGCACCATGCAGGAAGATCTAAAATATCCCTGACAAATGCTTGTTCAGTATTAATTTAAACACCTCCAAGGAGGCAGAACTAGAGATTTGAAGGCCCGGAAAAAACCGGAAAAATTCGGGGAAAAACCATTTTTTCCCGTTTTTTTTTTTCTGAAACTTTTTTGTTTTTTTCTGAAAAATTGGAAAAATTGAAAAAAAAGAAAAGGAAAAAAATTGATTATGGAACATTTTATTTTAATATGATGAATAAAATATTTTAAGACAAGGTGTTCAAATATTTTCCAAATCATTTCTTATATATATATGGTATCAGATTGATCTAATTTCTGTGCACTGAGGACAAGCAAGTCCTAGGTTACAAACTGAACTCTCCAATGCAAGAACAAGATGCATTTCTTTCTTTAGGAGGTGCTATTGTCAGAAGAAAATAAAAAGGTTTCAGTTTTGTTTTTGCATGTGGGTGGGTATTTTGTTTGTAATAATTGTTTGGATACACTATATTTTTAATATGCTAGTTGTGATAATTTCATGCCAAGTAAAAATGTCCATAGTCATATTTTATGTTCCTAAAGTAACAGAATGACTTTCAATTTAGAAAAGACAAAAGAAATGCTAATGTAGCATTTTTTCCAATTTTTCCGAAAATTTCCATTTCCCCCCGAAAAAAACTGGGGGGGAAATGGGGTTTTTTCCGAGCTTCAAAATTTCCAGAAATTTTACATCTCTAGGCAGAACCCACAGTATCTCTGGGCATCTGATTCCATTGCTGAACTACTCTATTGTTGAAAGATTTTTCTAATATCCCGCTAGTATCTCCCCATCCATAATGTAAACCTATTATTGGCCCCGGTCACACGCGCAGGAAACTGCGGGGGAGAAGTGTGGCTGTTTGCCCCGGGGCAAACTAACACGCAGTAAAGTGATCATACCTCCTGTGGAGGTTCTGTGGAGGTACCGTGGAGCTTCCGTGGTTACGGAGAGGCGTCGATCACAACACATGCCTGCGCGCAACGAAGAAGCGCGCGGCGCGGCGAACTGGGTTTCTTTTTTTGTGTACACTACGAATGCGCATGCTCCGTTGAGTGCTTATGCGCAACCACAGAAACTTGGGGAAAAAAAAACCTTCTTCGCAAGGGGACATGGACGGGCGCCGGATGCCACCGGAAACGCGATCAGACGCCCGCCCTTGCCCCGCAGTTTCCGGAAACTAGTACCTCCGAGGTACTAGTTTTTTGCTCCGTTTTATCGGCGGTTCGCCACAGTTCAACCACGGGAGCTCTACGCTCCCCAGATGTTGCCGTGTGATCGTGCCAGGTAACTCCGCCTCTCTTCCGTCTATTTAGCGTGGCTTCTGCTCCGTGTGAACGGGGCCATTATGTCCTATCCTCACTGCCAACTGAAACAGCACCCTACCCTCCTCTAAATGACAGCCCTTCAAATACTTAAAAAGAGTAATTATATCCTCCTTCAACCTTCTCTTCTCCAGGCTGAACATTGCCGGTTCCTGTAGCCTTAGTAAGACCTAGTCTCCAAAACCCTAATCACTCTTGTTGCTCTCCTCTGCACTTGCTCTAAAGTTTTTATGTCTTTCCTATAAGAAGTCTTCTAGAACTGGAGAATAATACTCAAAGTGGGTCCTAACTGGTGCTGTGTACAGTGGTACTAGTACATCTTGTGTCCTAGACACTACATATCTGTTGATACACCCTAATATTGAATTTGCCTTCTTTGTTGCCACATCACACTGGCTACGCATACTCAATTTGCAGTCCCTCCCAAAACCCAAGAACCCATTCACACACACTGCTACCCAGAAAAGTATCCCCCATGCAGTACGTGTACATAACATTTTAACTACACAGTTGCAAAACCTTACATTTATTTCTATTCAATCTCATCTGCCCATCCCCCCCCAAAGTATCCAAGTCTGGTTGTGGTTTATCATCTGGTGTGTTCACTACCCAACCCAGTTTGCTGTCATCTGCAGATGTACTGTATAGTCCCTTCACATCTTCATCTAGATTGTTGATATAATATTAAAAAGCACTGGGCCCCAAACTGAGCCCTGCAGCATCCCACCAGATACCAACCTCCAACAGTCAAGGAACCATTAACTACCACTCTCTGGGTGCATTTATCCAACCAATTTCTTATCCACCTAACAATCTAAAATCTAATGCTCAGCCCTTCAACTTGGCAATCAAAACATCATGGGGTACCATATCAAATGCCATACTAAAATCAAATGCCATACAGTAGCTACAGCCTCCCCACAATCTACCAAACCTGCCACCCAATCAAAAAAAGGAAATGAGATTAATCTGACAGGACCTGTTAGGGACAGATCCATGCTGAGTACTATTTATCACCAAATTATTCTCTAGATGTTTACTAATCAGCCCTTTTAAAATCTGTTTCAAGACTTTCCCTGTGACAGAGGTTAAATTAACTGACCTACAGTTTCACAGATCATCCTTCCTCTTCTTTTTAAAAACTGGAACATTAGCCCTTCATCAGTCACCTGGCACATCGCCCATCTTCCAAGAGATAAATGGATAATTAGGGGTGGCCACAAGCCGCATTTTTACTGAACCATGAACCAAACCATGAACAAATATGAACCGGGAGGCTGGTTTGCAAACCAAACTGGTTTGTAGTGGTTTGTAACCCCTGCTTTCTGCTTCCTGCCACTCATCGGTTTTTATGAAGATCAGAAAGCAGGGGTTTAAATGATTTCTGCTTTCTGCTCTTCACAAACCACCACAAACTGCCTTAACATTTGTGGAAATTGTGGTGGCTCTTCAGTTCATGAATTTCGGTTTGCGAACCACAAATTGGCCCAAACTCATGTTCATGAGCCAATTCATGCCCATCCCTTGTGCCAATTCCCCAGTTAGTTCTTTAAGCACTCTCAAATGGACATCATCTGACCCTTATACCCATCCAAAGGATCCAGATATTTCTGAATAATCTCTGTATCTATATCCACATACAAACCCAAATCCTGCACACCACTGTGTCCAGATGGACCTCTATCGTTCTTCAGAGGCAAAATAGGCTTTAAGATTCTCAGCCTTTGCTTTATCTTCCATCAAGTTTTGTCCATTTTCACCCAGTAGCTGACTTACCTTCTTCACACTTCATTTAATGCTCGCATAAGTAGAAAAACAAAAATGAAAATCCCTTTTTATTATGAGCTTGCCTGGCCAATCTTAGCTTGTTCTGAGCTTTGGCCTGCTGCTTAATATCCACCCTACAGCATTTAGCAATCTATAGATACTGTTCATTGGTATGCTTTTCCTTTCATTTTTTTTTTCTTTCAGCCCATCTTAGATCTCTGTATTCATCCATATCATGATAATCATGTTTCCAACTTGTTGAAACAGCAATAGCTTAAGCTTATAACAACCCACGTTTTAAAAGAACCCAGCCTTCACTTGCCCCTTTCCCTTCTAACACTTTTCCTCATGGAATCCTTCCCATCTTCTCTCTAATTTGCTAAAATCAGCTCTGCTAAAATCCAGCATACATTTTTGGCTACAAGCAGTCTTAATATCCCATAAAAGAGATCATTCTAACAACATATTATTGCTTCCCCCAGCATTCCCTCAACTCTCACCTCCTCTACCAGCTCTTCCCTATTAGTTAAAATCAAATCTGAAATAGCTGTCCCCATAGTCACCTCTTCTACTTGTTGAGAGAAGGAAGTTATCCTGCAAACAAAGCAAGAAATTTCATGACCCTGGGCACTTGGCAGAGTAAGTATTTCAACACACATCAGGAAAATTAAAATAATCTGTAACCACTAGATCATATTGTTTGGACACATTGGCCAGTTGTCCCAAAAGGAGAGCATCCTCCTCTTCTCTCTTATCAGGCAATCTATTAGCAACTGTAACTACAATACCATTGGTCTGTCCATTCCTTATTCTGACCCAGTCATTTCCACAGAACCATTACATTCATCATCCAGTATTTCCTGACAGTCATACCCTTTCCTAATGTACAAAGCCACACCTTTTCCTCTCGGAGGAAAGTTTTTTAAAAATTCACTGCGACACTCCAGTCATGATAATCATCCCACCAAGTCTCCATAATGCCACATCTCCATAATATCCTTCCATCTGGATTATAAATTCAACTCCCTCCTGCTTGTTCCCTATAATTTGGGCATCCCCTAGGCCTGGCATCCCCATGTCCTTTTGGCTTCTCCATCAACTTCCCAAATGCCTCCCTCTCATCAAATCCCTCTCTAAATCAAAGCTCTCCAGCAAACAGCTTCATTCCCCTTTAACATCAATATAAAGTTCTCCAAATGAATCTAGCCAAATGCTGACCAAACACATTGTTCCCCATCCTCACAAGCAGACCATCCTCAAGGAATCCTTATCCATGATACCTAAAAGCCAAATTGTTCTGGCAGGGACCACTATCTCAACCATCAGTTTATCTCCAAAATCTGCTGCATCCTCCACCTTCCTCTTCCTCTACAGGAAAGATTGAGGAAAATGCAGTCTGAACTCTCAGATCCTTTAACCATCTCCCCAAATTCTTATAATCCATTTTAACATGCTCAGTGGAGATCAGCCACATATTCATTCCCACATGAATCGTAACAAGGGGGTGATAATCGGTAGGATTAATAAATCTCATCCTCCTATCCATGATGTTCCTAATCTTCACCCCAGAAAAGCAACACAGCTGCTGAGTCAAGGGATTCAGCCTGGAAACATGTTCCAACCCCCTTGGCAGGGAATCGCCAGCGACCAGCACCTTCCCTTTTGTCACTCCACTGCGAGTAGTAGATTTCCATTTAATCTCCCCACTTCCTTGTTCAGGCCCATGATGATCCAGTTTTGCCACTTAGATCTTTACTTACATATTCTGTTACTTACTGAAACAATTGCTATATTTTTATAGTGAGAAATTGGAATTAATCTCACCTTCATTCAGTTACTGCAACTAGTGTCCAGTTTTGTTTATTTGCTCAGAGACATTCCAGCAGAACAAACATGTCCCTTGCAGTGCTTCCATTAAATTAGTCATCACGGGAATGCAGTTCCAGCTTTCCTTTTGGAGGAAACAATACCCATTACATGAATGTTTAGTAGTCTATAGTGTTCAAAATAAAGAATACTGAGTGGCTGTTAAACATAGTCACAGCCCCACTGAAGCAAACGGGGAGTGATATTTGACAATTATGACCTACACATGTTTTTCTTTTACAATGGTTTCCATAATCCCAAATACAGATCTGTGTTCTGCCATAACTGAAAGAACTTTAATTTTTATTCATGGGGAATAGCGAAATGTATTTCAGTCTCTTCTTAACTCTATTTACAAGCATTGTTTGCTTTCAGTACAAGCTTGCAAAGTACAAAGTCTTTTAATGTTTACATTAAAGATCAAATAGAGTGCTGATTGAGTGCAGATGAAGAACTCAGGCTTTGAATAGATTCCATTTGTAAACAGAGAATTGTGCAAAGTTTAATATTGTTGCTGATGATAGATGTAGATTGTCTGACAGGTATGAAAATTATTTCTTGACAAACGGACACTTATGCAAGAAGTAAAAACCACTGTTGCCAACTATTGAACTATTTGATTCAGCAACCTTACCCCTGTTCACACTTATTGTAAATAAGTTCTTGATTTCTCTCTTTCTGAGACTGTTAGCATATGGAGAAACTTGAAAGCCAAACTTGAATAAAAATTAAGTGGCTTTTGTTATCACTACTGTTGCCATATCCAAAACTAACTCCATAAGGAATCATCTTACATTTATTTTGTATTGTTCTTCAGTGAGGGGTTTTTTTCAGTTTCGTTGAGCACACCTGTCTTTTTCTCCTTAGATTGATCTCGGTAATGTATGATCTCACTATACCATTATGCTGGGATGTCAGCAAAGAGGAGCAAGTCAGCTTTCTGGTCCAATTTTGCAAATCATTACAATAAGATACTTTAAAAGTCTCCTACCAACCTTATGAGCAGATTCTGAGATTCAGCACTAGCTTATACACTGGGTTAGACCTAACCATTGGTGATGAGGTATGCTTCCTTTCTCTTGGGTAGCATAGATCAGCCACTCTAGAAACTAATTCAGGCTGGCACAGCAAAGGAAAATTACTAGAGTTATCGGTAATAGTTTATTACTTGGCAAGGGTAACTTCTCTACATTTAGGTGTTAACAAAAACAGTCCAATGCAATGTTTTGCCTAAACTTAGGCATTAAATGATAATTTTGTGATCTGTGGAAGTGGTCATTGGTTATAGTAGGCTCCTCTGTGAGTAGCCAGAAGCAAAAAATTTTTGCACAAAAATATTGTATAGCCTCTTGAAATGTGGTGTGTGTGTGTGTGTGTGTGAAAGAGAGAGAGAGAGAGAGAGAGAGAGAGAGAGAGAGAGAGGTGCTGGCAGTCACAACTGACTTATGGCAAACCAATAGGATGAACTAGAGGACTGTGGAGTGGACTCCAGGATAGGTAGATAAGGAACTGCTTGGAGAACTGCACTCAGAGTAGTTTTCAATGGCATTTCATCTGAATGGAGGGAGGTATCCAGTGGGGTGCCACAGGGCTCAGTTCTAGGCCTTGCACTTTTCAATATTTTTTATAAATGATCTGGATGAGGGTGTGGAGGGGCTACTCATTAAATTTGCAAATGAATTGGGAGGAACAGTGAACATGCCAGAAGATAGAGATAGAATTCAACAAGATCTGAACACACTGGAAAACTGGGCAGATGTGAACAAGATGCAGTTTAACAAGGCTAAGTGCCAAGTTCTACATCTGGGTAACAAAAATGAGGAACACAAATACTGGATGGGGGATGCACCTCTGGGTAGCAGTGTGCGTGAACACGATCTTGGAGTACAGGTGGATCGTAAGTTAAATATGAGCAGCTAGTAAGATGCAGCAACAAAAAAGTTTAATGTGATATTGGGTGTATCAACAGAGACATAACATCCAAATTGCAAGATGTCATAGTCCTGCTGTACACTGCATTGGTCAGGCCGCACCTGGAGTATGTGTGCAGTTCTGGAGGTCTCACTTTTCAAAAGGTGTGGACAGAATGGAGTGGATGCAGAGGAGAGTGACGGGGAGGATCAAGAGCCTGAAGCCCTATGAGGAAAGGCTGAGGGACTTGGGAATGTTTAGTCTGGAGAAGAGGACGGGGAGATATTCTTTAAGTATTTAAAGGGCTGTCACTTAGAGGAGGGCAGCGAGCTGTTGTCAGGCCATTTGGCTTGCGAGAGGAAATAAGACACAGCATGTTATCAGAAAGACATCACAGGAGAAGGCATAGATTATAGAAAGCAGAAATCAAAATTTCTATACACAGGGAAAGGAAAGAAGCTCACAGGGGACCTCCCCCGGATGCTCCTCTACATGCCCTCCAGGTTGTTGTTTTGAATTTCTGTAAACA
Organism: Gekko japonicus; assembly: GCF_001447785.1. NCBI lineage: Eukaryota > Metazoa > Chordata > Lepidosauria > Squamata > Gekkonidae > Gekko > Gekko japonicus. The sequence goes on from NW_015173677.1 coordinate 308,349, forward strand.
TTTTGATTGAGTGGAAACTGTCTGGAAATATCTTCACTCACAAACTGGCACGAACTTCCATAAACAACTTGGAAGTTCATGGAAAGTTCATGCAAGCTGACCTGCCACGAACTTGACTTCATGAAGCACAAATCAGCCAAAATTTGTCATGAACTTTAGTTTGTGAGTGGGTTTGTGCCCATCCCAATTTCTAATAGTAACATTGAAACATTCATTATCTGTCTCAAAGTTGCAAAAAGCATGTAACAGAAAAGCAATATCATTGTGTTACATTTTACATGCATCATCTTGGACTATGAATGTGAGTCTGTCCACAGGGGAAAAAAATGTTCATTGGTTGAGATGCATTACATTTACAGCTGTTCACTGTAAACATCAAGTTCTATATGATTTTGTTTGCCCAAGTTGTACTTTTATATTTTTTCCTCAGCTGTGGTAGAAAATTGGGCTTAAAATTCTAGGTAATTGGTGTAGATGGATGTCTTCTGAGACCTTTTAAGCATGCAACCTCAGTAAAACATCCTAGGGTTGTCAGCTCTGGGTTGGGAAACACCTGGACATTTGAGGGGGGGTGGAACATAGGGAGGGTGTGGTTTGGAGAGGGGAGGGGAGGGAACTCAGTGGGGTATAATGCCATAGAGTCCAGTTTCCAAGGCAGCCATTTTCCTCAGGGAAACAAATCTTTGTCATCTGGAGACAGTTGTAATTCTCCAGCAACTGCCTGGAGGTTAGCAGCCGTAAATATCACACTCCTAAACATTAGATTTCTGAAATGGTGTCACATTGCTTAATTCTGTACTGATGAACAGATAATTGGCACAGATTCTGTTTTTTGGAGCACAAAGTGTGCTGGCCTTCTTACTGGAAATAATGTGATGCTTAAATTCCAGTTCATCTAATTTACACTGGCTTCCTGTGCCATTTCTACTTAATCACATGAATGTGGTCTCCTTCCATTGTGTGAGAATGAAATTCTTATTTATGATAAGTGTGCTTTAGGTGTCAACGGTATCCTGCTTTTAAATCAGAGGCCAGTAAAAGTTGCTGGCATCTTTAGCACGTAAGACTATTTTATGTGTATTTTTTTATTTGACTTAGATGCTGCCAGTAGGAGTAGATACCATGTCCAGTGGTTTCCAGAATCTTGTACACACAATGAGACAAAGGGGCCTGAAAAATCCAGTGGTATCACATATGTAAGTGGAAGTTTAATCTTCTGACTAACTTGAAAACTGGAAATGCACACAAGGTAATGATCCCAAAAACACACACAAGGAAGTAATGTAGTCCTTGTTAAACCTTATTGAAAAGCTCTTAATCTTATTTGTGGTGTCTGTGCATCACACCTCTGGGATATAGTGCACCTGTGCTGACCCCAGTCTTAGAAATCAAAAGCAAAGGAAGTTTTCGCACCCGCTCCCCCGTCATGTGCAGGGCTCCAGTGCGCATAACTAGGGGAGGGGCACGACAATCCCACCAGTTTCTTTCTGACCACCGCGCTGTTAGGACCTCCCCACCCCGGTCGGTAGTTTCTCTTCATTTTTCAGCCTTTCTTCAGCAAATCTCTTACTTTACTTTTCGTCCATATTACCTGCAAAGGAACTATAGACTGGTTGTTTTTCGTGTTTGTGAGTACGCTGCTTCAGCACGCCTCCTTTACCCCCTGGTCTATGGCCAAACAGTGAGGCTTTTTCAAACGCTGTTTGGAATGCAGCAGTAAGATTGCTCCCCCGGACGGACACTCGCTTTGCTTATTGTGCCTCGGGGAAGCCCATTGAGTGGACTCTTGCACCCACTGTTCTAAATTCTCACAGCAAACAAGACAGAACAGAACTGCCAGACTACACACCGCGTTACTAGAATTGGCCCTTTTGCTGATGGCATTGTCTCAGGATACTTCTGGCATACTTCAATGTTGACGGCTGCATCGGGGTCGACAATTGCCGTATCTCCGACCCTGATCAACATCGAGGTCGATCGACCAGTATTGAAATGCTCGTCAGCAATGTCCCACTCCGAAGCCCATACTCCTGCCAAAGTACGCCGGGAGGGCAAGGACTCTAGGCCTGTCAAGCATAAAAAGCACAAGAAGGGCTCTCCTTGTAAGGTTCCATCGACTCTGCATCAACAGTCGGAACCAGTGCCGGCAATTGGAGCTCCGCTGTTTGACTCCTCGGGCCATGGCCAGCTACAGGGTGCCTCATCCTCACCTATGCTGTGCTCTATCCAGCTCACCGACTCTGAGCATGACATGGACTTGACTTAGGTTTCCAGATCCTCCAGTGTCGAGAGCCGTCGATTGGGACATGGGGCTCTTGTCTCCACACATCACTCCCCGCACCAATCCCTGAGCGATGAGCGGGACCTACCATCGGGACAATTTTCTCTGCTACCGATTCCTTGGGATCAATGTCAATGGCAATACCTGTGTGGAGCCTACCCCTGGCTACGAACATACCTTGGCTCTCATCACGCATGCCCATGGAATGGGACTGATAGTCTTTGTCGTCCAGGCTTTCTCAATACCGGGACCCTCCCCAAGCCCCGGATTTCGCACAGCCATGACCATCAATACCGACAGAGTCATATCCTAAGCAAAGGCTTACGGCCACTGAGACAGCAAAACAGTCGATACTGATGCCATCAACACCAGGAATTCCAACTTTGTTTTCAGAACCGTCAGAGCGCTCGGGCACTTCTGACGCTTCCAGATGTTCAGAGGATGATGGTCCAGAAAACCCACCTGGCCCCTCTCCACCGCAAAACGTAGCCGAAGACCTTCCGATTTCCCCATCAGAGCACCTGGATGCCTATGGGGAATTCATAAAATGCATGGCTAATACTTTGGCTTTGTCAATGGTTCAACCCCCACCTACCGTTACAGATTCTGTGTTCGATATCATCCAAATGGATACATCGACAGCAATGGCTCTTCCCATGACTTCCATCTTACTACAGGCCACTAAGGCTTTGTGATCTCACCCGGCCTCCCCCCCCCCAAAATCTCCAGCAGCAGGATAGACCATATGTACAAGGTCCAACATACAGGTGCTGAATTTTTATTCCCGTACATCGACGACTGGTTGTTGTTAGCAACCTTGAAATCCACTCTCCTTCGTCACATCAACTTTGTCCTAGACTCCCTCAGTGAGCTGGGGCTCTGTGTGAATATGAAGAAGTCCATGCTGTGCCCTTCCCAAACAGTCCAATTTATTGGGGCCATACTGGACTCTACTAGGATGTGAGAGTGATCTGGCTGCGACATATGTCACCCCATTGATCGCCAGTGTTAATTTGGCTGATCTGGCTGGCTAGGCAGGTGTCCCCTACCTACGTCACTGCTCCATGTGCGTGACGGCATGCGCAGAACGTCTGAATAATAATGATATCAGGATGCTGTATCTGAGCTATATACAGTGGCTTTTATTTACAGTTATTTACACAGTCCATTCCACCATGCGGTATCCCAGGTTCATAGAACTGACCGACAAGGTGCTTCGCAATACACTCTTCCACTGGTGTGGAACACTTGCCTCTGGACTACATTACATATATACAGTACTTGCACCAATCAGAGTCATTTTGCCAACTCATGGTGACATAGTTAATTAGCTGATGCAACCTAGTGCAACTTGCATCTGGTGACCCTGTCACATGACAGTCTTACCTGTCACCCAGATCAGTTTAATCTGACATGTGTGCATCATTGGCTGTCATCTTGCATACATATAATACAATATGCCAACACGCCTCCCAAGATACAGCCTATACAAATGATAGTTTACTTTTTAACACTTTAAATCTATTTACAGGTACACACTTTGTAAATAAATCAGCCAGGTTATCCTCAGAATTACAGTACTGAATGTTAATAAAATTTGTACACACAGCAACCCTTACATTCTGATACCTGATTGTGATGTGTTTACTTCTGGTTTTTACCCCTTGATTTTTAGCCAACTGAGCAGCTGCCAAGCTGTCACAAAAAACCTTGATAGGTAAATCACACTTTATGCAAAAGTCTTTTAATAATTGGTGAAACCATTCCAACTGAATAATTACATCACTTATAGCGGAGAATTCCGATTCACAGGAACTTAATGAAATATGTGCCTGTTTGATTGATTTCCATCCCACCAGGGCACCTAATACAGAAATTGTGAACCCTGTGGTCGACCTTGAATCCGGCCTTTCCCCCCAACTTGCATCACTGAAGGCTGACAGACCGTCTGTTTGTGCATCCACCTTTAGCACTAATTTTTCACTTGCTGTGCCCTTAAGGTACCGGAGCACTCTTTTTGCTGCAACCCAGTCTCTTTGATAAGGACATTGACATTGTTGACACAACCAATGCACAGCTATAGAGATATCTGGCCTTGTGCAGCATGACAAATACAGTAGAGACCCAACCAACGATTGATATAACTGTTTGTGAGGAAACATTTCTCCCTGCTCCTCTTTTAGGTAGTTTACTGTTACAGGCGTCTCAGTAACGTGAGCTTCACTCATGCCAAACCTTTCAATGAGCTGCAAGATCTTTTGCTCTTGGCAAAGAGTGTAATTACCTTGTTCATTCTTGCTTATCTGTACACCCAGATAACTCTGTATTTCGCCCAGATCCTTCATGTTAAACACTGATCTTAATGTTTCTGTAAACCAGTCCAATTGTTGTTGTGACGTGTACAATAAACAAAGGTCATCTACATAATAAAAGAGCCAGTAAAGCTGTCCTTTTAACTCTTTGCTGTATAAACATGGATCAGCTATACTCTGTTTGAAACCTTTATTTACCAGAGCATTATGAAGACATCGTCCCCATTCAAACGCGCTCTGCTTTAACCCGTAAAGAGCTTTGTTTAACCTTAGAACAGATGTATCAGACCCTGAATGAAACCCAGGTATCTGTTCCATGTAAATTTCCTCTTTCAAAGGAGCATTCAAGTACGCGGTTTCAATATCAAAGTGTCTCACTCTCATCCCCTTTGCTGCAGCCGCAGCCAGAGCAACCCTTATTGTTTCATTTCTGACCGTGCTTTGAAAAGTTTCATCATAATCTTGATATTGCCTCTGATCAAAGCCTTTACCGACCAGACGTGCTTTGTAGAGCACCTCACCATTCGGCTTGTGTTTTAACTTGTAGAGCCATCGACACCCAATTGCCTTCCGTTCCCTAGGCAACTCAGTGGGAGTAAATACCTCGTGTGCTCTGAGAGACTGATACTCAGTTTGCATTGCTGCTTCCCAAGCCTGGCGTTCGGTAGCTGCTAGAGATAACACTTCAGTGTATGTTTCAGGTACCTTTACAAATACATTATTTATACCATATCTCTGAGGTGGTATTCCCTTAGTAATTCTTGTAGACACTCTGGGTATTTGTGGAGAACCTGAACCAGTATCAGAGACTTGCGGTGCTGCTTCGGCACCTTCCTGCTTCACCTCTGTTCCCCCTGTACTGTCAGTAATTGGTAACATGATCTGCTGGGGAGTTTCATTAGCATGAATGTGTGACCAGTTGGCATTCTCGCAAAAATTTGCAGACCTGCTGAATACCAACATGTTGTGAGCGTTCACAAAACGATATGCTTTCATTCCAGTTTGATAACCAATGAAAGTTAATTTTTGTGCCCTGGGACCTCCCTTTCTTCTTTGCTTTAAAGGTATGTTCACCCATGCCTTTGACCCAAAAATTCTTAGGTGCTTCAAAGAAGGATTTTTACCATAGAGAGCCCTATAGGGAATGTCTTCAATTGTTCTACACCAAACTCTGTTGACATTGTAGGTGGCACATCTCAAGCACTCTGCCCAAAAGGACTTTGGTAAACCAGAATCTAATAACATAGAGTGCATCACCGTTTGTATAATTCCTGCTCGTCTTTCCACAATGCTATTTTCCTGAGGACAGGCTGTATTAGCCACTCTGTGTTCAATACCTTGTGCCTTTAACCATTTTTGCAAATCAGTAGCCATAAATTCACCTCCAAAATCAGTTTGAAGCTGCTGAATTTCTGTTCCTAACTGTTTTTGCACCTTTTTTGCCCATGTCTTAATTAATTCACATACCTCTGATTTCCTCTGCATAGGAAATGACCAACAGTACCTGCTGTGGTCGTCAACAATCAAAAGCCCATATCGTTTACCCGATAAGCTATTTTGATAGGGTCCTATTACGTCGGCGTGTACTAGGGCCAATACTTTATCTGTGGACCTTTGACTAGCCTTAGCTACTGGGTGTGTGCGTGATTTACTCTGCTTGCATATATCACAGTCTAAGTACATTTGGCATTTCTTTAACCTATCATGCCCTAGACATGCAAACGTTTTCTCTAATGTTGAGAATGACATGTGCCCCAGCCTTCTATGGTACATGTGGATACATTCATCATGCAATGCTTGATTGCTAATTACAGTTTTCACTTGCCCTGGAACGTTATCAAGAATATATACACCATTCTCCACTTTGCCAGTGGCAAGGACCTTATCTGCCTTCTGTATCACACATTGCTGTTCAGTAAATGTTACCCTGAACCCAGCTTTAGTTAATTCACCGATGCTTAATAAGTTGTGTTGGAGGCTAGGAACGCATAACACATTTTCAAAAGCATGATTCAAACAATGAAAATAAATTGTTCCTTGCACATTTGCTGATGCTGGTGCACCATCAGCCAAACTCACGTGTGCTGGACTAGCTGGCTGAGAGTCAGTCAGCAAGCTTGCGTCCCTTGTGAAATTCTGGGATGCGCCAGAGTCCAGGACCCATTTGTCCCTTTCAGAAGACCCTGACGCTGTCACCAATGTTGCTTGATGGGTGGCCACATGTTGAGGCTTGACACCGCCTCCGTCCTTGAGAACGTTGGTGGCCCTTTCTTTCTTCCGCGGGCAAAATCTTTTGATGTGGCCGGTTTCATTGCACAAAAAACATCTGCGTGCCTTCACGTGTAGAAGCGAAGATGCTTTCTCATCCTGTCGCTGACTCGTATGCTGCAGGCTGGCTAAACACCTGCTTTGGTTGGCTTGCTTCCCAGAATAGCTGGCTTGCTTCCCGGAGTAGCTGGCTGCCGTCCCGGACCTGCTGGCGTTGTTCCCAGGATGGCCGTTTGCCAACTCCCTCTGCCGGCCCCTCTGTTCGGCTTGAAGCAATCTTCCGGTCACATAATCAATTGAAAGATCCTCGGGCTTTACCCCTTCTAGAGCTGCCAGGGTCGGCTCAAAGGATTCAGGCAAAGAGCACAAAATTGTGTAGACCTGGTCTTCTTGAGAGATTTGTTTGCCCCTCTCAGTAAGAAGTTGAAAGCACTCATTTAAAGAGTCTAAGTGCCCTCTTAAATCATCTCCTTCTGCCATAACAGTCCTGTACAATCTCCTCAGGAGGGTAATTATTGAGCCTGAGGTTTTTTGTACATAAATATTTGCCAGAGCGTCCCATGCCTGCTTTGCCGAGGTCTTCCCAAATAGATAAACCAGCTGTGAGTCCGATACACTCAAGACTATAAAAGCCAGTGCCTTGTCTATTTGTATTTTCTCCTCTGGCGTGGGAGCCGCTGGGGGGGCTGAAACAAATGTCCACAGCCCTTCCTTTACAAGGAAGTGCTGCATCTTCATAGCCCACACTGTATAATTGGCGTAACTCAGCTTTTCAACAAACACGGCTGTTGGAGCCAAAGCCATGCTGATAAGCTCACCGGTTCCACTTGGTATCTGCTGCTGGACGGCGTCCTCTGTCTCTCCCGCCTCCTCCGAGCCGGACTGGGACGAGCTGTCGTCCGTGGACTGTGTTACTGCCTGGAAGACGTCCTCTTCCTCCTCCGAAGACATGCACGCTGTAGCTCACCAATTTGGACCTGGCAGACTTCCTCAGCTCAGTGCAGCCTTCTCCAACTGTACTCCAGCTCAGTAGCGCACCTCTGGGCCCATAACCCTGACGGCATGCGCAGAACGTCTGAATAATAATGATATCAGGATGCTGTATCTGAGCTATATACAGTGGCTTTTATTTACAGTTATTTACACAGTCCATTCCACCATGCGGTATCCCAGGTTCATAGAACTGACCGACAAGGTGCTTCGCAATACACTCTTCCACTGGTGTGGAACACTTGCCTCTGGACTACATTACATATATACAGTACTTGCACCAATCAGAGTCATTTTGCCAACTCATGGTGACATAGTTAATTAGCTGATGCAACCTAGTGCAACTTGCATCTGGTGACCCTGTCACATGACAGTCTTACCTGTCACCCAGATCAGTTTAATCTGACATGTGTGCATCATTGGCTGTCATCTTGCATACATATAATACAATATGCCAACAGTGCGACCCTCCTGAAGCTGTGCACTTGGTCGAAGAGGACGACCATCCCAGATAGGAGTGTACCGTTCTTCAGTCAAAGGTATACTGGACTCTACTGTATGCAGGCCTTTTCTGCCTCCAAAACGGGCCCAGGACATCATTACCCTCATCCAACTACTTCGCCACCAGGGGTATGCCTCTGCGAAGCAGGTTCAGCATCTCCTGGGGCTGATGGCAGCCATAACAACGGTAATCTTGTTTGCCTGGCTACGTATGAGACGTCTTCAGCTGTGGTTTCTCAAAGTATTTCAACCTCAATGTCACTCTTAGTCCCATCGTTTCTTCCTTCTGCCCCTGGTTCTCACCTCCCTCGACTGGTGGGACAACCCACAGAAGCTTGTGGCTGAGGCACCATTCCACCCCCCCACCCATTCACTGATGATCACAGCGGACGCATCCTTTTGGGGATGGGGAGCACATCTGAATGGACTGTGTGTGGAAGCTGCTTGGGAGGCCTCAATGGCCGGCAAGCATATAAACTTCCTAGCCACCAAATATGCCCCCCAGTTCTTTCTTCACCTGATCGCCCACCAGATGGTGGCGATATTGACAGACAATACCACAGCTTTGTGCTATCTCTATCACCAGGGCAGCACAGTCTCCAGAAGTCTGTGCAGGTTGGCATTAGAGATCTGGGACAAATGCCAGTCTACGGGCATTTTCTTGGTGGTGGCACATCTGGGCTCCCTCAACATAACTGCAGACTTCCTCAGCAGGGGAGGAGCATCCCTCCACAAGTGGGAACTCAACCTGAAGTATCTTCAATGGGTGTTCGACAGGTGGGGGCATCTGGATGTGGATGTATTTGCGACACGACAGAACAGAAAGTGCTGTCTGTTCTGCTCCAGGGCAGGGATGGACCCTCTATCGCTAGGGGACAGACTTCTATACCCGTAGTACCACCAACACCTCTGTCTCTTCCCACCAATTCCTCTCCTCACCAGAGTGCTTCACAAGATAACGTTGGAAGTCCCTCACTGTATACTCATGACCCCATGGTGGCCCAGACAACATTGGTTCCCCACACTACTTCATCTCTCCAAGGGCTCTTTCATTCATTTCCCGATGGCACCGAACCTTCTCCTGGCACAGTAGAGCCTGGTGCTTTATCGCGATGTCCCGCATCTCAAACTCACAGTGTGGAGGATCCTGTGAGGCTGAGTGGAGCATGTGTTACTGAACTGTCATAAACTCTCCACTCGCAAATCCTACAAGGGGAAGTGGGCAAAGTTTTTATCCTCCCTCACTGAGGTCAGTCTCCCATCTCCTCCTTCAGATCCTGTTGCTATTTGTAGTTTGGACATGGGTCTCAGTTACATGCCCGTTTGAACATGGGTCTCAGTTACACGTCCGTGAGGGTGTACCTGGCAGCAATCTCAGCACATAACCCCCAGATTGATGGCCATTTTGTTTTCTCGCACCCACTTGTTAAGCGTTTTTTGAAAGAGCTCATTTGCCTCTTCCCACCGTTGCGGTGCCCCACCCCAGCTTGGGACTTACTTCTAGCGCTAACCAGACATACCTGTAAGCCCTTCAAGCCAATGGCCACATGCAGCTTACAGCTCCTGTCATGGAAGACAGCTTTTCTAGTGGTCATAACATCCTCCAGGCGTGTGAGCGAATTTTCGGCCTTATGCCACAATCCACCCTACCTAGTTTTTCACCATACAGGTGTTACATTGGCTCCGGATGTTTCTTTTCTCCCGAAGATCATTTCAGAATTCCATTTACAGGTGGACATTGCTCTTCCTGTATTCTTTCCGGACCCTTGGGATGACTCCGAGCGTCAGCTTCATACGCTAAATGTGAAGAGAGCTTTGCTGTTCTATCTGAATAGGACCAAGAGGTTTCGTAAGTCACCTTCACTATTTGTCTCCTATGCCATGCCCTCGCTTGGCAACAAACTGTAAATCACAACGACTGTCTAAATGGATTGTGGAGACAATCAAGCTTTGCTACCTATTGGCTAAAAAACCACTTCCGGTGATGCTTCATGCGCATTCCACGCAGGCAGTAGCCACGTCCACAGCCTTCCTGAAGGGCACGTTGTTACCTGATATCTGCAATGCAGCAACCTGAGCTATGCCTCACATGTTCGTGAGGCACTATGCCCTAAATGTGCATCATCATCAGCATTCTGTGGTGGGATGGTCCGTGTTGCAGTCGGCATGTGTTTGAGGACCTCCAGTTCCCTCCTCCAGGTAGGTGTGTGTTTTGCTTGCTTCTCTCCCAGAGGTGTGATGCACAGAGAACATGAAGAAGATAAACAGGTTGCTTACCTGTAACTGATTATCTTCGAGTGGTCATCTATGCATTCACACCACCCACCCTCCTTCCCCTCTGCTGTCGGTCCTCCAAGTTGGTTTGTGACTGGTGGCAGTGGTCAGAAGGAACTGGTGAGATTGTTGTGCCCCTTCCCTAGTCATGTGCACTGGAGCCCTGCACGTGATGGAGGAGTGGGTGCGAAAACGCCCTTTGCTTCTGATTTCTACCGATTGGGTTCGGCACAGGCGCACTATATCCCAGAGGTGTGAATGCACAGATGACCACTCGAAGATCATCAGTTACAGGTAAGCAACCTGTTTTTATCTTCCATTCTTAATTGTTTTCAGGGGAATGGTAGCATAGTATGTTTGGTGCTATATTCACAGCAGGGTGCCAGTTATGGTCAAGAGGAGATGGGCAGATTCCAAAGTTTGTTTGTTTAAAATAATTGTATAAGTCCTCTCCACTGACAATGTCTAAGGCAGTGTCCAATTCATAAAACTAACTCATCTCCAAAATTCTTGGAAATGATGTATGATTATGGCTTATAGGTATGAACAGAACTGGAGAAGACAACTTAATCAAATGATAAACTATTTTACAAAAATGTTGTAATGAATCTTTTCTCTCATTTTCTAAATGCAGATAATTTTTATACAGACTAAGTGATTTTGATAGAGGTTGGGGCTGAGGATAAATTGAAGCCAGATTTGTTGTAGGGGGATGTAAAAGGTTTCCTAGATGTCATTTACCTATAAACTGTCTGTCTGCTTGTAGGAAAATTATATAATTCTGCAGAATCTGTCGTTTTCATGCAAATACAAAGTTACAGTCCAACCAACAAGGTCCAAAGGCCGGTTGAAGTCTGAAAGTATTTTCTTTACTACTCCATCTTGTTCTGATCTTAAAGGGAAAAAGCACATGCATATAAGCTGTCCTACTGAAGGCGGTAAGTAGATCTCCAACATCCAGAGTTCATTTGTAGGCACTCATGTTGGTTCTCTAAAATGTTCTGAAAAATTCAGAATAATTACAGAGGAGTTATTTCATATGGTAACTGCATATCCAAATACCATTATCTAAATTGCATGCTATTGTAACATCAATATGATTTCATATCTTCTCTACTTTACTTTTTCAAAGTAACAAAAATTACTATAGTATAGTATAGCCTACAGAGAGGACACTTGTACAAGTAAAACCCCTCATGTGGTAATAACGTAGAATTATGTTAGAGTTTAGGAATGCAGCATCTTTCCTTTACCTCTTTCCAGTCCCTATGTAGTCACTGAAATGCATTTTACAACATTTATGTGTAACATAGAAGCCCTGTCCACATGTTACAGCGAACACACATATATCCTGTATGCGCAAGTGTACATCTTTGGTGTTTGTTTTTTTTTAAATAAAAGAGCCAATGCATTTTTACTTTACAAATGAAATCAGGGACCAGTACCTGAATCAATGTGGAATTGTGTGATAGGCAGGAATTTATCTGGTTTCCTTGTTACCTGAAACTACTTTGGAGTTGGGAGTAAGCAGTGAAGTGGCTAAGTTTGCGGATGCCACCAAGTTGTTCAGGGTGGTGAGAACCAGAGAGGATTGTGAGGTGCTCCAGAGGGATCTGTCAAGACAAAGCGAGTGGGCATCAAGATGGCAAATGAGGTTTAACATGGGCTAATGCAAAGTAATGCACATTGGAGCCAAAATCCTAACTATAAATAAACATTGATGTAGTCTGAACTGGTGGAGACCAACCAGGAGAGAGATCTTGGAGTCATGTTAGATAACTCACTGAAAATGTCAACTTAGTGTGCAACACCAATAAAAAAAGGAAATGCTATGTTGGGGATTATTAGGAAGGGGACTGAAAACAAATCAGCCAGTATCATAATGCCCTTGTATAAATCGATGACGCAGCCTCATTTGGAATATTGTATACAGTTCTAGTCACTGCACCTCAAAAAAGATATTATAGCATTGGAAAAAGTGCAGAAAAAGGCAACTAAAATGATAAAGTGGATGGAACACTCTCCCTATGAAAAAGTTTAAAGAGGTTAGGACTTGGAGAAATGACAACTGAGGGGTGACATGATAGAGTAATACAGAATTATGCATGGGATAGAGAAGGTAGAGAAAGAAGTACTTTTCTCCATTTCTCACAATACAAAAAATCGCGGGCACTCAGTGAAAGTAATGAGGAGTAGGTTTAGAACACATAAAAGGAAGTACTTCTTCACCCAAAGAGTAATTAACGTGTGGAATTCACTGCCACAAGAAGTGGTGGCAGCTTCAAGAAGGGATTAGATAAACGTATGGAGCAGAGGTCCATGAGTGGCTATTAGCCACAAGGTACAGATGGAACACTCTGGTTGTGGTCACACGCTCCAGTTGGTACGGAGGGGAAGCAAGCCTGTTTCCTACAGAGGAATTCGACTCACACATCCTTTGTAGCTGTGGGCTCAACCCATCACTGCCTGATCAGACGGCACATGGCCGAGTGTTGGGGTTTTTTTGCCTTTTGTTTCCCATGCACATAAATGAGGAGAATCGCACCTCTGCACTGAGGGTTCCCTATGGAGTATGCGATTATGCACAGACTGTGAAGGAGGGGGGGAAACGGCACATAGTTGGGATGGAATGATCAGACCATCCCTACGGCTTGAGAATGTGCTTGAGCGATCAGATGGGAAAGTCCATCCGTAGCCTGTCAAAACCAGTTAGAGCCAGACTTTCCCTGGTGTCTTTTAACTCCGCTTTTGGTGACGGAGCAGCACGGGTTGCCAATGACTGTGGGATGTTTCTCAGATGTTTCTGTCTGATTGTGCTGTTTAGATCCATCAGGCATTCACAGCTATGTTGGATCTAAAAGCATGTATGATCGCAGCCTCTGTCTGGGGCAGTGATGCTGTGTATTCTTGGCACTTGGGTGGCAACAGTGGGAGGGCTTCTGGAGTTCTGGCCCCACTGGTGGACCTCCTGATAGCATTTATTCAACAGTATATGGAAAACAGGAAAAAGGTGAACTTTCTCAGAATGCTTTCTCAGGTTGATTGTTAGGGGGACAGAAGAATGATGGATTGCACAAATTAGGCATTAACATAAACAGGATTTAACCCAGATCTCAGAAGTAAGCAAGATATTTGTTTGTTTATTTAAGATATATCTGTGCATCCTCTTCAGAGCCCTGCTTCAGGTAGTTTGCAATTAAAGCAACATAACAATAGAAGCCCTTTATAAATAAGCCATTGGACACAAATAACTATGCATGAAACAGAAGCAGGCCATTTTAAAGGCTGTTTTATTTAAAAATAAATAAAAAGGAACATAAAAATGGAACAGTAGAAGTTACATGAAACATGGCTCATTGCAGCAAAGACAACTACAAAACAGACTTGAGTAATATCTGATGGAATGCTTCTTCATTTGTGGCCATTTTAACTAAACATTAAATTGAAATTTAAAGCAAAGTAAACAGAACCAAGATAAGATTTCTTAAGAGGAAATGGATGAAGAGTGGTAATGTATTCAGGAAGGAAAGAGGAAGAGGAGATAGGTTCAGTAGTACATTACTTGCTTCAAATGCAAACTAAAATGAAATAAGAAAATTTTTAAAAATCTAGATTAAGTAAGCAGATCCAGGTCCAGCATCTGCTGGTAAAAGATCCCAGGTAGCACATGTTAAGAAAGATCTTTTTTCTAGACACCAATTGCCAGTTAGAATAGACCATACTGAGTAGATGAGCCATTATCTAAATCCATGGAAAGAATATATAAAAATAATCCAGGCATGCAGAGAAGCAAAAGAAAAAGGACACAGTAGGCAGAATCCTACAAGTCATTTTAGCGAAGTTTGAAGACTTCTTCCAAGTTAAATCGCTGTTCCTCTGGCAGAGTTGTAGGATGCACATCAGGATTTGATCAAGCAGGAGATGTTGGTCTATACAAAAAGGAGAATCTGGTAAAGGAAAAACCTAGGCTGAAACAGCGCAGGTCAAAAAGAAAAAGAAGATCCAAACGGAACAGAACAGTGCAGAGAATGGAATACATTCATTGCTAAATTTTGTATTCTTAGATATCTGAGAGGAAAAACTGCTAAAAATTTAGATAATCCACAAATGTTAAAACCTTAAGATGTCAAGTTGCTATCTGTGTATCTGTTTTTAAAAACTCTTTTTGAAGCCTTGACAGAAATTCTAACACCTTATTGCTTGTTGTTTGTTTCAGCTTCACTTGTCCCCAAAGTGTTGGCAAAACCCGAGAATCTCTCAGCCTCTTTCGTTGTTCAGGCCATAAACATTACTGGCCACTTTTCCTGGAAAATATCGAAAGAAAATCTTCACCAGCCCATGACAGGTTTCCAGGTCACTTGGGCAGAGGTCACAACAGAAAGCAGGCAAAACAGTTTGCCCAACAGTATTATTTCCCAGTCACAAATATTGCCAGTAGTAAGTGTCTGCTGCTTTACAGATGTGGGGGAGAGCTGATTGGACAGTTGTGTGAGATCAATGATGATGAAATTTTGGATCTATCCAATACCATTTTCCTCTTGGGATAATAACTCCTATTTTCCTTTAAGGATCACTATGTTCTGACTGTGCCCAATCTGAGGCCATCGACCCTTTACCGATTAGAAGTCCAAGTGCTGACAACAAATGGAGAAGGACCGGCCATAATCAAATCATTCCGAACACCTGATTTGCTGACATCTCCACACAGTGAGTGTTGACCAGCTACAGCTATCGAATGACTCATGTGTATGCAGAAGGAGAGTTGTTTCCCTCCTTTGCACACACAAAAAGTAGGTAGAATATCAATCTGTATGGTACTGCTTGGTTTTAAAATATATGATATACCTGAAATCCACAACACTTAATAGTGGCTATGCTGTAGAAATTTTTACCTAATTTCCCTGTGTGGTCAATCATCTCTTTTACATACCCCAATGAGCAGCAATAAGGCTGTTCAGATTGGAATAGGCTGAGGACAGGAAAAAAATCTGATATCTGCAAGCCATAGTGAGCCTACTCTCAGTCCTCATAGTAGAAGAATGCAGAACTGGAGCCCTTAAGTTCGTTACAAATTGATATCAGCTCCTTCCAACCTCAAGTCAGAATTATCTAGTTTCTGGTCACTGATCCTTATCTCACACAAACTTACTTGGTGGCATCAGAAGTACAAGAGAGCTGAATTTTCATCCTGGGTTAGATCCTAAGCAACATGAACGGACTTGAATATACTTGAAGAAGGAAATTTCCCTGCCTTCCTCTCCCATTTCAGTCTTCTCTAGCTCCTGAATTTATGTTCCTGCTAGTAAGTGGAACCCCAGGAACAGTATGAAAGGCAAAGTGCAAGTCTGTAGCGGAAGGTAGAATTGGGAAAAATTTCCCTCCCCCTCTGCAAACGAAAATGTCATTCCATTACAGGAAGCTGCTGTTCCACTAATAGTATAGCACTTTAGGAGCTAAACCCGTTTACTACTACTACTACTACTACTACTACTACTACTACTACTATTGGTAGTTCTTTTGGTAGTGAAATACAGCATTACTGTTTCTACAAACATTAACATAGGGTTTGGGGTTGATTTTTTAAAAAACATATAGTTACTTCAGCAATTGTTCATTTTTAGGACCGCATCTGAAACAGCACCATCCACATCACTACAAGCCACCACCTGAAAAATATTAAAATTCATTGGATCTGTTAGCTGGAAAAATTATAAACTGAGTTCTTACAGGAAGATCAGAAAAATGCACATATATTGAAGTACAGAATGACATATGCTTCTGGTGGATGGATTGTTTAGATACATCTACATCATATGGGCTAAAGGAAACATGTTTGTACTAATGCCAGGTTGAAGTGTCATGAAGGGATCAACTGTATTCATGTAAAAAAAGATTTGTCATCTGTGAAAAATAAAAGTATCTTAAGTATAGTGATTTAATGTCATCATAGACTACAATGTGTGGCATTAACAGGTTTTTTCAGTCTTTTCAAATATTCTTGTCCTACCCTGGTTTTTCAGAGTTTTTAAACTTGATGTTATTCAAGATTTCTCAGTTGAATCATTAGTAGATGAAAAAAATCCAATCTGGCATAAATTGCAGCAACAAACCAAACTTGTAACTAATGATGCAAATTCCTTATGTTCATATATTGGCTTTATAAAATCCAAACCAATGCATGACAGCGGAACAGAAGAAATATAAGATTTTTAAAAAATATATTGGAGAATGTCCAAAATTTGGTAATTATCAGCTTTTACATGTGACATTCATATGTGAATGTTGACATTTCCAGATAACATTTGCAGAAAGTCAGTGCATTAAGAGAAACGTGGTATGTAAATATAATAAACAATAATAGTGGTTTGGCTTAAGTGGGTTGTGGATCATGATCTTTATTAAATGTCACCTAGAAAAATCAGTGAAAAAGATTATGATGACACTGAGTTCAAAGATGCAGTTGAGTCCAGACAAAATGCTCCCTCTCCATCGCTTAATAACCAGCCAGTTAACCCAACAGTAGACTAATTCACACGTGTCCACAAAAATATGTGTTGTGCACCCTGTTGGTCATGGCTTACCCATTCATTTCTGTTGTAGTGGGAGCTTTGCACATGCAAAAACATACACAGGACTTTCTCCTCAATGGAAGCCCCCTCAAAAGGAAGAGTTTCATGTGGAATTGGAAACTTTTGTGCGTATAATGCTCAGATCTGGATGACAATTTGAAATGTTCTTAAATATTCAGAGATCTGTGCCATTAGTTACGTGCGCAACTCCTCTGAGACAAACAGTACCTTAATTAGCTCAAGTAATTCCAAATATTTTCAGTAATGCAGTGCATGGGTTAGATCCAGCCAGCTTTTTCACTCAGTTCTTAACTGCCCCTCCTTGCTGTGGTCTCCATACTTTGTGTTTTTTCTACATGCAAGTCTACATAATTCTCAGCATAGCCTATTTTGGTGGCCAACGGCAATCTCTCCTTAGTTTTTTTTTACCAGTAGAAAAGGTGGTTGAATCCAACCCATGATTACACTTACTTTCCTCCCCCCATTATGTTGTAAACATCATTTAACATGGACAATAGAAAGTTTCCTATCCAGCATCCTTGTATCCTATATAGTGCATGCTAGTACACACTTCTGAAAGATTTAGTTGTTCAGTCCTAGAAGAAACAGTGGTCCTTCCCCACCCCAGTTGATGAATAACAGGGGTGTACCACATTTCCATGTTTATGTATTTCTCCAGCTTTAAAAAATAGGCTTCTTTTGGTAATTTTCAGATGTTTGGAGAGATGAGAGGAAATTTCTTTCTTAAAGGGAAAGAAAAGTCATACTGCTATTTACAGGCTTTGTTATGGAGACAGGAAAGCAAGGACAGAGTTATTCCGTAAGTATTTATGAAATTTGAGAGCAACCATCCCACAGTTACTTTATGGAAACACAGCTTATTGTTAAGACTCAACTGTATGAAATACTAGCAGGATTTGACCATCACAGAAGAAGAAAAAAAATTTCACCTGGTATCACTTGTCATGTCAAACTCTGTGGAGACAGATGTTAAGTTGCAGGTATAGAGTAACTGAAAGAGATAGTAAGGGATATATGCTTTCACATCCCAGCAAATTGATTTTTTATTTTGTTACTGATGGAACTAAATAGAGAAGAAATAGACATGCACATGGAACATCTCACTCTGTGTATCATTCAGGTGGTAAAATGCCCATGGATAGAACTTCATGCCTCCAACACAATGGCAAGCAATCAGGTTTTGAGTAATCAAGGTATATAGGTCTATGTATAAATCAGCTCACACAAAACCAGCTCATAAACCCATAAACCCAAGGAGGCAAACTTCCATATATTTCTGTGTTACTTCCCCCACTTTTTAATACAGGTAAATGGATACTAAAATTGTATTGGAGTCACTGAAATGTATACCTGTGATTGTTTTGTACAGGTATCTGTACAAGAAGGTTCTATGTCTTCAATCAGAGCTCAAAAAAATATAGGACAAGGGACCAAGTGGTTTCATTCCAGTGTGTTATCCTTTTTTTAAAAAGGTGCTTCCCTCATTTATCTTTAAAAGCTGTTGAGATACTAACTTATTTATTTTTAAGTATCCTTTTTTTGCCAAATGTTCTTAAATCTTTTCATCAGGACCTGTGGATGCACAAGTTAATATAAATGTCATACAGATTTATGTATTATAATCCAGGAATATTATGCTTATAAATTGTTGCATGTTTTTTTAAAAACAAATTCAAAACTTTATTTAAAAATAAATTAATACTTACAGATGTTGATGGCTCTATATGGTTTTGCATGCCAGAACTCATAACTCAGTTATAGGCATGAAGTGTATGACTGTATCATCTCTATTGAATATATTAGTAAAGTACAATTTACAAAGTAATTAACAGAGGTTCTATATGTAAAAATATTTTTTCCTTTTCTATGTAATTATATTGTAGTGTGGAGATAACAGAATTACTTATCTGTTAACTAAATTGGCTGTAGAAATCATGTTCTTATAATGGTCCCTTAAAAATTAAAAGTCCATATTTATTTATATATGTTATAAAGAAGGAGGTTGATTTTTTGTGTGTGTCATGTTACTTAGAGAATAATGATTTTTGTAAAAATATTTTGTAAAAAATATTGTAAATATGCTGTATGGTTTCTCCTTATTTTCCTGTTTAGATTTTGTACATATGTTTAACTAATAAATTACCCTTCTATATAGAAACATAGACTCATGCAATTTGCATTGGAATCATAATTAATTTGAGGTGTCATCGCAGTAATGCAGTTCTCTGTAGAGAGGTTTGGGTCAGGGTTACTGTGCGCACATGGAACTGTAGATGTGTATGCTTAACCCCAGGAAGTTTCTCATTGTCCATGGGAAAAGAGTGATGAAGCAGGAAAAGTAACACTTTTCATTTGAGAAATGTATGGGAGTTCATTGTGTCATGAATGGACAGGATATATGTAAACACCCAAATAGACTTCCCAGGTATATATAGATATGGGGTTAGAAGCCGTTGGAGTGCTGTTAATAGTGTATAAAGATTGACATCCAAATATGTATGTTTCCATGTTCTCAGATTTTCCTACCATTCCATTTTGCATTATAAATGTTTTAATTCAGACAGTTTGGAATCATATGACAGCTGCTTACTTAGCAAATGGCACCTCTAACCATGATTAGGTTGAAAGCTACAATCCTTTCCATATTACTTTGAACACAGTGGGGACTTAGTTCCAATGAAATATGCATAAAACTGTGCATTGGTTTTAATCTTTTGTATTATAGAGTACTTTGAGGTTTCCCAAGAAAAGAAGTTTATCATAAATAGCACTGCCATCTCTTTCAGCAGCTCAGAATTCTGAGACAGTGGAGGGATGCTGATAGTGGATTAAGCTGACCAACTGAATCAACCCAAAGAATCTCATGGCACTTGAAAGCTTAAGTACCCAAACTCCAGCTAGTCCAGTAACAGATACCACTTTATTGCCTTATATGTCTCAGTGTTAACAGTAATGCTTTATACGTTAGTCCCCTAAACTACATAGCCAATTGTATCTTGCACCAATCCAAATAAAATAATAGTAGCAATAGCAAAGGATATTGTTGCAGCTAGTTCTTCAGGTATACTTTTGGTACCGCATCTCTGGGCAGCGGGGGAAGGGAAGAAATTTTTAGTTGCTTCATTTACAGGTGTAATATTTTTATTACCTGGAAAAAAGCCAGTCTCCCCAAGAAGGGCCTAAAGGCAAAATACTGGCTTCTGTCCAATTACAATTCAAGAGAAGTAAAATCAAAGAAAACAGATTGCGAATTGTTGACGGACACAGGTTTTGCTGTATAACTAATATGTATAATTCCAGGTGATGTGACAGGTGTCAAATTTCCCAACAAGCAGCTAGCCAGCTAGAATTAAATTGGGCAACAGGTAACTGAATACCTTCTTATAGATCACATCCTAAGTTTTTCACAAGTCAGAGTTTGTTGCAGGGAAAGGAGAGAGGAGACTTTACCATTTTAAAAAATCTAGAGGCAAAAAAACATTGGCCTTCTAGACACTGGAAACAACATGATGGAAGTCCAGTGGGGAAAAAGAAAAACAGATTGATTCTGTATTATCATATTTATTTATAGTCGACTTAGTTCAATGAGACTTGAGGTAGATTACACAGTAGATTACACACATGATGGACATGCAATAGAATGGGGACTGCAGAAATCTAAAACCAAACAGAAGTCTGAAACAAATCTGAAACAAAACATATCAGTATTAACATGATACAGAAATAACATAGTTGGATAATACATGAAGCACAGATAATACATATTATACATAGTATAGTCCACAGTCCCTTTCCCTTTATTAAAGCATCTTTGTGAACCATTCCATTATATTATAGCCCTATTACCTATGTAAAAATGCACTCATGAATAATTCAGTTATGCATAGTTTGTGGATTTCCAGGGGAGACTTTCTGACTTCATCAGGCAATCCATTCCATAAAGTAGTGGGGGGGTGGGGAGACACAAAAGAGAAAGCCCATCTACAGGAAGTTGGTGATTTTGCCCATTTGCAGGGTGGCATCTGCAGAAGGGTCTGCACCGATGAATGAAGCTTCCATTCTAGGGGGAAAGGCAGTCCTGCAGATATGAAAGTCCAAGGCTGTGAAGGGCCAGTACCTTGAACTGAACCTGGTAAACGATGGGCAGCCAGAGGAGTGGCTGCAGAACGGGAGTAATGTGCATGCTCTGTCTAGTCTTGATAATAACCGAGCTGTGGCATTCTGTGCCAGTCGTTGTCTCTGAGCTTACTTTGAGGGTTGCTAGGTCTCCTGCTATAGCGGGAGACCTCCTGGCTGCAATCTCCAAACCTGTACTGCCACTCAGCCAGCCGGGGAAAGGAAATAGTGCAAAAATCACCTTTGCATTGACAGAGTGACATAATTTCTGGGACAAATCGGGAGAATCATCTCTTCTAGGTTCATCCTGGAAATGACATCAAGCCATTGTTGTGATGGCACTCTCCAGTCTCCTCCTGGGTGCCAACCCTAAGGGAAGACCCATGTTTAGAGTGCATTACGGTAGTCTTAATATTACCATGGGATGGATCTAGGTACAAGTTAGCCTTATCAAGATCAGGGGGCTTCTTGTGGGCTAAACTCAGTTGGAAGGAAGCTTTCTTTTCAGCTCCATTAACTTGCTTCTCCAGTAGTAATGCTGGATTCGGTATAACTTAGAGGCTCTTAACCAAATCTGTCAGGGTCAAGTGAACCCAGTCAAAGGTAGGAATCAAATGTCTTTCAAGATCTCTGCATTCATAACCAGCATTACTTCTGCCTTCTCAGGACTGAGTTTCACTGTAATTGTCAAGTTCACTGGAAGATAATTTTCCAAAGGAAGTATCACAGTATTGTCAACAAATTAGGATGTACTGAAAAGAAACGAAGTGTTCCACTTGCATTTGCATGCCAGAATTTATCTTTTACTGTCACAGTCAGTAGTAGCGAAGTGCAAGGTGTGCCGTATGCCATTTAGGTTACATATCTGTTAGCAGAGTTGGGGAAGTAATGCAGACTTGCTTTCGATACAGTTTACTGCAACAACAGAAATTGTAAAAACAAACAAAGGTCCTTTCCACACTTGGATCTCATCCCTGGTTTTATCAGAGTTCAACTCGCGACACAATACCTTGCATTTATCCCTGGTTATAACAGCATCCGTTTATCCCGGGACAAGTGTGGGGCAAAACTGGGGTGACCTCAATGTAATGTGGAAACAAACAATACATTGAGATAATTACAGGGTGAACTCAAGTATAGTGTGGAATGTAAAAATACCCTGAGATAATTACAGGGGTGAACTCAAGTGTAGTGTAGAATGTAAGTTTGGGGAAAGGGTTGAACCAGGATTTAAGGTCTAGAGCGGAATCACCCAAAAAACATCTGCGGGCTTTCCAAACGCAGAGACTGAGACATCTTCAGGATACAAGAACTAAACTAGCGATGCAGGGGAAATGAGAGAAAGTATGTTAATAAAATAGCTCACATGCTGCCACCTCTCCAACAATAACAGTAATTGGATACATCCCAACACGGATTGAATATCTGTCCTAGAATGCTACCCAGAACCCACTGCATTGTAAAGAGTTTCCATGCTTAATGTGTAGGATTTCTTGCCTGGACCATTTTGAAAATCACTGCTATGAAAGATGAGACTGGTCCTTCACTTCTTGGTATGTTTCTTTGAGTGACTCCTGACATCTCTGATACTACAGTTAGTCAGAGCTTCTTTATGGATCTGTTAATTAAATACTTTAATTCTGGGGGGAGTGTACTAAAGATTTGGAGATACAGTTTGAGATTTCTCACAGATGTTTGATTTCAACACAGTATATGAACACCTGCCTTTTAAAATTGGTGATTTCTCAGATGTATAGAAGAAAAGGAGGAATGGCCTATCATCTCCGTTCAATAATCTTGGCCATTCCACAGCTATAAATTCTTGTTGGATTACTCTTTGGGGGGTTTCATTGGTCTGCATCAAATATGTGTCATGTTAGAGAATATCTGGCTGTATTTCACAAGGTTTTATAATGTTGTTTAATTGAACTCCGTATTGTCACTTTTCCAAATGTATTGGTTCAAACCTGTCAGCCAAATACTTTTGCAACTATTTTCTACTCTACAGACTTTTTTAAAAAAGTTAGGAATCAATAACTAATTTGTTTTCCAGGCATGCACTGACTCACTGGTATAGAGATACATGTATAAGTAATAAAGTCCTGGTAGCAAAGGAGCATGATTCTTACCAGAACATTTTAGGTAGCATATAATATGTTGGTTAAGCACTTAACATAATATTTTACTGCTGTGGCCAGAGCATATTGTTCTTCCTTTTTTTCTTTTATAAAGGTTAGTATGTGACCCATAGGTTTCTAAGTAAGGCTGAAAGCTATTTTTCTGGTAGGTATCATTGTCACCTATAGCTTGGCAAACACTGCAAGACCTAAGAATTATTCTTGGGTTACGTTATCTAGATTGTGGACCATTCTCTGTTCATTGGCTAAACAGATGTGAATGAATAACAGAGGCAGTTAGATGGATAGATACCCAGAAAAGAGCAATTTAAGTTCCCTGTGTCTGGATAATATCATACAACACAAAGTTGACACTACTTTAAATCTTTGCTATACGGTTGTCCCTCAGGAACTACAAATGTGAACTCAGTCATTTCATACCTTTTTGGAATGTCTCTCATGAATAATTCACATTTTGTTTTCATACATTGTGTCATAAATGAGAAGAGGGGACTAGTTGTTTCACAGTGTTCTGATAATAATTATCTCAAAATCACTTTGGGAATTGAGCAAATGCTGCTCAAGAAGGGAGTGTCTTAAATTCCATTCAGTTTACTTTGCCTTGGGATCCTCCAAACTTCAGTTATGTTAAAAAATATTTTAGTTCTTGGAACTTCTCAAGCATTTTTACCAGTCATGGTTTGTTGAAGCCTTTATTAGATTATTTTAAACAAAATATTTTTGTAGCTTATTATTGTCAAAATTCTTTGAGGATGTTTATGTTCGTGTTAGGTTATCTCTAGGGCTGTAAAATTATTCTTCACCCACAAAATTACCATATGCATTGTGACTTTTTAAAAAAGGCTACTTGCAAAATAACATCCTGACATTAATAATAGATGTTTGGTTGTAGGATAATTTAAAAGCCATATTGCCGTTCAACTGGCCAATAGAAACCTCATGTGAAAACTCTGAGCATGCCATGGATAAACTAGTTTGTGTTGCATACAGATTGAATCCTCCAGAAGTCAAAACTACCTTAGGAACCAGAACTCTTATTTCTAAACTACTGGTCAGATCTAGATATACCGAAATTTGCTAAAGAATTAATAGCCAGATTATAGCTGCTAAATGCAGAGACAAGGCAGGACCTTCCATAGATATTTGGCATAACAAGATATGGAATCTGTATATAATAGAAAAACTCACTGATGAAATAACTCAAAATAATATGGATATGAATATATACTCCAAATTTGTAGTAAAGTGGTTTCCCGTATTAGGTTATTTGACCTCTCACAGTGTGGTTCCTAAAAAATTGGGTCATATGAACTGGCTTAATATCTGACATTAAAAAGGTCATATGATATGTTTGGTAGTTGGTTGATTTAAATTTGGTGTTATGATCCACTTCTCGAATGCAACATAATTGAGCAGTATTTTTGTGTGACGTTCTATGCATCTTATATGTCCAATAGCTTACTTATCACAAGGTTATAAGATACTGATGTGTTCTTGTTTGTATATATCTATTGTAATAAATGTAATAAAAATTTTAAAAACTGCCTTTGCATACAAATATTGCGTTTGTAACATAAACTTGACTAGCAATTGATTTAATAAGAATTTGCTTCGGGGAGGGGGACAGAGACATACATGTGCTCTTCTGTGGCTTGCAATGTATGTGAATAACCCAAAGTTCAAAGTACTGATCCAACATCACGAGGAATTTCAGACAGACGATATAATCCGGAAGAGGAACGGTTCCCAAACGGTTTCTGGTCTGTCATTTCAGACAGAACCGTTTTAGAACCGGTTCCCTACCAGAATATATTTGTAATTTCAGACACAAACGCTTCTGTCCCATTTAGGAAACGGGGCTGAAGCGTTTTACCTATCAACCGCTTCCAAGTAGTCTTCAGTTTCCTCTCCTGGTTCCGATGCGCTTTTTTCTGCCGTTTTTCGCCCGCACGGGCGATCTCCGGCCTTTTTTTGGTGGGAGGGGGGACATTCGCTTTATACAGGTATAACACTATAACGCAACAGCATTATATCAACCCCATTGAAATGCCTGGAGTGTTTTGTTATAGCGCTATAGCTCTCTAAAGCGAATGTTTTTTTAAAAAGCCAGAGATTGCCCGCACAGGCGAAAAACGGCGGGGAAAAAGTGGTGCAGTCTGAAATGGCAAACCGCTTCAGATCCAGCTCTTTACTGAAAGGGGAAAGCTATGTGTGAAATGGCAGCCCTATACCAGTTTACTCCATGACGGATCAAAAACGGCTTAAAAACGGGTTAAAAAGGGTAATGTGAAATTCCTCCACATGATCTGTTTATTTAAATGACATATGTACCTGAAAAGGCTACCAACATTCTGAGCTTGCACAGCTCCCAATCAGGGCGTACCATGAAAAGTATATTTAAAT
Organism: Gekko japonicus; assembly: GCF_001447785.1. Taxonomy (NCBI): domain Eukaryota; kingdom Metazoa; phylum Chordata; class Lepidosauria; order Squamata; family Gekkonidae; genus Gekko; species Gekko japonicus. The sequence goes on from NW_015173677.1 coordinate 334,222, forward strand.
GTTATAAAGAGGCATAGAAATAGGGTACACAGAAACAGGAACATTTTGACATCAAGGGGCAAATGCCATTGTGAGTGGTGAGAAACAAGAAAATTGATTAGGACTCTAGGTATAGGGCTGCCAACCTCCAGGTGGCACCTGTGTTAGCAGAAAGACCCTTCCTCTTACAGAGGGGCTTAGAGAGGCAGAAACACCCTTCTTAAAATATCATCTCCAAAATCATAATGCAAAACACTGCCTTGCCTAAAATGGAACAAAATGGATGCCAGCCAGGTAAGCCCCTGGGAAAGTATTTTGGAAGGTGAGTCAGAGTGGCTGACTGGCTAATGGCCCCCTCCATGCCCCAGAGAGATGCATAACTGTAGGACGATGGGTCTCCCAAAACCTATTGACTCACCCTTGGACTAATCTCATCAAGTCCAACTTTACTTCCTCTGTACCCTCTTACCTGATTAAGTGACACTTAATCAACTCTCAGTTCTATTCACCAAACCCATTAGCTTCCCATCCATTATTTGCAGGGTCATCAAACTCTTTTCACACCTTTTGCATAACTCCGGAAAACCCATAAAGCCTCTCCTACCTTTTTTGTCCACCTCCGAGAAGCCCATCAAGTTATTGTTTTGGGGGGCATCATGTCAGCTTGCCCCTGAGGGCCTGTTTTGCTCTATATCAACAGCACCTAGCCACCAATGCTGTGTGTATTTTCTTGGCCACATTCCCACTCCGTGGGTTCTCTTCATGAAACACTGTCTGTTTTGCTGCTGCTTCCCGGACCTCTGCAAAATAGGTAAATATACCCTTCCCCACAAAAGCTTTCTCTTTTTCCTCCCTGATTTCCTCTTAGTTAACTCTCGTGTATGTGTTTATTGCATGCATTTTTTGTTTTATTCTTTCCTTTTAATAAAAACCTTTCAGGTTGAACATCTGCCTGGTTTATTTGAGAGCTCATAAAGGGGAAAATCCCTATATACATAGGTGGAGAATCCCAGTTACCCCCTCTCGCTCTGTCTACTTAAAACTAATTCCCGCAACCAATTAGGTGACCGCCTATTTGGGTAACACCTGAAGATTTCCCACTATTACAGTTGATCTCCAGACAACCAAAATAAGTTCCCCTGGAGAAAATGGCTGCTTTGGACTCTGTGGCATTGTACCAAGCTGAGGTATTTCCCTACCCAGAGCTGGCAGCCCTATCTAGGTATGTTTGTACCATAATTAATGAAGTGTTAAAGTTTGCTGCTGGGATTTTATGAAATCCAAATGTGCTGCCTGCTTCCTTTACAACCGTGTAATGTTTGAAGCCCTCCTGAGAAACAAAGCCTGCAAGTCAATTGGTAACTGTACAGTCTTATCTGAAAATGCTGACGTGGACTTTGATTAGATCCAGTAAGTGAGATACGATGCAGAGAACAAATTTTGTCACCAGATTTCTAACGTAACACATTAACATGTACATCCTGTAGTCTTCCTGTGGGAAGCTTATGCCAGTACTATGCAATTGATCTAAGAGCATAATGCAGCTATTATCCTATTAGGCCCTGTCAACATAGTACAAGGACTGTAGTAGTTAGTATAGTCAAAATGATGGCTGTTCCAACAATCACAAGGATGTTAGCTGAAGCTGCACCACAAGAGAAGGGGCCAGAAGACCTCAGTAAGCACAGAAACCTTTGCATATTCCCCCGTTGGGTCCTTCACAAGGGACACAACATAGCTAACAACAGTCTGAAAACATTAGATAGGGGGAAAACAAAGAATAAGGAAGGAGAGATTGATTTTTGAACTTTAACCATCAATTGCCTCAGAGTCCAGTGGTTCAGGTGGTCTGCATGTGGAACTTATAGGCAATGCTCCCTCTAAGTTGTGGAGCCTTGTGAGCAAAAAATCTGCTTTGTGAGTTACTGGCATTAAAGTGGTGAGCAAGTGATTTGGCTACTGCATAAATTAGTTTGCTCTGGAGCCATCCTTCCTGAGCTAAGACAAAAATGTTTGAGCCGGAGGCTAAAAAACTGTGAGCTAGCTCACACTAACTCAGCTTAGAGGGAACACTGCTTATAGGTGAACCTTCCTGTTCTGCAAGCTTTGTGTCCCACTGAAACAACGTTCAAAGTGCTGCATCCTCAATCTCTCTCTCTTTTTTTTAACTGTGCAATGGAAGTATGTCATTTGCTGTGGTAAAGAATAGAGGCCATAAGGACAAGGGATGATACAAACTCCAACAGTAATGAAGCAACTGATTACTTGGATGCTACAAAAATATCAGTGCACGGAAGCAGGAAAGATGGGGCTGAGTTCCACTCCAAGGTGGTCCAACTGTAGCTTCCTCAAGGCAAAGCCTACCTTTCAGTTGTCCTTCCACTGTCTTCATGAACCAACATGGCAGAAGAAAGATTAATGATGGGATTTCCATAGTTTATTTGCAGTGCAATTCTTAGCAAGGTGATTGCACCCAGGAAAGTTTTCTTAAGATTGAACTGTTAGTCTTTTTCTTGCAGTCTATCTTAACTAGATACCCATGAAGACATCTGAGAAGAGTAAAACGTACCGGTATGTGTTCATGTGGGGGGAGTTTTCGTTTCCCATAAAAGGCAACAGGTAGAACAAGATTGTATGTTTAATAAAGCTTCTTTTTAAAAGATGTAATAGCATTACCACCATTCCTTCCTGAATGAGGTAAACATGGCAGGAGATAGTATTATTTTGCTAGCATAGAGACAATATTTAGAGGAACTACAGACTTCTTTCTCGTATTACTGCTATCTGAAACGAACAGGGCTTATGTTTTAATGAGATAAGAAAACACAAAATTCATTCTGTGAACATGCTTTAGTTAGTTTTCTATAATGTGATGAAAATTCAACTTTGCTTATCATGGAGTGATTTCACACTTCTTGAAACTTCATAGAAACAGGTAACTGGTTGCTCTACAGTCCTATCATCAAGTTCTACCAACTGGACCAGATAGAATTGCTATGGTATCTTCTTGCACTTTAAAGTACAACACTGTGGAAATGGGATTATTGTGCCAATGGCACAATATGTTAGTGTCTTTCACTAACAGTACACAACCAACATGGGGAAGAGGAGAGAGTTGGAGAGATGGTGGTAGGAGACCAGAGCTTGATCAGAAAATGATGCTTGTTTGGAGATCTCTTCTACCTCATAAGTTACCTAATGATATACTTAAAATAGGTGGTATAAAAATACTACAATTGGGAGATGGTAGAAACAAGGCCTTTTTGCCCCATCTAACACTAGAAAACAGTGATGCCACAGAATTTGAAACAGGCTCAATGCACTTTTTTCTGTGCTTGTAAAAGACATTTTTATTACGAGTGGAGCTTGCTCAGATACTTTTGCTGCATTTACAATTAAGGATTTTATCATTTTAGAAAAATTAAGATTATTTTGAGTATACCTGCAGTTTTTGTACTTCTGTTTGCCCTTCATCAGACTAGGGACTGAGTCCAGTAGCTGGTTGTGGTGCATGACCAGAAGATAACACGAATCACTTGATTGCCTGATTGCTAAACTTGTGAGCTTCTTATATATGCAAATGTCATTTTATTAAAGAACCAAAACCTTGAGGTCTTTATAACCCAAGCCATCTGTACATTTATGGTTGTAGTTGTTTATCAACAACTTGGTCACCGGGTAAGCATGTTATTTGCATTATGGGGACCTTGTTATCTACAGATACATGTAGGTAAGTTCCCACTATAAATAAGGAAATGAAAGGGACTATAGCTGCCTTTGTGACAAGAAAGCAGGCACTCCTTTCCATCCTTTGGCACAGCTAACTAAACAACTGAAACACATTCTTTGTTACAGGATCAGGGCCCGGGCACATGGAAGGAGAACCAACCAGTTAGGGTTGCCAGGCCTCTTCGTGATGCTGGTGGGGGGATGGAGGGATGCTCTGTGACTTTAAGGTGCCACAGGAATCTCTGGCCTTTTTGTCACAGATATGGTGAACCTGGGTTTGGACTGTACCACTTTCAGATTCAAAATGGAACACTCATGATCAAAAGGAAACAATAAATATAACATGATAAGAACATAAGAGAAGCCATGTTGGATCAGGCCAATGGCGCATCCAGTCCAACACTCTGTGTCGCACAGTGACCAAAACCCAGGTGCCAGCATAAGTTCCACCAGTGGGTCCAGGACTCCAGAAGCCCTCCCACTACTGCCCCCCAAGTACCAAGAATACAGAGTATCACTGCCCCAGGATGTTCTTATGTTGATGCTTTGTTATGCTCCCAAAGGTTGAATTAATCTAAGAAGTACAAGATGAAAGAATTTGAGAGATACTGACTTGAACTAGCAGCTGTGGCAAAATATGTGCAGCACTTAAATATTTGTTTACTTTTTATTGCTTGTCCCCTGGAGATTATATGCCCAAGAACTTTGTGATGTTGCTTTTCAGAAGCTATAAACTAGCACTATAAAGAAAACAATTTATTATTAGCTGTCGAATATCTACCCGAATATCATTTAAAAGCCAGAAATCCTTGTATGTGTATGTATTAAATGGGAATAATTTATGGTATAGTAGGGTTTATCATGTCAGACTAGGATTGGGTAAATCCTGATTAGGGTTGCCAGCTTCCTGGAGAAAAATGTCTAATCCCATTAAAATAAATTACTTATTTCCACATGTAAGCCTCTATAAAAGGGACAGTGCATTTTTCTTTTTTATCGTGTGTGTATATGTGTGTACTGGTCAACAAATTTTTATCAAGTGTGTCCAGTGTTTTTGCTGAAACCATCTGGCAACCTTTATTGGCATCACATACCTACTATATTCTTGGCAACCTTTATTGGCATCACATACCTGCTATTCTCCCTAAACACTTCCCTCTCCTGGCTGTGCCTCAAATCTCCAAATGCCCCATTCCAGAGCTGGCAAACCTATCACTTGGGTATCTCTCACTGTATGGGGACAGAAACAGTTTGGTGTAGTGGTTAAGAGCAGCGGACTCTAATCTGGAGAACCAAGGTTGATTCCCCACTCCTCCACATGCAGCCAACTGGGTGATCTTGGGTCAGTCAGAGTTTTCTCAAAGCAGTTCTCTCAAAAGCAGTTCTCTCAGAGTTCTCTCAGCCCCACCTAGCTCACAGGGTGTCTGTTGTGGAGAGAGGAAGGGAAGGAGATTGTAAACCACTCTGTGACTCCAAGTGAAGGGTGGAATATAAATCCAACTCTTCTTCCTCTTCCAAGAAGTCTTAGAAGGCTGCTGGAAAAGGAGAGAGAAAGAGAACATTTTGAGCGGAAAGAGGAAAAGTTCTGATAATTAAGGAGAAGGGTTTCTCTAGGAAAAGGACCCTGTGTTCCTTGTGTTGAGAACTATGAAACTTTGTGAGTAGTGTAAAAGAAAAAGAGCTGTAGTTTCTTGAAACCTACAGCAGCAGTACCAGAGAAAGCTAGCCAGCCTCCAGGAAAAGCTTAGAGAATTTTGGAAGGCCTAACCAAAAAAAAAAAGAAGACGACGACTCTGGTTTTAGTTTCCATTGTGTCACACAAGTTTGAGTGTGTTTATTTTTTCTACCTTGATTTCCAAGCCATCTTTGTTCAATAAATTTTGCTGTATTTTAAGTACTCCTTTTCATTTGTGAAGGAAAATACGTGGTGGTGGGCAGGCAGTGGTGTTGTTAAAAATCACATATTTCTTTTGCTTGATGGCAATTCCATGTTTTTAGAAGCAGTGGAAGCCAGCAAGCTGAAGGCACCACTGTAGTGTCTCCTTCACCACCTCCTTCCATTAATCAGCCCAGATCCCATAATTTCTTCTTTTAAATAGTGTTGGTGGCAGAAAGTGGGAAGGTGGCCCAGGCTAAACCAAGGATGTCATTTTGGATTTCAGTCATGGGGAGCAAAGAGGTTTTCAGCTGGGAAGAGGGAAAGTTTCACAGTAAGATGCAAAGTGGCATGATAAGGAAAACTCAAGATTAAATATAAAAGGAACAGTGTAATCTAAAAGCATGTGTCATAGTTGCTTTGTTATATCTGATAAAAACTAGAGAAATTCCTTGGGACTATCTAAAAACAAGCACTCATTCCTTAAATGGCACTCTTGAGAATATATGTTATTCTAAGACACTGATGCTTCATAGTACCAAAAAGATGTTCCTTATTCCAATATATTTGAAATGTCGATTTTGCATCCTCCTCTCCATAACGTGTTATTCAAGAGTCCAGACAGAGTGGGAAATATGTAAATTAATGTCCGGCACAACATAATGCTGCCCTCAGGGGCAACCATGATACAAAATGCAGTGGTTCCAGAACTCTGAAACTCTTTGAATACTGGTGAATACACTAAGGGTGTCATTTCAGTTATGGAGCAAAGCTCACAAAAGGCCCAAGTAGGTTCTTGGCAGTGTTCCCTCTAAGCTGAGTTAGTGTGAGCCAGCTCACAGTTGTTTAGCCTCTGGCTCACACATTTTTGTCTTTGCTCAGGAAGGACGGCTCCAGAGCAAACTGATTCATGCATTAGCCAAATCGCTTGCTCACAACTTTAATGCCAGTGGCTCAAAAAGTAGCATTTTTGCTCACAACTCTACAGCTTAGAGGGAACATTGGTTCTTGGATATATTTCAGATCAAATTGCAAAACAAACTGAGGGTGTGAGAGTTCTGTGGGAATAAATGTATCCAATACAGGGAAGGTCTGTCAGTTAGGGGCACCTAATCACCTAGCCCTGGCCCAGATGGCCCAGGCTAGACTGATCTTGTCTAATCTCAGATGCTAAGCAGGGTTGGCTGTGGTTAGTTCTTGGTTGGGAGATGACTAAGGAATTCCAGGTCCCTATGAAGAGGAAGGCAATGGCAAACTACCTCTGTTAGTACTTTGCCTTGAAAACCCTAAGGGGAATGCCACAATTCAGCTGTGATTTGATGGCACTTTACACTAACATGCACACACAGTCACTTAGGGCACAAGAGGGGGAGTTGTGCCAAAACCAGCCCTTTTGCCATCCCATGGCATTGGAATCTGCCATGGTAAGCAGCAGCCCTGGGTGGTGCCCCTTGACCCAGTGTCAGGATAGGGGTGAGCCCTCTTCCTCTTTTCCTCCCTCCAGTGTTGGGTGGAAATAGTGGGAGGACTGGGGTAAGGGCCTTTTTGCCTCCTAATCTTTTTCCAGAGTCTTTTTACTTGTTGATAGGTGTGGCTCCATGACAGGCCACAGCCCTGCCCCCAGTTAGGGCAGTGTGAGTGGGGGTGACTTTCCTGCGGTACAGAGGAAGGAGGTATTGGCCTAGGATGCCAAAAATCCTTGGGCCAACCCTGACCACTGCCAAACAGTCTCCCATTAGTGCTCCCCACATAAATCTCAAAATTATTGAAATGTGAACAGAATTACTGCTATGTGTGTCATGTAGCCAGCATTACCACCACAGTTGGCTGCTGTGGCTCAGTGGTTAAGATGCTGGACCGCAGGCCTGAAGGGTGGTAGTTCAGCAGTTTGAGACCCGAGTGCCGCATGACGGAGTGAGCTCCTGTCTCTAGTTCCAGCTCCTGCCAACCTAGCAGTTTGAAAGCAAGAAACTGCAAGTAGATAAACAGGTACCGCTTTGATAGGAAGGTAACAGCGTTCCGTGCGCCTCAGCATCTAGTCATGCTGGCCACATGACCGCGGAAATGTCTTTGGACAGTGCTGGCTCTTCAGCTTGGAAATGGAGATGAAGACCGGACCCTAGAGTCGGATTTGACTGGCTTTCGAGCAAGGGAAACCTTTACCTTTACCACCACAGTTAATGCACAGGATATATAACATATGTTTACACTTTGTTTGTATAAAGCATTATTACCAGGAAAAGACTAGATTTTCACATCATGTTGCAATATTTCTTCAGTGTGTTTTTATTCGACATATTTAGAACATGCTGAAATATCTTGGCCAACCAAATGTTGTGTCCACTGATAAAAGGGATGTTAGTCTTACAGGTGATTCTGATAATATTGTGGGTACGAGGATAGCTGAGAATGGGTGGTTTGAGATCTCATTAGAAATCTAAAAGCTCTGTCTTCAGCAACAAAGTTCTGTGTGTGTGTGTGTGCGCGCGCGCGTGCACTTGCGCATGCGTGTGCATGCCTTGTGTTTAATTTATTACTAGTGGAAGCTTTCACCTTACTATACATTCACTACATGAAAATTATACCTAAATCATACCATACTTTTGGTAAGAGTTCTGAATCAACAACCCTGCTGGAGAAGCTATAAAGCATTGAAGACAGGCAACTTAACATTTAATGGACTTCCTTCCTATGGTTGCAAATGTATTTATTGTTACAGCATACCAGAGTGCTCCTAACCCAAGGCTTGGGCTTGCCAGTGACTTTCCTTTAAACAACAGGGCTGTACAAATTGCTTTTTCATACTTCCCTGACTTTCAAAAGTGGCTTGCTATCTGATGACTGTGTGCTTGTAATGGAAACACTTGCGGGGGGGCGGGGTTGCATGTGTGTATGTGAGGAGAACTAGAAATGCTCACTGGGAATAGTTGTACAGTTTTCTGGACCATGGCCATAGCCTACATTTATAAACTGATACTTGATCCCATCCACAGCTTGAGTGGATGTAGTGCATCTGAGATGCCTTCTGGTCAGGATTGAGGCTACTTACAGGCCTGGAGAAAAATGTCTTGTCCCTTTAACAGAGTCTTAATAATGTGTAGAAATAGGCAGCAGAAGCTGTTCGTGGCATGGAAGTAAATAATATCAGCTGGTAAATAACATCCTGTTTAGCCTCTGTTAAATGGACAGGATATAGTGGATTGTCACCTAATTCAAGAAAATTTAGGTCTGGTTTAAGAATGATGTTAGGCGTGTATATTATACTTGATCAATACAGTGCTCTGTGCAACTGCTTTTTATAACAATATCCTCAGCTGCTATATGAGCAATCTTAGCAGGTCAACAGGAGTGCATTCCAGACCACGCATCCCTGGTGAGCTTACATGGTTCAATCATGCATAGCAATGTCGTTTCAGTTATAATGTCAAGTACATGCAACACTGGTAATCTTGCCTTAGATACCTAGGGCCTTGGTTGGTGAATTCTATGTTCATATTGATAAAATCAATGTAATTCTGAACTAAAAAATGTTCTTGTTTTTAGATGACGTATACATGCCACAGTAGGCGCAAACTTAGAACAGCCATTTCTGCAGGTGAATGAGTGAATAAATGCTATCTGGATATACTTGAATTAAAGCACATAGCCTTTTAAAAAGCTGCTTGATTGGTATTCACTTAGTCAAAGGTGTTTTAACAGCTGCATCCATAGATGGACTAGATTATGTGGAGTAAGGAAGGACAAAACTGCAGATGTCTGAGAGCTACTTAATTTTTTAAAAAGTGCCTTAAGTGCTACCTGTCAGCTAGGTGGGTAGAGCCAGTCACAGAGTGACAGCTAATAGTGTTTCAGAGCATGTCTGCAGTGCTTGGATAGGGAAACCCTGAATGGGGAAACCTCCTGTTCTATCAAAGCAAGCAGCCCACTCCGCCCAAATTATAACTTGCCCCACAGTTACCTTTATATTTTCCCTGGAAGAGGCAAATAGCAGACTTGATGCAGGGGAATAAGTCAGTAGCATGCTCCTTTCCAATTCAGAGCAAGGGTGTGCACGTGGAAGAGGAGTTGCAGATGGGAAAGTGTGCAGATACTGTTGCTTCACTAACCCAGAGTTTCTCCTTCCCCTTTGCACGAAAGGGAAATATAAGAGAAGTTGCTCTATTAATTTTAAATGGAGAGATGAGGAAGTGATTATAGCAGCCCTGAAGGAGGGGTGGATGAGCTAATTTCTTGGAGAGTGACTGGTCACTTCTGAGTGACCTTCTGCTCACCAGAGATACCATACCTTCAACGAAATGTTTTTTTCCTGCATTCCAATCTTCAAATAATTAATATCACAATGCTTATCTAAGGAGCCATGGTGATACCCCATAACCTCAGTCTGCTAAACTATTTGAGCTTGATTTAGCACAAGGAATAAGGTAAGGGCACACATGACTCATGTAGCAGTCTTCTTAGGCATTTGTTCCCCAGTACCACTCACTTGCCTATGCTCTTGGCACAGAAAATTGCCAAGCTGTGTGCTTAAAATTGGCCTGAGCCGCATGAGAACAATTTCACAATCTGATTTACCTCATAGTTATGGATTTATAGTTCCAGTGACACTGTTACGGCAATGTCTTGAGAAGTGCAAAGTCTTGGAACCACCATTCCCCATGTAACAAAATGATTTGATGACAATGCTAAACTCTGTATTCCTTGATAGTCTATGTGGTTAAAGAACAGGATAATGTGGATACCTTAACCAAAGCTCTGGCTTATGGGAAGCCCTAGTAGTGAGCCAGTGTCATAGGTGATGATGACAGCATCGGGCACCCACCTGAGTTGGCAGCACAGTCAGAGCTGCCGGCACTGCCAGAGCCAGAAGCCGGCCCCTCTGACTCCTCGGGAGTTGACAGCTTGCCACTGCCAGCGCCCAAGCCTGTAACTCCCTGCACCTGGTCCTGCAGCAGCCAATGAGGTATAGGTGCAACCGGGAAGCCTGCCTGACTTACCTCCATGGGTGGCTCTGCTGAGGGAGCAGCTCCACAGGGACTTAGCCACCTGCCACCGGGATGCACGCTGGCAGGGAAGGCGAGTGCTGAGCCCTGAGTAGTAGCAGGAGCGGTGCTGCCGCCATGGGAAGAAGAAAGAGGAGAGATTGGATTTATACCCCACCCTTCACTTGGAGTCTCAGAGCAGCTTACAAACTCTTTTCCCTTCCCCTCCCCACAACAGACACCCTGTGAGGTAGGCGGGGCCAAGAGAGCTCTGAGAGAACTGCTCTTTCACAAACAGCTCTGACAGAACTATGGCTTGCCCAAGGTCATCCAGCAGCTGCAAGTGGAAGAGTGGGGAATCAAACCCGGTTGTCACAGATTAGAGTCCGTGCACATAACCACTATACCAAACTGGAGGGCTATATAGCACGGCTGGAGGGCTCTATAACTTCCACCCAGGATCGGACTCCCCGTGGAAGCAATGAGTCACCTCCGTGCGGACCTCGCATCCACTTCCAGCCCCTGTTGTCCGACCCTGCTCTTGTTGGATCTCCTGGCTTCCTGACCTCTGTTTTGGATGACCACTCTCTCAGACTTGCGATTCAGCTCTTGCTGTGACTTTCCTGGCTATGACCTCAGACTGGACCTGACTCCTGCCTCTCAGCCCAGCCCAGCCTGTGACAGCCATTGATCTGGGATTTATTTATTCATTAGTGCATTTCTATGCCACCTCTCCAAGGAACATGCTCAAGGCAGCTTACAAAATGAAGTCTAATAGAAAGTTTAAAAGTTGTTAATTATAACCCAGCATTAAAATCCCATACTGTCTAAAATATAAAATATTTAACAGGTCAAAAAGGATTTTAAATAATATTCAGAATAAAAAGAATAAAAATTGTGTTAAAAACAGATGATTGCTAGAGTGGCAGAAGCACATATGTATAATATCACAGTTGCAGTTGTGGTTTTCACAGGAAATGGAGAATAGAAACTATCAATCAAATGTCAGGTGGCTTAAATGGTGCAATCCTAAACAGCTAGTGAAATCTTAAGTGGAGTTATACCCTTTAAGTCCCTAGAAGTCAGTGGGCTTAGAAGGGTACTTAAAATTGTACTGAGAGATAAGGGAGACCCAGGTTTAGGCCTGTAAGGAACTCTATTTCCCCACCCAGTCATAGTAGTTCAGTGCTAGTGAGCTTCATTAGAAGCTACTTACAGCACCTTTTACTTGCTTGGCAGAGAAGAAAGAGATGACTGGGATGAATCCAGGTGCCCCCCTCTCCAATTCTTGAAAATTAGCAGTCTGTAGCTGAGTAAGCCCCTTACTGACATTTCACATGTCCCAAATTGACATAGGTGCCCACTGATAGCTGGCATGCAGCCAAGTTGGTTTGTTTGTTTTCCATGTGGTAGTCTGTTAACAAATAGATGTTACAGCAGTTCCACATGCCAAATGTTTCTTTATTCCAATGGTCCTTGCTGGATTGTGGTATCTATATTCACATTGAAATCAGTGGGACTCGAGCATGATTTACTGAATGCTGAATTGTGATGCATGGCCATGCTATTACTCAGACTTCTCCACTTCATGTTTCTGGGGTCACTTCTATTTATTGTAACAGTCTCTGAGTCTAAAATTGCAAGAGATTTAAAACTAAAATTTTCCTCTATAGAATCTATTTTCAATTTCCATTACATGACACTTCAAAGAAATACTTTCTCTTAGCAGAAACTCCAAGACTGTCAAATAAACATAAATTGAAGACAAATTAATTAGCACATGCATTTCAAGGGTAGACTGAAAGCTGTTCTTGCCAGTCATTCTCTTGTCAAACTGAAAGGGCAGCTTTGGAGTCTGACCCAACAAAGACTCTCTCTTCATAGTTAATCTGCTATTTCTTGTGTATCACATGCACCATAATCTTCTTTCTTTTGACTTTTTTTTCTCACCCATTAATCTTGCTCACCCTTTGACATGTAAATCCTTTTAAATATATTTTGCATTACAAGAACATGAGGACATTCACCTGCAATTTTGTACATTCACCATTGTAATTAATTCATTGGCACTAGGGCAAGAAAGGCAAAGTGGATAAGGAAAGGTCTAGGTAAACTGACTGCATTTGCATTAATTTGTTAATGTAGTCTTTAACATGGTAATGTCACATTAAGGACATGGTGTTAGTACAAAACACTCCATATGAAAAACTGTACTGTTACTATTTTAGAGAAAACAAGGGGGGACCCGCGATACTCG